>NW_025964334.1:58682497-59282497 GCF_023055435.1 Haliotis rufescens
TTATTTGTGTATGCTTTGAATTATGATTTCGTGCCGTTATCATGATGGATTCTGTTTTTGTTGTTTGGGCAAGGAGTTATTATCCCAGCAAAAGTTGTCAGTAAGTTGTTGTTAGTTCTTCATGAAATATGAAAGGAATTCAGACAGTTACATTTATTCATTTATTTCATTAAATATACTTCTTCCTATGAAAGGAAATATTTTATGTTATATTAATGATCCATATGTTAATCATACATTGCTACAAATATTGCATAAGTTAACATGGTTTGCATTTATTTATTATTATTTCCTTATCTGTGAGAAGTTCACAGAGATCGAGAATACACAATATCTAATAGTATATGCAATGTAGGTAAAGAATATCCACGCCCCTCTTTTGAGATAAATAAAAACATTGCATATAATGTTATGTATTAAGTATTCTCCTTTCCCATGCATGGGCAATCTATGCTGCATTTGCTGACGGCTGGTTTTTTACCTTTGATATTGCACAGGAGATCTGTCACTCATTTGTTGTATTTGAATTCTTCGTCAAAAATAATGTATAAATAGTTTTTTTTACGATTGAATTGTCTCGTTTGTTTCAAGGAAACGGTCATGTGCTCCTTATCAAATCAAGTCAACCTCCAATGCAAATCGACATAATTTCAGGGTCCGGTTGCACAGAGCTCTCTTCGGTAACTCTTTACTCAATGTTATTGCAATGGACTCCTAGCAAAGCTACTATTGGATGATAAATCAATTAACCTATTTGTCGAATAGACGTACCTAATGTAATCCATCATTTTAAACCCGAAGATGGATCTTTCAGTCATAAATTTCGATGTGTACAGTTGCTAGAGTATCATTCTAGCAATTCAGACATGACACAGCTGCACGTAAAATAATTGATAAAGGTAGTCCTTGCGGGTTCAGATACCTACATGTACATCGCCCAGGACATTGTCATTATTTGCTTTACATCCTCCGAGCAACGTTAAAAAAATTGAAACCTGAATAATAATAAATTGATATTATGTATATGAACATGTATTGGGGACAAGTTCTTGCAACTTAGTAAACCCCTCACCGCATAAAATATGTACAAATATACAGTTGCAAAATAAATAAATTTGCTTCAGTCTGTAAAAGCCAGATTTTCCACATTTACACATCAATATATTTGTGTAAGTTTGTTACGTTATAATTATTCCATTGTGTATATTACTACCTACTTTACCAATTGAAATATGATTCCATTAGGTTAAATATGAACAATTATGATGAAAATCGTCAATAGGATATATTAAAATTAAGTACAAAACACACAGAGTATTTCTCAAATAAATAAGAAAACTAAGTTCATTCTAGTAATTAATCCTCTTCTGTACAACCATAGAAACGAAATTCCAATGCGTTAATATATACATATAATTATACAACAATGTACGATAACGACCTCATTCCTCCCCCACACCCATACTTTAATGACGATTGTACGATAAACCCTGTACCAACCCTGACAAGGATAGGTTCTAATCATTTAACGCATTTGACACTAAACTTATAAGGTTATAACAATTTACGTAAAAAGTTATTACATATTACCGCAAGTTGAGATTATTACAATTTACATCAATTTTTATTACAATTTGCGTATTACAATTTACGTCAAATTTTATTACAATTTACGTTGTTATTACAATTTACGTCAAAATTATTACAATTTGCAGCAAGTATTACAATTTACCTTTTTATTACAATTTACGTCGTAACAGACACCATTTTATCATTTTCTATAGAAGCACCTTGACACATTCCCCTCCAGGTTCAGTTTACAGATTGCAAGTGAATGATACAGCATTCATCGTTCAGAAAGTGTACCCATCGAATGCTGATTTCACGAACGGCGTTGATGGAAACTTATCTCTCGAATATATTTAAGTATAATACGTCGACACCAGACAATAATAAGTCTCGATAATCGGCCGAAACAGATTCCATTATTATATTTTACATTCAGTTTTTTTATGAATATAATACGTCAGCGTCCCGATTATCCGACGAAACAGATCCCATTGTTCGTAAAAGGCAAAATAGCAGCGGAAAAGTATATGGATGAATCTCTTAAAATCAATGCTGACACCCAGTGTTTGCGAAAGGGGTACCAATGGACGATATTTTGTCATTA
Source organism: Haliotis rufescens (assembly GCF_023055435.1). Lineage (NCBI taxonomy): Eukaryota > Metazoa > Mollusca > Gastropoda > Lepetellida > Haliotidae > Haliotis > Haliotis rufescens. The sequence continues at coordinate 58,684,671 of NW_025964334.1, forward strand.
ATATTTGCTTTGCGAGATAACTTCAATAAATATACTGTACTGATAACGTGATAATTCCACCATGACGTACAATGTTTTTTTAAAATGTTTTACATTAGGTCATCTGGTCTTGTAGTGTCACTCGATGACTATCTTTGAAGACAAAACAACGGAATGGGACTAATTTACTTACTGATAGAAACAGCATTCAACCGTTTAACTAAACGTTTAAATAAATTAAAACCCGTTCGGTTTCGGTACAAATCTACAAACAGCAATACCACGGCAGAGACGAGGAACATCATGGCGCAAGATCCTCTACAGAAATCATTTGTATGACCATTAGTTTGTTGGATGCATTCGACGAATAACGCAACTACACTTCACAAAGTTGGTCTGATAATAGGGATCTTTCAATAGTCTTCAAAAGATACATGTTTTTCAAAGGAGACAGTAACTACGCCTACGTTACATAAACGTGAGGGTCACTTCGTGCGCGTCCTTTCTTACTTTCAGGCCACTGTCGAGGTGGGGTTAGTTAAACCCAAACTCTGAATAACTCACCTATGAATGCATCCTTTATCTGTTCATGTTTTATGAGCGAATACGTCGATAGTGGCGTGGCGATAAATATGCAGCAGCTATAAAAAGAAAGTTTTGTCCGATGTAAGATTTCATATTAGATATGCGTGATGATTCTTGTTATAATAATACACATACAATCATACCAACTTTCCCATCATTGCGTGGCATTTTGAATTCATACTGTACAAAACACATTTTTTGTGTTAATATTTGAAATTTAAACTCTTACATTTACATCGTCGTTTTTTTTAGGAAAGTGAATGTTTGAAAACTGTTTTATGCCGAGGTTTCTATTGGATATGGAAAAAGGTGTTGTCGCTTTGTTTGTATCATCATATTCACATGGATCCAGCAGGTTTAGTAACATCCTGTTATGCTTGAGCATAATTTGGAGAAGAATATTTCTCGAAAATATTTACGTCAGGTGTGATAAAACATAATTGATTCATTTGACACAAAGGTGAAGAGTATGTTGAGCTTAATGTTGTCCTGAGCCACTTTAGGTTGTGTTCCCACGTACGCAGGTGTATCAAGAATATCTCGTGTTTTTCAGGGCGACAATTGACTTGCCTTGACATGTATATATGAATCATAAATATGTGCTCACGGAAAAGTCGAAATTGTACAATGGATTCTGCTTTAACGGAGATTTCTTATGATAATGGAAAGGATTTTGTCGCTTGTATCCGACTGAATGATACCAAGGTGTGTCGGCTAGAAGTCTGAACAGACGTTAGGCCTCAGTAGGCATGTAGACTTGTACACGCCCATGTGTCTTCTTGCACTCTACGTCTGAGTAGACTGGTAGAAAATGTAAAAGTACGTGTGCCTTCTTGAATGTTACTTCTAAGTAGGCATGTAGACCTGTACACGTCCATGTGTCTTCTTGAATGTTAGGTCTAAGTAGGCATGTAGATCTGTACACGTCCATGTGTCTTCTTGCATTCTACGTCTAAGTAGGCATGTAGACTTGGACACGTCCGTGTGTCTTCTTGAATAGTAGGTCTAAGAAGGCATGTAGATCTGTACGCGTCCATGTGTCTTCTTGCATTCAACGTCTAAGTAGGCATGTAGACTTGGACACGTCTTTGTGTCTTCTTGCACTCTACGTCTAAGTAGACATGTAGAAAATGTACAAGTTCGTGTGTCTTCTTGAATGTATCGTCTAAGTAGGCATGTAAACTTGTACACGTCCGTGTGTCTTCTTGAATGTTAGGTCTTAGTAGGCATGTATACCTGTACACGCCCGTGTGTCTTCTTGAATGTTTCGTCTAAGTAGGCATGTAGACTTGTACACGACCGTGTGTCTTCTTGCACGTTACGTCTAAGTAGGCATGTCGACCTGTACGCGTCCTTGTGTCTTCTTGAACTCTACGTCTAAGTAGGCATGTAGACATGTACACGTTCGTGTGTCTTCATGCACTCTACGTCTAAGTAGACAGATAGAAAATGCACAAGTACGTGTGTCTTCTTGAATGTTACGACTAAGTAGGCATGTAAACTTGTACACGTCCGTGTGTCTTCTTGCACTCTACGTCTAAGTAGGCATGTGGACTTGTACACGTCCGCGTGTCTTCTTGAATGTTATGTCTTAGTATGCATGTTGACATGTACACGTCTTTGTGTCTTCTTGAATGTTATGTCTTACTAGGCATGTAGACATGTACACGTCCGTTTGTCTTTTTGAATGTTAGGTCTAAGTAGGCATGTAGATCTGTACACGTCCGTGTGTCTCTTTGCACTCTACGTCTAAGTAGGCATGTAGACATGTACACGTCCGTGTGTCTTTTTGAATGTTAGGTCTAAGTAAGCATGTAGATCTGTACACGTCCATGTGTCTTATTGCAATCTTCGTCTAAGTAGACTTGTAGAAAATGTAAAAGTACGGGTGTCTTCTTGAATGTTACGTCTAAGTAGGCATGTAGACATGTACACGTCCTTGTGTCTTCTTGAATGTTAGCTCTAAGTAGGCATGTAGATCTGTACACGTCCGTATGACTTCTTGCACTCTGCGTCTAAGTAGGCATGTACATCTGTACACGTCCGTGTGTCTTCTTGAATGTTAGCTCTAAGTAGGCATGTAGATCTGTACACGTCCGTGTGTCTTCTTGCACTCTACGTCTAAGTAGATAGGTAAAAAATGTAGAAGTATGTATGTCTTCTTGAATGTTACGTCTAAGTAGGCATGAAGACCTGTACAAGCCCGTGTGTCTTCTTGAATGTTTCGTCTAAGTAGGCATGTAGACTTGTACACGTCCGTGTGTCTTCTTGAACTCTACGTCGAAGTAGGCATGTAGACTTGTACACGTCCGTGTGTCTTCTTGCACTCTACGTCTAAGGAGACAGATAGAAAATGCACACGTACGTTTGTCTTCTTGAATGTTATGTCTTACTAGGCATGGAGGCATGTACACGTCCTTATGTTTTCTTGAATGTTAGGTCTAAGTAGGCATGTAGACTTCTACACGTCCGTGTGTCTTCTTGCACTCTACACCTAAGTAGACAGTTAAGACAATGCACACGTACGTGTGTCCTCTGGGATGTTACGTCTAAGAAGGCATGTTGACATGTACATGTCAGTGTGTCGTCTTGAATGTTACGTCTAAGTAGGCAGGTAGACATGTACACGTCCTTGTGTCTTCTCGAATGTTAGGTCTAAGTAGGCATGTAGACCTGTACAAGCCCGTGTGTCTTCTTGAATGTTTCGTCTAAGTAGGCATGTAGACTTGTACACGTCCGTGTGTCTTCTTGAACTCTACGTCGAAGTAGGCATGTAGACTTGTACACGTCCGTGTGTCTTCTTGCACTCTACGTCTAAGGAGACAGGTAGAAAATGCACACGTACGTTTGTCTTCTTGAATGTTACATCTCAGTTGGCATATAGATCTGTACACGTCATTGTCTTCTTGAATGTTAGGTCTAAGTAGGCATGTAGACTTCTACACGTCCGTGTGTCTTCTTGCAATCTACACCTAAGTAGACAGTTAAGACAATGCACACGTACGTGTGTCTTCTGGAATGTTACGTCTAAGAAGGCATGTTGACATGTACATGTCAGTGTGTCGTCTTGAATGTTACGTCTAAGTAGGCAGGTAGACATGTACACGTCAGTGTGTCTTCTTGAATGTTATGTCTAAGAAGGCATGTTGACATACAAGTCCGTGTGTCTTACACGTTAAGGTGCAGTAGGTAGGTAGGAATGCACTAATCTGTGTGTGAAGATAATTTAGAAACGGGTACAAGCCTTTTGGGAACTCGTATTGCATTTTTTGTGATAGACTTGCTGTTGTGAATCCCGTCCTCTCTTGTAGTCGTTTGTTTCATTGGAAATACAAGTAGGGGGCGTAGAACGGCTAGTGCTCATAAATTGTCAGACGTTTGACATTTTAACGCTTTTACACTATCTAGCAAACATTTTACAACAATTTCAAAGAGTATTCGTTCCCAAACCACAGAAGCCACATATAACATTTCCCGTAAAATATATATCATGGCAACTCACAATGTATCTCGAGAAGACTCAATACCTATTTATAAATTGTGTTTATTAAAAATATATTTGTGTGCTCTTATTTTGTGATTTTATTTTTCCTTTCCTTTTAACATCTTTCGATATAATTCATGTCGGGAGAGACAACACTAAATTCTGATAACTTCCCCCATTGTCCAATTTGGTCGCGTAGTGAGAAGATACGGATGTGTGAAGATTAGTGATATACAGAGAATATCCTATTATCGTGCGCAGATCCCCACCAATAACACCATCCCAATCCCCTTTTGTGTTAAAGCACACTAATAACAATAACGTATAAAACAGAACACATGGCGACACATTCTCAACAAGAACAACAATAAACTACCCTATTCTCTGACGTTGAAGTTTTATATTTATAAACGCAGATTGTTTCCCGGACAAATTGCAAAAGTAGCTTCTTTGGACACATTGTGTACTGTAAATGTTAATTAATTAAAACATTACAGACATCACACGCCTGTGTGTTACTAATCTAGTCGCCATCTGAGTAATGAATGATTTTATTAGCAACGATCCACGCCGTAGAAGTCATCCAAATCAAGGAGCCTGACGAACTGGAACACACCTGCTTATATATTCCCTGGATATCAAAGAACATGCAAATTATCACAGTGAAATAGAGATAAAAAGATATTTCAATAAATCCAGTGAAATCAGTTATATTTTTGAGGTTTCCGTTCCTTTTGACACCAACGTGATTGACAAGATTCAGGAAAAACATGGTAAATATGCGGACCTCGCTTTCGAAAAGTCACGCTTGCATCCCAAGTACCAAGTACGACGCCCCATTGTTCTTTGGTACCTCCCAATCTGTTGACTGAAGTTGGGAGAGTACCCGGGTTCGTTGCTAGGAATTCAGCCCTTCTGACAATCTAGGTAATGCAGAAGGCTGCAGTGTTGGGGAGTCTTCACATTCTCCGAAACGTTCTGGGTGGGTTCGACTGGGTAGCTCTGCTGTACCTGAGATCACGTTGTAGTTAAATGTGCGATAATGTAAACATGTCGGTCTTAAACAAAGCTACGAATATTACCTCACCTCTTGTGATATTTTAAGACTCGTGAAGATGTGGATTAGAATAGGTCTTCAACAACCCATGCTAGCCGTAAAAGGCAACTATGCTCGTCGTATGAGGCGACTAACGGGATCGCATGTCATCTCTGCGTGGGTCGATGCTCATAATGTCAATCACTGGATTGTCTGGTCCAGACTCGATTATTTACAGACCGCCGTCATATGGCTGGAATATTGCTGAGTGCGGTGTTAAACAATAAGCAAACAAAGTAGTTGACATAAAATGTAAATGTTCCTTGTGCCATCAAATTGTTAAAGTTTGTGTTCTCTTTGTCTGACTAATACTAGTCATACAGAATGCAGACGAATTACTAAGGAAAGGTTACACAGAACAGATACTGTTGAGTGATTGATGGTGATACATATCCGTCCTAGCATATGCTAATTTGTATTCTTAAAATGTTTAATAAACACTGCTTAATTATCATATTAAGTAATGTGTCAGATACTGGTGTCCATATATGTTTATGAATAGCACGACTCCAAAGTACTTTCAAGAAGAATCACATATTACTGCACAGCAATAACACCGGATGTTCTCGACTCAGATTAACATTGATACTCCAGTACTGAGGCCATTTGTTCTCTGGGCATGTAACCTAATTGATTGCACACAAATTAAGAACAAACTATAAACGAGGTCCTGTCCCTTCAACACAAAGCTCATGCATTTGATCTGTCTGAACTTAGGATTGACACAAGGCGATCAGGGAACATCAGCTAAACTTATTGCCTTCTTTAAATAACATTTGTATGAAGGATCTGATACTTTTTCAAGGCAACTGTTATGTTACGTTCATGTGCGTCACTATTTGATAGCGATTCACAAACATTCCTATAACCAGAATCGCACAATGGACACTGCTTATAGCAGTAATGTCTTATGATAATTGAACAGGGTTTTGTTGTTACTACTTATACTACTACTACTATTACTACTACTACTACTACTTTTATTTTATTATTATTATTATTATTATTATTATTATTATTTGTAAGCACATTTCATCGGGAGCCCCGAACAGGATGAAAAGTTGAGACGTTACCTCGAATTCAGTCTTCACGGCGTGCATATTATTCCACTCGTGTATTTCTCACAAAGCAGAAGTCAAACGGGGCTACTTCTTTGTAAACGCATGAAAGGAATGATCTCATTCGGGTTTTCCAGCATTAGATGCTATTTGTGACGAACAGCGGTGTATATAAGGGTGTCACTGTCATTTTACTTCACAGGGCCTGCGACAAGCGAGACCTTGACTGCAGAACCTGCCTGGCTAGACTATCTCTTATCGGGTAAGGTTGTTTAACATTTACACCTATATCTATCATAAATTTGAAGGATTTCATATTCTGTAAAGTAATTGGTTTATAGTTTACACGAAGAACACTTAAATTGTAACAATTCATATTCATACTCTTACTGGATTCACAGCAACATGTTTCGTCAGTTTGCTTTGAGGTTTTATGGTGAATTCTGATATACTAATGTAAAGGTCAAGATCATCCGTTTCTGTTCTATTACTGTAGTGTATCCGTCACAGACAAACTAGAGTAGTATGAAAGAATCGGAAGACCCTCAACGTTTTTGAAATAGTATATACTAGTGTTATATATATTCAATATCCATCATTAGGCTCGAAAATTTGTTATGTTATTTGTTTCAAATCAACTTAAGCTAAGAGACAGATAAAGATGAAAATGTCCTTTCGTTTAGTTTTTCATCAAGGGGTCAAAGAGAATGAACTTGTTCGCGCTGTTTGCCTTTGTGGTCGGTGTAACCGTGACTACTGGCCAAACAACTCCTAGTAAGTATTAACAGTTACAAATTTATCTGTACAAAATTAGTATGTCATCTGCCTATCCTTCTCCATCCATTCATCCTTCCAACCGTACTTCATGAGATACATGACTTTAATGAGATGAAGAGATTCGACCCGATAATGTTTTGTCATCACCTTGTTCATCAAAGTGGTAAATGTCTAAGCCCCATTCACATGGACACAATTTACTCATGTAAGCAAATTTACTCAAGGAGTATATTTTCTCACGTAAGGAAATGCGTTCACATGCCACCATAAGTAACTTTACTTATGTTAGTACATATACTCACATAAGTAAAAGTGTCCATGTGAATGAGGCTTTAAGATTTGAACACTTTGAGTTTACCCTTTTCGCCAACACTTTGAATAACTGCATTTCAGCAACCCATTCATATACTCTTCATTACTATTTAGCGTTTACTAACAATGGAATCTGTTTCGGCAGATAATCGAGACTGGTTAGTCTCTGGCGTGGACGTTATAGATTTTCTCCCATGACTTACACGCCATGATATATTTGAAATAATGTTCACAGTGGCTTAAAAACAAACACATATACTTACACTGATTTAGATGTGTATATGTTTAAGTTCACTTTACATCTTAGATGGATACACATATCAGAATTGAAAATAGAAATACGCCTGCATACATGTATGTGTCTATCAAAGAAGTTGAATTATTGAAAAAGTATCAGATTGGGTATTTGTTTTGTTATACATTACTGAATCGTTTTTTGAAAAACAGTTTTCTTACTTCGATTTCAACCTCTCTTTGTAAAATTCCGAAAAATCTCCACATGACCAGAAACAGACACCTTGCATCAGATCAGTGTCTGATTTCATTCAACCTTGTAAAAGTTAGATATGTCATATGTTCTATGTTTTACAGTACCTAATCCTTGCGATGGGCTTCGGGATAACGATGGTGTGGGATACATGCCTGACGAGACAGACTGTGCCCGTTTCTACCAGTGCGAGCGACATGGGACAACCGTTTCATCCCACCACTTGACCTGCCGCTCTGGTCTTTACTGGAACCAAGCAATCCTGGTTTGTGATTGGCCGGCTAACGTCCAATGTACCGCAGAAAGTGTAGGTGCGTAGTTTTGTCATCACCTTGTTCATCAAAGTGGTAAATGTCTAATAAAGTCCCATTCACATGGACTAAATTTACTCATGTAAGCAAATTACTCATGGAGTATATTTACTCACGTAAGGAAATGCGTTCACATGCCACCATAAGTAAATTTACTTAAGTAAGTATATATACTCACATTAGTTAAAGTGTCCATGTGAATGGGGCTTTAAGATTTGAACACTTTTGCTTTACCCTTTTCGCCAACACTTTGAATAACTGCAATTCAGCAACCGATTCATATACTCTTCACCACTATTTAGCGTTTACTAACAATGGAATCTGTTTCGGCAGATAATCGAGACTGGTTAGTCTCTGGCGTGGACGTTATAGATTTCCTCCCATGACTTACACGCCATGATATATTTGAAATAACGTTCACAGTGGCTTAAAAACAAACACATATATTTACACTGATTTAGATGTGTATATGTTTAAGGTTACTTTACATCTTAGATGGATACACATATCAGAATTGAAAATAGAAATACGCCTGCATATGTGTCTGTCAAAGAAGTTGAATTATTGAAAAAGTATCAGATTGGGTATTTGTTTTGTTATACATTACTGAATCGTTTTTTGAAAAACAGTTTTCTTACTTCGATTTCAACCTCTCTTTGTAAAATTCCGAAAAATCTCCACATGACCAGAAACAGACACCTTGCATCAGATCAGTGTCTGATTTCATTCAACCTTGTAAAAGTTAGATATGTCATATGTTCTATGTTTTACAGTACCTAATCCTTGCGATGGGCTTCGGGATAACGATGGTGTGGGATACATGCCTGACGAGACGGACTGTGCCCGTTTCTACCAGTGCGAGCGACATGGGACAACCGTTTCATCCCACCACTTAACCTGCCCCCCTGGTCTTTACTGGAACCAAGGAGTCCTGGTTTGTGATTGGCCGGCTAACGTCCAATGTACCGCAGGAAGTGTAGGTGCGTAGTTAAATTTTATCCTCCATTATTTAGCAAACTGCTGTGTTGAGTGTTGCCTTCCCGTAAGTAGTGCTGGCATCTAACTACATTCACGAAGTGTCTATTCCGTAATACATAAGAAGTATCTCCAAAATATTTATATGCGAACAGAAACCAATGCAGGTTGAAAACAAGAATCCACGGACATGTTCCAGGCAGGTCTAATATCAGGTTACAGGACATGAAACTCAATTCTTTATATGAATGTAATTGCAGGAGTACTGCTGTCCGGCGTTAGGCAACAAACAAACACTTACCTTTCCATGCAAATTGTGTGATTGGCGGGTGCTAACGGTAAAGCAGGAATGCTTACCCTTTACACGAACACCCTATGTTATCACTGATTTTCAGTGGTCCGTTCATTTTATATTCACAGCTATTTTGCTGTTATTGATTATAACAGTTTCGAGACTGGTTATTTTATGGCGTTGACTTTTTTATATTTAAAACGAACAATGAACTTTGCATTTTGTAGAATTTTGTCATTTTGTGAAAATGATTTTGTCGTTTTTTTATTGCTTGTTTATGATGTGCAGCTACCACAGCCTAGAATAGGTCTTCCGCAACCCATGCTTGTCGTAAGAGGCGACTAGCGGGTTCGGGTGATTAGGCTCATTGACTTGGTTGATGCATGTCATTGTATCCCAATTGCGTTAATCGATGCTCATGATGTCAATCATTGGATTGTCTGGTCCAGACGCTATTATTTACAAACCACCGTCATATAGCCAGAATATTGCTGAGTGCAGCGTTAAACAACAAATAAAACTCCCTACTCGATTAATTCAATTATGTGTTACCCTCCAGGTTATGAATAACCGAGTTTATAAAAATCGTTGTGCACTGGTGTAATTATCACATCCCACGCACCAGTGTATTGTTTCCCTCACCCGGACGGTATTGTTGATGTCATTCGAATGTTATTGTGACGCAAGGACGGAATGACGTCACACTAGAAACGGCGTTAAAGCTTAAGATTGTTAATTTTTGTTAAAGTTAGCAGCCGTGATCAGTGCATATTTCAAAGGAGGAGCTCAAACGAATTGCGAAATAATGGACCACAAGGAAAAGTAAACTCGTGAGAAAGTTTGTGTATTATTCTCGCTTTCTCTCGGGAAATACAATAATTCTTACACTCGTTTCGTAAAATCAGCATGACACACATGCTCTTATAATAATCTCAATTTGGAATCTTTCTTAGTTTCAGTTTGTAAGCCTGACTTGTACCTCCCGTTCAACGGCACTCTTCAGGACTATTCCGGCGACAACGTCGCAGTTGAGAAAGTTGGTGTTTCTTCTTTGGTCATCTTTGGCAGCTTCAGCAGCAGGATCCAACTCCGCATCCCGAGTTTCTCCAACATGGATTTCGGCAACGTTCTGGTCATCTCTTTCTTGTTCAAACAACTTCGTGCCACGAGCAACGATCAGGCTATCGTCACCAACGCCGTCTGCATGGAGGGAGGTAGCATCTACATCACCACCAACATGTCAACAGTCTCCTTCCGTGTCATCAACGACGGTGGCGTCTCACATGAACTGTCCGTGTCTTACCCAGTAAGTGAACAAACCTTAATGCAGAACCTTCAACAAGAACGTTATCTGTATCATACAAGTGGTTATGTCATCCATGCACAGTTACAAAGTAGCTAACCGATTGATGGGTGTCAGACATCAGCATTATTCATACAGTCCTCATAAAGAGATGAACCGTGCGCTGCTGAACACCTGAAATGGGTTTAAAGCTCTATGGACATTATATCTGTTGTATCACATATGTATATGTACATGTAAAAACAACAAATGTAATAACATAAAGGTGGAAACTAGGAAAGCCAACAGTAGACTTGATTCGTGTATTGTATCAACATTCTGACAACCCCACACAGCTGTTCTTACAAACAAGTGATATACCTATCCTGCTATTGCTACTCAGCATGTACAAAACCAACCGCCGTCTCTTGCCCAGTATAGGGAGGGACCTTTGTGACATAGAAAGGTATCGATCAGGTATTAATGATGAGTGCATTGCATAGCAATTAATGGATAAAATGTGTTCGGGTTATTTATGTCGCAAATTTTAGTGAGTCCTTGATTAATAGTTTCTTATCTATTGCAGAACACCGCCGCCTTGAAAAGTGTCAAGTTGACGGTTAACAATAACTTGATGAAAGCTGAAGTTAACAGTGCCTCCGACCAAAGAACGTTCTCTGGTAAAACACGCAGGATATTCTAATATTACTGATTTATGTTATTTCCCGGGAATTCTTAGATATATTGACATGTTGAATATGCAATGAGCGAAACGTACCATTATCATCGGTCCATGGCGGTACCACTCGGGCAGGACATATTCATGGTTTTGCCAACATTGGTATGATTGCTCTATTTTGCTTCCATAGGCAAGCATGACTGTTCGTATATACCATAAGCCTGATGTTAATGTGATACATTGTATTGTGTAGCGACGATATCGTTGAGACTAGAGAATCTGAAGTCATTTTTCTGTGACGTTGCCGTTTTGAATGTCAATATGTCCGGGTATGAATATTATAATGGTCGTGTAAATAGCTGTTACCAATGTTACCATAATGTTGATATTCGCATGACATATTGTATTGTGTAACGACGGACCATTTCTGTATCTCCAGGCAACATCAGTCGGAGCCAGTGTGGGATCCATGTGGGTCTTGGGAATGGTTATGACTCCTTCGATGGTCAGCTTAAAGCAGTAAGTGAACCACGGGGTTATATATTTTACAGTCTATGTGTAAGATGACTGAAATTTCACGAAGGCAATTTGCAAAACGCCAAAATATTTAAAAATTTGTTTGTTTGGACTGTATACAAGTTATACAGGGTTAAATACATCACAACAGACTAATAATGCTGGGATTAGAAACTAAAAATTAAAAAAGATATTCCCTGAAAGTAAAGTGAAAAATTCAGCCATTTTAAACGTTTTATACAATTGCCCTTTGGACCATTTAACGTTAACACACGCATAATTGAGTTGTGTTCACGTCGACCATCTTGTTTAGAGAGAAACCCCGTTAAACTGGACCCGCTAGTCCGCCGACTATACCTACTACTGTTTTAACGTCTATCTATTAGAAAAAGGCATTCTTCGCATCCATGATTCGTTCATCTGGAAATGTGTTTAATCGGGTATATTTCAATGGGAGCAGGCCCGGTTTGATCAACAGAGGTTTATTAACAGACATGTTTATTTAATACTCATTCATACTTTATGGAATTGGCACACAACACGCAGATGCTTAATTATTCATGAACAATTCGACCTGAACAGTTACAAAAACAGATGGTTTCAATATACGTGCGTAATAGTACCATGTAGGTGAGTGAGTGAGTATAGTTTAACGCCGCTGTTAGCAACATTGCAGGGGCACGGGTGGCCCAGTTGTCTTAGGCGCCGCGATTCGCTGTGCAGAGTATATGATTTTGGGTTCGAATCCCGGTTCGCACCGATTATGTTTCTAGGTTTGTCAGCACCATACCCATGCTCGTAGGTTTCACCGAAGTGGTAAACGTCTGAGACCTGCATCACTTCGGGCTTTCCTCCCACATTTCGCTGACACACCTTGATTTAACTGGAATACTGTTAAAAGCGGCGTTAAACTGACAAGCAACATTGCAGCAGCCGGGGCATCACACATTGTTCCTAAGCGGGAAATCGAACCCGGGTCGTCGGCGTGACGAGCAAACACTTTAACCACTAGGCTAACCCGCCGCGCAGTTGTATCATGTAACGCTCAAAGAACACATGATCTACAATAAAATGAAATTTTCGAAATTTAGTTACGATGTTTTTCATTCATTGTTTCATTCTGTTTCAGCTGAAGGTGTCTACTTGCATCCCTACCACTTTTGCGCTTGAACAAAAGGTCGAGGATAATCCAACACCCTTTTAACTACTTCACAGAAGCATATTTTGCATCAATGTGATTATATACCCAGTTAAACTACACAAACAGTATATTTCAATGTCAACTGTGTGTTGTACAGAGTGCGCTATCTTTTTTCAACTTGAATTGTTATCTTTATTAACCAATGCACGCACTAAAATGTATTAGTTGTTCAATATTAAAGCAATCTTGCAATATTTTCGTGTTCATGTCTATTGTTAATATCATCTCCTAATGAACTATTGGTTTACACAAATGCATGATAATTACTTATGTCGTTCATGTTCGTCAACCAAAGCTGCATTTTCAATGTAGTTTGCAACGTAACGGTCTTTAAGGAAGCTTGAAAGAACAACGTTGATACCTTTCTTTACCTTTAAAATCAACAAAACAAAGTGAAACATCATGTGGAAACGATACGTAATATATCAAGTAATAAATACGACCATTTATATCCATTCTCCTCTCCGCCAAAAGCTTGGTGATGGTTCCTTCTGATTGATCACAATTATATACGTTTGTTTCGGCGGATAGTCGAGACTTGTTATTCTGTGGGTTCGGCGTTTGTATTTATGGGAAGTGGGTCGATATTTCTGCTGATGGACTGAGTTTCATCATAAGCTCAGTAACAGCTATCAACTATTCTGGGTCAACCACAAAATAAATGCTTGGTCCGAGACATTAAAGCTGCCCCCTGCTGTGTAGTAAAATGAATATATTTTTGAAACGTTTTTCTTTATTTATAAGCAGCAGAATCTCTGCTCTTGTACACAGCAGACACAATCCAAAATTAACATATGGGGAAAACACTTTAAGAAACATAATCTTGGGGATATTATACTTATAGAACAAATGATGGTAGAACCATTATGATTGAATCATCAATATGAAAAGTCATTTTTAATTAAAACTTGGTTTCATCAAGGAGTTCAATTTATAAGTGATATATGTCATAACAATTGTTTTCTTTCGTTTGAAGAACTAAAAGAAAGATTTAACATTAAATGGACAAGACTGGATAATCAATTTATTTTAAATAACATTCCTTGACAATGGAGAGGAACAATAAGAGATCAAGATTTTATTTTACACAACAAAGGTTTCAACATTATTTAAATCTACTTTCTAGAACAAAATGGTCTCGGATTTGGTATGATAAATTTATCAGTTCAAACAAATTTGATAAAAATCTTGAGAAATGGGAAAATATATTATGTAAAAATATGCAATGGAATAACGTATTTACCCAATTTAGAAAATCAATTAAATACATGTATGTGAAATTGTATGAATTCCAGTATAAATTCATGCACAAAGCTATTTACACAAAAATGAATTACTTCAGTTGAAATTGGTTGATAATGATGAATACTCCTTTTGCGACTCTAATAGCGAAGAACTTTTACATGTATATTGCGATTTTGAATGTGTTCGTGCATTTTGGATGCAAGGTCAGTAATTTTTAAAAAGAAAATCCTTAAACTTGATACCGCTTTTACAAGATATACTATTGTCTTTGGTCTTGATACTGATAACACTGTTGTGAAACATATTCTCCTAGCAGGTAAAACATGTATTTACGTCTCTAGCATCAAGCAGCAAAAGTTATCCTTTGCGACATTTTTAAAGGATGTCACGGACATTTGTGAAACAGACAATATTTTGCTTATGGCAATTACACTCAATATTAATTTCACACAAAATGGAAGTATTTGATAAACATACTCTGTTTGATCAATAATCACTTCATATGTTATTAATATATGTATAAAAACAAATTTTGTAACCACAGCAAACAATTTTATCTAATTTGATTCAGTTTTTAATGTCTTCAAGTCAAGTATCCGATACCACTGATCGAAGCACTCATAAAATATAATTACAATTCTGACGCCAATATATACTTGTTTATACCAACATATCCACTCCGACCATATACAATTTATGTTTGTTTGTTTGTTGTTTAACGCCGCAGTCAGCAATATTCCAGCTATATGACGGCGGTCTGTAAAACAATCGAGTCTGGACCAGACAATCCAGTGATTGACATCATGTGCATCGATCCAGGCAATTGGGATCGATGACATGCATTAACCAAGTTAGCGAGCCTGACCACCCGATCCCGTTAGTCACCTTTAACGACAAGCATAGTCACCTTTTACTGCAAGTATGGGTTGCCGAAGACCTATACAATGTAAGTAAAATCACATGCACCTTCCTTTATATGTTATCTGCATACTATTGACATGTAATCAAAGCTGTTAAAAAATATCTTTCGATTAGTTTCTACAAAATCAAAATGCACTATCGTGTCTCTGGATTTTCTGATTCATTCATCACTTGATTGTCTGGTTTGTTTAAAAGCCGCCGCTGCATGGAAGGATTGCTTATGCAAATTGTGTGAATGGCGGGTGCCTTTCAACTCTCTAATGTAAGAGAATAACCAGTCTTGATTATCCTCCGAAACATATTTCGTATGAAGTAAAGGACCAAATAGCTCTGAAAATTATATGAATGCACCACTGACAGCAGTGATGACATCCTGTGTCCTGCCCTATTGTTAGTACACAACTGACACAATTTTCATAAAAAGTAAGTATTTATAGCCTGACTCTGCACATCAGTACAACGTCAAAATAACTAGAATACTGTCATTTATTTAAGTTTGTTGAGAAATATATTAGTTCAGCAAATCTTTGTCAGCATTTCCACAACCCGGCATCCGTACAGTGGCATATGTCATGTTGGTTTCCAAGAAACGACTTATTGAGTTGAAGCAGTGTAGTATACGCGTCAAAGTGAGGTGAAATTATATATTATATGTACACTCACCGTCAAACAAAACGCGAACCATAGAAACAAATGGCGAAGTATGAACTTTAAGTAGACATGTTTGGCATTAAGTGGCACATATTGGAAACAACAATCAGTCATGTGTTACCACAGTGTCTTTATTCTTATCACGATATACTGCAAGTGATTTCCAAGGTTTACATGCTTATCCTTCATGAGACAAATGGTGCATCTCGAGTCATTGATCTGTGACGTCACATGTGATGCCTTCAATCACGTCGGTTTGCAGAACATAACAGTATGTTCGCTTGTGTATCGAACCAATCCGTTATCTGTTGAATATGAATAATTCTTTATATATTAATCAACTTGTTTTGCATTCCCATTTCTTTTGTCGGTGAGTATACAACTATGGAGAACTACTTCATCATCTCTTTTTGAAGACACTATGTATTTTGTTAACGTAATTTTCAACCGAACAATCTTATATTTAATTATTTCTCCCTTGAACTTGAGCAACATGTATTTCATTTTTTCACTACATGTAACCGTTTACGGGTTGTTGTAAGATAGCTGCCCTAGTTACCCAATTTTAGCCGATTTTACGACCGCATCACCATGGAAGCTGATATTAATAGCTGAGAACTGCCTTTTCAATCATTGTCGGTAGGCATTTAGAGATAAATCCGACGTTTGGAATATGGACTTATTGGAGGAACGTACGGCGATGCAGTACTTGCAGAACAAATACCAAAAGCCATCCATGATGATATGACTGCAACATCAAGAGAGATTCCCCTTGCTATGCCACATGAAGGAGGTGGATAGCAGTTTTTAAGGTGTCTGGGGATACGTTGAATACGACCCGCGTCCTGGAAGGCGTCCTGGGAGGGCTGTGACATTAGCAAAACGAGACGGACATGACCGAGCGGCGAATGGCTGAGCATCATATTACGAGATCAGAAACTTATCACAGATCGTTGGGTTCCCAAACTTCTGATGTCTGATCATAATCGCACCAGGCACAACATGTCTTGTGATAATCTAACTCTTTTTGAAACTGATTCAGAAAGCTTCTTGCAACGATATTAGACTCTGTATGAAACCTGGGTTCCCAATTTCCAAACAACAATCAAAATTGTGGCTTTTGCCAACAATTTTGGAGGGATTTTGTCACAGTTTCATTGAAGTTGTTATCTTGGCTGGCTATCCAAAAAGAGTTCCACAGCTGCTATTCAAGTCTGGTTTCGGGCAGAGCTGGAACATATGGTGGTCTGACGGAACCGGATCAGGAGAATTAGGAAGCAGTTGAAGGGGTTCAAAGCGGATTGCAACGACTGATTTGTGCACTGGTGCACTGCCCTGGCTAAATATCACACATTTTCTCAGTTTCCTACGTCTCGTAGTCTTCATTTCATCTTACAACGATGACACCCTCAGAATTCCAGAAAATATTATGTCAAACTTTGTCTCAAGCATCTCTATACACGGAGACAGCAACTGAGAGAACAGCGACACCTGGTGACACCTGGCATGACCCCTGCAGCATAACGTGGTCAGAAGAACAAGGTCGCCATTCAGTATTCAAACTCTGATCAGGATTCAGCAGTGCCATTTTGCTTCAAACGAGCTGCTGTGATGCCCTATTGTATATGCTATTGATTAAGAACTGCTGCGCCGACAAATTAAAACATGCCCGTCCGTGGCATGAATATAGAGGTTTTATGTGCGCATCGGATGTACGCCACATGAGACGAGGTGGGGTGAAGTTAACGTCGTTACAGTTCTATGCAGGTACGTAGCGACGTGCATGCACGTGTGACTTGTGTGTATTTGACTATATAATTATATGTGGCGTTTATATGTTGTGTGGTGGCATATTGTTGTATATCCTAAGTATTTTTATTACAAACGGTATTAAGGAGTACAGTAAAATATTTATCACACTTTAAGACGTATTCCTATCTTTACAATTTGTCATTTCGTATATTTTATATAACATTTATCACAAACAACATTTAGGAGAACAGTAAAATATTTTTTACACTGTAAGACGTAAGCCTGTTATATCCTTGCAATTTGTCCTTTTGTTTATTATGAATAATATTTAATACAAACGATATGTAGGTTGGCAGTAAAATATGTATCACAGTTTAAGATATATCCCTGTGTGTAACAGATAGTCGAGGACTGTGAGTGAGTGAGTATTGTTATACGCCGCTTTTAGCAATATTTCAGGAATATCACGGCGGGGGACACAAGAAATGGGCTTCTCACATTGTACCCATGTCGGGAATCGAACCCGGGTCTTAGGCGTGACGAGCGAACGCTTTAACCACTTGGCTACCCTATCGCCCCTCGTCGAGGACACGATATAATGTTATCTTTGAGTAAAAGTGACATCAAAACAAGTAACTCCAACCTCGATTATCAGGTGTATGATAACTCAATTCTATTATGTTAATACCGTTCGTTGCCATCGTTACCATAACTTTGTTTTGGATGAAGTGATCATCTCAATGTATCTCCTCTGTTGCGTTCCACTGAACTGTGCTCGCACATGAGGATCATATGATTGGAAGTCTAAATTTCGAGTCGTGCCATTCGGATCTGATTCAAAGCGAGGCAATGCTAATGCATGGATCTAGGCTATACTGCTATAATGGAGGTAAATTGGCCTAGATACCCGGGGATTGAGAAACTGGTGATTCGACTGCTTTCCGTGTTCGTACGGTCCAAGTGAGTGAGTGTTTTACGCCGATTATAGCAATAGTCCACCTATATCACGGCGGGGCACCAGAAATGGGCTTTACACATTGCACCCATGTGGGGAAACCCGGGTCTTTAACTACAAGACTACCACACCGCCTCTCTTGCCGCCCAAATAACTAGCGCACGCATGAAGCTGACACGCCGCTGATACCTGGAATACAGTTAAACCAAACTCACTCACTCACTCACAACTGGTGTCTTCACGAGTGATTGCATGCTTTTTCTCTGCGCCACAGTCAGCAAAATTCCCAATGTATCAGGTTGGTTGGTTGGTTGGTTGGTTGGTTGGTTTTTTACGCCGCACTCAGCAATATTCCAGCTATATGACGGCGGTCTGTAAATAATCGAGTCTGGACCAGACAATCCAGTGATTAATATAATGAGCATCGATCCACGCAATTGGGATCGATGACATGCATCAACCAAGTCAGCGAGCCTGACCACCCGATCCCTTTAGTCGCCTTTTACGACAAGCAGAGTCACCTTTTACGGCAAGCATGGGTTGCTGAAGACCTATTCTACCCCGGAATCTTCACGGTATCAATGTATCAGGGGGATCTGTAAATCATCTACATTGGTTAGGCAGCCTAGTAATTGACAGCATGACAATCGTACCACAATCTGGCGTGGTGACATTACACACGGCCATAAGCTATTTTGCATATCGCAAGACAGGACTTTTCTCTTGTTTGTAAACAAACGCGCTTGTTCTGAAATAGGAGCAGGCGCCATGGGGTAATCCTTTCAGGATTACATATTGTAAGTTACATATTGACAATGAGGGGTATGATGTGATGTATCGCTTACTGTTCCTCGCTGACTTGGTTGATGCATGTCATCGTATCCCAATTGTGTAGATCGATGCTCATGATGTCAATCACTGGATTGTCCGGTCGAGACTTGATTATTTACAGAACGACGTCATGTAGCCGTAATATTGCTGAGTGCGGCGTTAAACAGCAAACAAACCAAATACTAGTAAAGGGCTAGGATCCAAAATAAGTACACATAACAATACATACAGGTCCTAATCGTGGGATCGAACGGTACTAAGTTTGAGGGTTTCGGACGTTTTGAAAGTTGGAACAAACTTCAGCAAGAAGGCTTGTACATACCTTCGTTTGGGATAACACCTCGTTCACAGATAGGCTGGAGTAAGTGGAGCATGAATTGCTTGGAGCATCGTGAGCACTGACATCATTCAATTGTTATTATTCACCAACCATTCATGAGTTTGGATAATCGTCTTACAAAGCTTACCACTTCAGCAGTACTTGAACACGTGGTTTCAGAGATTTGATCTTGTCCACATACATATATATATATATATATATATATATATATATATATGCAAACAAAATTTAAAAAAAATGCTTTGAGGTGGAACTACAGGAAAATTCGCCAATGTCTGGCAATGAAAGTAAGTGATTTATGTGGCAAGAACATTTCTGAAGAAATAAAACATTGTGACGGCCATGAAGCATGTGACCATGTGACCTCGGACAGCATGTGAGAGGGGTAGTATGCCAGATTTACCATTGTCTCTTCATGATGTAAATCACCAGATTGTCTGGTCCAAACTCGATTATTTAAAGACCGCCGTCATATAGCTGCAATATTGCTGAGTGCGGCGCAAAAACAAACCAAACCAAACCAAACCAAAACCATTGTCTCTCAGACTCGGTTGTGAGCAGACGCATATTGTTTTCTTCAAACCAATTGCTCAAAGGCACTTTATAAAACACATTTAATCATTAAGGAAGCAACATCATTGATCATGAAACGTTTACGTGACATGTTGCAGGTGGGCACACGGCAGAATATTGTTGCGCAAACGCTGCATGTTTCTCAATCTGTCATCAGCAGATTGTGGGTCCGATACCAACGAAATCGAATCTCCCACTTGTCGTTCTTACATTGGCACGGCCAGCCGTTTGGAAACTGTCCCGCCCAGAAACCTTCAGAACGACGACGCCCGCCCTGTTAATCAGCTAAGGCAGATAACTCTCGTTCTTGAACAAAATCATTCTGGAAAGCTTCACTCGTCGATGTTGCCTGTGTTCAAGTCTGGCCAGGGGGAACGAGTGGCCCAGTCGTCTGAGGCGCCGCAGTTCGCTGTGCAGGGTTCACTGGGCACGCCCGAAAACTATGATTGTGGGTCTGTCATCAGCAGATTGTGGGTCCTGTTCTAACGAAGACGATGATCGACGCCGCCCTGGACGCCCAAAGGCAACAACTCCGGCCCAGGACAGATTTGTGAGAACGATGGCATCAAGGAATCGGTTGCAAACTGCCTCAGATAAGAGTCCAGTTGCAAAAGGAAACTGTCGTCCACTTCCCGTTGTGTCATATGAATCAGAGAGGTCAGTGATGTAGGAAACGTCAGCACTTGGATAAACGACGTTGGGCTAATGTCATGTTTTCTTGCAAATCGAGGTTCACTATCGACTTCCATGATCGAAGGAATCGAGTTTGGAAACGATCTAATGAGCGTTTTGTGGACTTTTTGTGGACGTTAACGTCTTACAGCAAGATCGTTTTAGGGTGGGTCCATATCATGGGTTGGTATCACAATGACTGGAAGAACTGCGTGTTCGGCACGGTTCATCTTCCAAGATGATAATGCAGCGTTGTCATATAAAACAAACCAAACATTAAGGAACCAGAATTCACGCCAAAACGCCAAAAATCTAAGAAGTACATTTTCTTTTTGACATCACCTTAAAAGCGAAAGTAACTCTCAAAACTGACATAATTGAATTTGAAGTGAAACTGAGTGCATCTTCCTGAAACAGAACAATTAATGTTGCACATGCAATTAGGGGCCATATCAGAGGGGATAAAGTCCAATAATGCACTACGCTTAAGTCTCAAAAGCTCTGTATCAAGACTGGTATTACTTGGCAACTGTAATTTCTTCATTGTGCAGATGTATCGGATTTCAGTGCAGATTTTGGCTGAACTAGGACTTCACATGACATAGGATTTTTGTCGCCCAATGCAGAATAAAACTAAGTAATCGCTTTAGTGGAAACCGCAGAAGTGGTCATCATCACAGATTCAAGCTTAGTTGAGGATTCTGCTACTTGACAAGCACATTCTAAATTGGCTGTGGACTGGTGAGCGGAAAACAGACGTTTCGTTCACAACAAAATCGTTCAGGTTGCTATAACCGCTTATTGTAGGTACCGAGTGTAGAATTGTCCGAACAGTAAGGTTAGTGTGCAGCAACCCGGTCTGACCACCCTTCTGCAGGCAGCCACGCTTTCCAGATACTCTCCAAGCAAATATTTTCTCCGGTCCAGTACCTAAATATGGAATACACTTTCTCGTAATTCGTAATTGCGACGTGATCAACAGATCCTGAGATTTTCTGAACCAACTCGTAACCAACTCAGCCACAATGTTGTCCCAACCCCATAGATAACGTACATGCAGCTGAATATCGAGCTTGTGGCTCAGAACACAGACGGCTTGAACCAGGACCCGTCAATGACGGTACATGACCTCGGAGGAGGTTGAGGTAAGCGATTGTAGTGATGTTCTCTGTGAAGACGGTCTGCGTCTTGCCCTTCAGAAATATGGCACACGAACTAGGTAAGAGCAGGTAAACAGCAGCCAGTTCTCTTAAATTTGAGGATTTGGCAGCCATAGATAGGTCCCAGAGGCCGTATGTTTGGTGTTGTGATATTGAGGCTCCGCCCAGTAGCTGATGCATCTGTTGTGATGTGCAGGGATTCTGGCCTTAGCTTCACGACACGCTCATTCCATGTTTGTAATGCCGCAACCGACCAATGCACATCATCCCAACATTGTCAACAAGCCAATAGTCTGCGAGCATTCCTCAGTAGTAACTTAGCAGGTAGAATAACCTTAGACATGATCATTTCCTGGCTAATGGTGCGTACAAGGCGTCTGGCAGTACATTGTGCTGCGAGCATTCCTCAGTGGTAACTTACTGGGTAGAATAACCTTGGACATGCTCACTGCTTAGCCGACTCGTGAAGATCCGGGTTAGAGTAGGTACACTTGCCGTAACATGCGACTATGCTTGTCGTTGATCGATGCTCATGATATTGATCACTGGATTGTCTGGTCCAGACTCTATTATTTACAGACCGTCGTCATAAAGCTGGAATATTGCTGAGTGTGGCGTTAAACGACAAACAAACAGATCACTGCTTGGCCAATGGTGCGCGCAAGACATCTAGAGATACATTGTCCTGTAAGCATACCTCATTGGAAACTTAGCGTGTACAAGAGCCTTGCCTATATGAATGTAATGGAACTCCAAATTGAAAGAACAGTTCTTGAAACTGCACTTAGCTTCGGCGTATGCTATGTAATAGACTACAAAACTTGTCGGTTAAAAAACGTTTAGGAAATATATTCGTTTTGCAGCACAGTGGGGCTTAAACTTATATTATGTAGATGACTCATAGATATATGCTGCAGAGCTCATGATGAAACTCGGGGACTTCAGTCCACCGGCAGAAACATCGACCACGTTCAAGTAAATATAATACTTCAATGCAAGAGAATATAGGGAAAAGTAGCTGTGAAAATTCTATAATTGGACTTTGACAGTAATGACACCAGGTGTTCGAGAAAGGGGTACGCTTGCCCTGCCTTACCGGCAGCACCCGCCATCAACAATCTTTGCCACACTGCTCTATCCAATCAACAACGTGGCAGCCCGACACCCCAGCACCAGCAATTCCCATTTACCGGCAAGTCATATCTTTAACTTTCTTCTAATCCCTGTTAATAAATCATCTCACAGAACATATGTGACATTTGTAAATGCGTCAAAATGCTTTCAACAATTATCACAAATCTCTGCTAAAAGGAGACAATGTCATAAGCATGTGTTTATGAATCACTATCAATGATGAAGATCGCCTCCGTTGGTAGAGTGGTAGAACGTCTGCCGGTGGAGTGGAAGCTCTGGGGTTCGATCCCTGGCCCAATGACAGGACATTATATTGTATTCATCTGGTTTCAAAATGGACTTTTTCTATTTTGCCCTTTACGCCAAATGGAATCCGTTTTGGTGGGTAATCTAGAATGGTTATTCACTTGCATTGACAATTTATGTTTTCTTGTTTTCATTTAGGTTGAACTTTTAGTAAAAATGTTAATTAGTGAAACGATGCGAATTTATATGTGTATATATCAATTTTAGTCATCAAAGTTATGTAGTTTTTTTTCAATGTTGATTTGAACAATTCAGGTCTCGTTTATGATCCATGTTTGTAGAGTTTACAAAGGTGGTAAATATTTGCGACCGGCTCTACTGTGGCCTGAGAATATCTTATATTAGTCTGATCCAATCTGAAATCACTGAAGTATTGTACAAAGTGTCTTCAAATCCAACTCAGTAATTCTTCCTTTTTACGACTCCAACCGCCTCTGTTTCAATTTGAGGGAAACAAATGAGTTTTAAGTTGTCTTGACCATGAAGCCACGCTTCTGACCACAGCCCTTACACACTTAAACATATTTGAAATAGTGCATATATTACAATACCAAACAAAATACCTAAAACTCTTAGGAATATTGTTTATTACAATATAAAACAAAATCATTAACTTCAAACTAATTTCAATAAATTCTAAAAAATAAAACAAAATACATAAATCTCCTTGAAATATTGTTTATTACAATATAAAACAAAATCATAATTTTCAAACTAATTTCAATAAATTCCCAAGAATAATAAATGTTTAATCAATGAATTAATTTATTTTTAAATATCATATGCTTAATAAAGAAAAAATCAGTCCTGCACCCAAATTTTTAAATATGATTGTCATTCTTATTGACCTTGACAATTAAATGTCAATTTACAAAACACCCAGTTTGTTTTCGACGTCATAAATACAAGTAATGGTGATAGAACAAGAATTTATACTTGATGTTCAGTCCTTACATACTTCTTTTTCAGCCCAAATTCACAAAAGATAGTACTGTTTCTCCAATGCAAACCTTTCCTCATCAGTTTCAACATCTTTGAACAGGTCAATCTCTCCAACTCTCTTGCACTTGACAAACCATGTAACCAGCTCGCTGCCGAGGGCGCTGACGAGTACATCATCCTGCTCCAACTCCTCCAGAGCTTCCTCCAGAGTGTGGGGGAGAATCTCAGCGTTGTCGGAACTCCCCTCGGGTGGGCACTCCAGTTTGTTGATGACTCCATCCAGACCAGCGGCGATTGTCGACGCCAAAACCAGATACGAGTTGCACTTGCCACTGGGAAGCCTGTTCTCTATGTATGTCTTCGAGGGACTTTCATTCTTCACTCTTAAAAGTGCATTTTGCTCCTCTATTGCCCAGAATATGGCTGATGGACAGAAAGGCTTGTTGATGGTCCTGTAGCAGTTGACAGTGGGGTTGCAGAAGGCACAGAGAGCTTTACTGTGCCTCAGAATACCAGCAATCCAATATTTGGCAATGTCGGATAACTTATCTGGAGCTGACGCATCGTAGAACACACTCTCGCCATTTTTGTTCCAAAGTGAAATATTTAGATGAGTGTTAGTTCCTATTGGGTTTTTCTCAGAGATAGGAAATGTCATAAAGGTGACTACATGGTGGTCCAGATTTGTTGCCATTTCCATGAGTCCTTCTTTTATGTTCATGGCCATATCAGTGCTTTCTATGCCAAATTTTGGTTTCATGGTGGCTTCACACATCCCAGGTCCCGCTTCAGTATGGTATCTTTCCACATCAATGTTTGATTCTTTGAAGTTCTTGTCAAAATGAAGTAGACGTTTGCTGTGTTTGTTGAACATTCTTTGGCTGTAGAGGTTCCAACATTCAAATATTGGGTTCAGGGTTTCTTTTTCCAGAATACTGAATTCTATTTCATAGCCAGAAAAGAAAACATATCCTTGTTCATCCAATCTCTGCAGCTGTTTTCTTGCGACATACCGAGGGCAAGCATCTTGGGGAGAGTTGTCTTTCTTCCATCGGGATTCGCACAATTTCTCAGCGACCTTGACCCCGTCCCCTGCCCAAGGAATGGGTCTGAGGGTGTCAAGGTCAGGATATATAATAGCTTTGCCCCATTTATAGCTTTTCTCATGGTCAATATGATGATAGAGTTTCCACTGGAGTGCTCTAAGAATACCTGCGAGAATAATGAGATCTTTTTATACGTATTGTAACATTGAAATCAACAAATAGATACACAATAGGAATTCTGTTGTCATTTTTTGTCATTTGCACATTCACGAACACCTGGTGTCGTTTTATTCACATGTAAAATATTAAGAAATATCTTCTTGACTGATAGTTAAGAGCTGAGTTTGTATTTTTACTGCAATGGTAATATATAAACTACCAGGCAAGATAAAATATACACCCATGTTATATAGGGGCTAAAAATGAAATAAACAAGACATAGTGATTCGATGATGATGTATTTGATAAGGGAATCATTGTTTGTTCTGGAGCTCAAGTGATACGGCATCTGCTTTCAGCCTGGTAAAGGTTTTATAACGTTTGTGATTGTTTGGTCAAATCCAAATTTCAAGTGTACAGTCAGTGTCATGTTCGTATTCCAGTCAGGTAGTCATCGCCTATAATGTTAGAACACAGCCTTACATGTATGTTTGAAAACAATGATATTTTTCATTATTTTATTGCGTAGTCTGTTTAGAAATAGTCCAAACATTGATCAGCATAAAGATAAATTGTATTAGGGGATATAGTTTAATTAATCTATTTTCAGAAATAGAATGTTTTTAGATTATATTCATCTGGATACGTATAAGGTTAGCAGCATATCAAGCAATGGGATTGGAACGAAGGTATTATATTTAATTATAATTCACTTATCTAGTAACAACATGAAATCCATGTATCCATGTACCATACACCATACACGAGTTCTAAAGTGACGCAAAAACACACAAATAGATACGCAGTAAACGTTTGTCATTTGCACATTCGCCAACACTTTCATAGAATGGTTATCACTATTTTGCCTTTCACGCCAAATGGAATGCTTTTCGGCAGATAATTCATACTGATAATCCTCTCGATAATCATAAATATAAAGCGTCAATGGAACAGAAAAAGGGGCGAACTAGCTGTGAAAATAATATATTTTTATAAACTTTTTATTTCATGTTGCATTTCATTTTCATTTTACATTTGCGCATATAACACATATAGTAATAGTAATTGTAAAAGAAGAGTAAATGACAGCTTCACCAGTACTTGTTGAAATATCCAAAATCATAATTTACATTTGCAAAATATTTTGATAGTAAGTAGTACTGAGTAAGCTCTCTTTAGAAATCCTGGAAAGTTGGCATTTTGTGTTCAATTCTTTTTTGTCAAGTATGAGTTTTTTCAGCACCAAAATTCTATGAATGGACAGTGATAGCGATGACACCAGGTGATGGCGAAAAGTGTAAGCATGTCCTGCCCTATCGGTAGCACCGCCATTCACACAATTTATATGGAAATATACGTAATTCACTTCACACTTTGAAGTATTTATTGCCTGACGCCGCACAGCAGTGCTTCTGTAAACAAACCAGACAAACATCTCATCGATAGACCAGAAAATCCAGCAACACGAAAGTGCATTTACGGATTTTGTTGAAACGAATAAAAACGGCAGATTAATTTTAAGTTACGACTTCTGAGTACAAGAGGGGAGACTCTGCTGCGTATAAGTAAAAGACAAACATTTAGAAAAAAGCAACACACTGGGGCAAACTTTTATTTTGTTGTTGACTCAGCATAGATATATGCTGCAGAGCTTATGATGAAACTCGGGGACTTCAGTCCATCGGCAGAAACATCGACCTCGTTCAAGTAAATATAACACGTCAATGCAAGAGAATATAGGGCAAAATTCTATGAAAGGACCACTGACAGTAATGACACCAGGTGTTCGAGACAAGGGTAAGCTTGGCCTGCCTTACAGGCAGCAAACGCCATCCACTATCTTTGCCACACTGCTCTATCCAATCAACAACGCGGCAGCCCGACGCCCCCGCATAAGCAATTCCCATTTACCGGCAAGTCATATCTTTAACTTTCTTCTAATCCCTGTTAATAAATCATCTCACAAAACCACATGTGACATTTGTAAATGCGTTCAACAATTATCACAAATCTCTGCTAAAAGGAGACAATGTCATGAGCATGTGTTTATGAATCACTATCAATTACCATGATACCCGCTGTTCGCGAAAAGGTGAGCATATCCTGCCCCACCGATGGCAACACTGGTTTAGCAATACTATGTTTATTTTGACACAAAAACTGGAGCATTTTCGTCTTGTATGAAATAGTCTGATCTATTCACATTTTTACATGACTGTGAAAGAAATAGGAGACTCCATGAAGACAATGTAACATTAAGGTGAATACATTTTTATGTTGTAAGCTCCATGCTCAAATATCGATCCTCTTGTTTCAAAGTTCTGATAATATCATGCATTTCGATGTTACACGTCACTTTGAGTTATTGAGTGTCCACTTTATTTTCAATCTATCCTGGTCGTTGATCATGCATACATTTTTGGGGATCATATTGCTTACTCATAAAGACCGCCTCCGTTGCCTAGTGGTAGAGCATCGGCCGGTGGAGCGGAAGCTCCGGGGTTCGATCCCTGGCCCCGTCATACCAAAATACGTTAAAACGTCTGGCGCTCGGCAAGGGGCTCGGCATTAAGGGACTAAAACAAGGACTAGTCGGCTCGGAGTCAGTATTCTGTGTTTGAGTGGGGTGTTGTGCGGCCTGCTATCTCAGTGGGCTAGCACTAAAATTCGGCATCAGTCCGGACTAGTAGAAGCAACCACGCACATACACAAATGTGCATGCACGTCGCTATATAAATGCAAAAATCCTTGACGCGATGATAAACTCCATTTCACCTCTTTACTGTTGAAAATAAAAATGATTAATAACATCTGCCCTTACAGCTGTGCCTTTCACCTGTCCGGTTACATGTTTGGCTTGTGATCACATGTGTATGTTGAGATATCAGTTAGTATTAACTTTGATGTTATTTTATATTATATAAAACATCAAACAAATTAATTCTGACTTTCTCAATAATGAAAAGAGATTGTTCTAAATATAGTTAACCCATTAGATTTGGGTGAAATGGTCAAAACTAACTAAACAGACTTTGACACTCTACTGGTGGAATAATTTATATAGAGATTTGTATTAACTGGTGTATTATTAACACAAGTTTAAAGAATTCTTAATTAATTTCCTCGTAAAAGATACAGGTTCAAAAATCACATACATAAAATGACAAGTGTTGATCGTACCATTTTGCGATCCAAAAGGATGCAATTATTTTTTAAATAAAAATAGAGATAACATGTTGAAATTCTGATACTGTCCATAATTATCTGAATATACTAGATGTTTCCCTTCAAGAACACCTGCATATGCATTGTAATGATTACCTCATGTACATAGAAAACCTGGCACGCTGATAATTAATTGTTCCTTACTCAGACGTTTTAACCTTTAAACTGAGCTTTGTCTCGCGCTAAGTGTTGTTTATCCTTATAGTCCACCTGAGAATCGGAACCAGTAAATGATGTTGGGTTACCTTGAGCTATATCAATCCCTTCTTCCAGGTACTTGGCAGCATGGCGACCAGCAACAACTTGACCACGATATTCACTGTTCAAGTCACAGAGAGAAAAACGAACATAGTCGTATTTGGCAATCTCCTTCTTGACCTCTTCTAGTTTTGACATGTCTAGTGTGCAGCTTCCAACCTACTGAAGCCAAGTTGTATGTGGCGACAAATATATATGTATGTAACCTGTTAGAGCAGGTCACAGATGGCAGCTGACTATGGTGGACGAGAGCTCGAGGGGACATCGTTTTCTCGCTCTGTCGCTTTCCTGCTTTCCGCTTCGCATGGTCTCAGCTTTGGTTAATCAGAAACAAAAGCAATTAAACAATGTTCTCCATCGTTTTAAATCACTTCGATAGCTGGAAGGTAAAGTACAAAAGAACAAAAAGAAATGCTATAGCTCAGTTTGTTTTAAACATCCATTATATCCAAAAACATACAGATTTTGGTATATTTTTACATATCCAAAGGAAAAACAAATGTTGTTTAGGCTGCTCAACACAGCTTATTCATTGTTTGTATTTAAGGAACGCTTTTACCACTACTTCATTAAGTTTCTTTTTACTTTAGTTAGCGGTTGATTCGCTCAGTAATCAGATTCCCAAACAAAACTATTTGGGAGTGCGGTCTAAAGCTACCAGCGCAACGGTGCAGCAATGTGTGACACGTGTTGTTATTGGCTGATATATTGCCTGACTTCTGATGCTTGGAAGATAAACGAATACGTCGGGAAGCATCTAAAAGTGTTGCTGTTTCTGATAATCTAAATCCACTGGTTAAAGCGGGTTCGCTTCCCCACGCGGTACAATTTGTGAATCCCGTTTTTTTTGTCCCCCGCCTTGATATTGCTAGAATATTGCTAAAAGCGGCGTAAAACCAAACTCACTTGCTCACTCACACACACTTAATCCTACAAAAATAACATAGCATACATTGCTGTGTGTGTGAAACGACCTTTGATCTTGACATTGTGAATGATTTAAAAAACAGTTAATGTCTGTAACAAACTTCTTAATGAGTAACATCCAGTTTGAGTAGCATAAACGGTGGCCAAGGGATATATTACCATCGTGTTTGTTTGAGCAATCTAATTTCAAATATATAATAAACAATTGAGCATTGTATTAAATATGTTCTTTTTTGGCCAATTTCACATTTACCATTTTCATTTACATAATTCACAGTCCAGATGCATAAAAGCATTGTAATAACCGTTCACTATTTTTTGGTTGGCATGGTCCAGGTTTCGATACTTCCTCTTTTTGGGTGGCATCAAACTTCCTGGATTGTGAACGCAATCTTATCCAACTCAATCTGCAGAAACTCAATGAGATATTTGGATGCTACCCCTTGTGATGGTTTGGGACGTGGTCCCACAACCCAGAGACATACAACTGTACTTCATGGCAAAGTCATCCTTAGTGTTAACATGATGGTTGGTTGAATGGAACTTTGATGTATGGTCGTGAACATGTATCCGGCAAAAAGCAAGTGCCGATCCCTCTTAGAAGTGGGAATAAACAGTAAAACAAACTGCGCATTCGCCACAATGAAATACTGTTTGTTGTCTGTAATTTCTTTTATTGCCCAATTCGTACTAAATGATTAATGTGTTCACTCACCCACTAATATATGTATTAAAAGTGTTCAGCCAGTACAGAGTTCACCAATTAGTTGTGACGTTATATTTTGTGAAATATTCACCAACGAGTTGTGTCAAATGTGAGTTATCCCCTTAATCCCCTATGTCTTACCCATCATCACGCTCGGGTGAATGTGTACCCATAACAATAGGTTCGGGACAAGTAGGATTAAGAACAAAGGGCTCCAGAATATTTTATGATAAACTTATAGCTACAACTAACTTTCCTCTGATTTGTGATAAATGGGAAAATGAACCTAATCAAAGCATTTTATGGAATAATGTTTTCTCTAATTGTAGATTGTGTACCAATGATGTTAAACTAATAGATTTCCAGTACAGATTCATAAATTGAGCTTTATATACCAAAAAGGAATGATTGAAAATGAAGTTAATAGATGATGATATATGCTCATTTTGTGTCTCTGAATCTGAAAACGTATAGCATGTGTATGTAGAATGTGTTTTTGTAAAGGAGTTTGGGTTAGAAATTGAAATGTACCTAAACTCGATTTCGCGTGTTTTTTTATCGTCTTTTTACACTATTTCCATTTATCAAATTTAATTTTGGTCAGGCATTTGTGATTAAGTATGCCCTAATGTATTAAAATCTGCAAAATTGCTATGTTGATTTTATAAACCCTATAACAAGCGGAAACCGCCTCTGTGGTCTACTGGTAGAGCGTCCGCCCGGAGAGCGGAAGGTGCGGGGTTCGATCTCCGGCCAAAAGACGTTAAAAGATGGTACTTGTTGTTACCCTGTCTGGCGCTCGGCATGAAGGGGCTAAAACAAGGTCTGGTCGGCTCGGAGTCAGTTTACTGTGTTTGAGTTGGGTATTCATGTTAAACTGCGGCATGGTATCTCAGTGAGGTGGCACTATAAATCGGTATCAGTCCGGACGAGTACAAGCAGCCACACACACACACACACACACGTACATGCACGTCGCCATATAAGTGCAATAATCTTGGACGTGTAATCTTTATGTACACACAAATCAGAAGAGAACAGTTTTTGGCTCATACACACAAACATTCCACGTTTCCAGCTAGCAGCATATCCTGCTCATGGTCTTTACCTTCAGTTGGAATTTCAGATTGCGATGGACATTAATATAAAAAAAACCAACAAGCCATTGTTAAAAGTAAACTATTCTGATAACATTGAAATTGGGAGTCTTTTATTGTTAGCCACGATTTGGCAAGGTTACACTGACAGAAATAGAAAAGTTTACTAACTTAGTGAATCTCATGGTCCATTCATACACTAACAATTAGTAAATGTTTACTAATTAGACAAGTAGGTGACAAATCGTTAGTAAAGTTTACTAATCAGTAGAGATTAATATCCATCTTTCAACGAATTTCTGGTTTAAGTTGTGTATCATCCTAATGTAATCATTCTCGAGGCTATTTTCTGTGTAGCAAATGCGGGATTTTATCTGCGTTAAAAAAGGAAAATGGGTCTGAAGACAACCTAACCGACATCAAAAGGCTAAACTGTAATGTAAGGAAAAATACAATCATTTTCATTTGGCCGGAAGATAGTTGGATCCTATGTGTATGAATACCTGAGACGTCGAAGGGTTTGATCTCACGAAGAAACTTATATTCCTCAGGTATCACAATTAAGCACAAATCACATAGGCGAAACGAAAAAGCCTCCATCTACACAATCCGCACTAAATAACCTTGGTGAATATGCCTAGCAATGCCCGTGGAAGCTCCGCGACGTATTATAACGATTAAAACATTGAAAGGTTTTACCACTTTCACAATGAATACATAGAACTTCAGTGTATTAATGCTTACATTGTCAGGGACGAATAATGGTCAGGATACATGGAGCTACAAACAGGAAATATTCAGTATTGAATTGCTGCTTGAAAGCTGTTACATATTGCAATGGTTCTAGAGCTACATATGCTAAGAACAATTCTTGAAACTGGGAGTGGTTTGGATGAGCATGAGACAACCCAAGAGCTGCGTATAACGTAGGGCGTAGTAATAGACTGTGTGTAATAGACTGAGAACAACTAATCACAATTAAACACAAAATCCCGTTGGCAAACGTTGGATACGGACTATGCATATGGTGTGTATGACTAGCAATGATGTAGAGCTCATGATGAAACTCGGGGACTTCAGTCCACCGGCAGAAACATCGACCACGTTCAAGTAAATATAACACGTCAATGCAAGAGAATATAGAGTAAAGCAGCTGTGAAAATTCTATGAATGGACCACTGAAAGTAATGACACCAGGTGTTCGAGAAAAGGGTAAACTTGGCCTGCCCTACCGGCAGAACCCGCCATCTACAATCTCTGCCACACTGCTCTATCCAATCAACAACGTGGCAGCCCGACACCCCGGCACAAGCAATTCCCATTTATCCTTATAGTCCACCTGAGAATCAGAACCAGTAAATGATGTTGGGTTACCTTGATTTATATCAATCCCTTCTTCCAGGTACTTGGCAGCATGGCGACCAGCAACAACTTGACCACGATATTCACTGTTCAAGACACAGAGAGAAAAACGAACATAGTCATATTTGGCAATCTCCTTCTTGACCACTTCTAGTGTCGACGTGTCCTGTGTGCAGTTGTGTCTGGCGACACATATATATGTATGTAACCTGTTAGAGCAGGTCGGGGGCACGGTTGGCCCAGTCGTCTAACTTTCTTCAAATCCCTGTTAATAACTCATCTCACAAAATCATATGTGACATTTGTAAATGCGTCAAAACGCTTTCAATAATTATCACAAATCTCTGCTAAAAGAGACAATGTCACTGAATGTGTCTGAGCTGAACTCCCCTCTCACTGCATGCATCTGAACTGAAGGAAACAATGTCATAAGCATGTGTTTATGAATCACTATCAATCACCATGATACCCGCTGCTCGCGAAAAGGTTAGCGCATCCTGCCCCACCGGTGGCAACACTGGTTTAGCAATACTATGTTTGTGCCGTTACAAGTAACAGTGATTTTTTATTCCACTGGTTCTCAATCATGCGCTTCGGTTAGGACCGGAAGTGCTAGTTTTAGAACGTTCGTCGGTCGCAACAGTGACATTGGTCCGTGGGTTCCCCACATTGGTTTTTGGCATTGCATGCTATCTCAAGTCGAACTTCAGCCATCCATAGTGTAAGTTTATTAATTATATTGTTAAGAACCTTTTAGATATGTTTTGGATGTAACTTATGTTATATTTTATGTGTATTCAGTATGTGAAAAGTCTAGTGTAATGTAGCATCAGGAACCACGTGTAAATTTTATGATGCGCACTTAAAATCACCAGATAGTTTTTTATAGATGTTTATTGAAGCCTAATGATTGCTCTGGCGCTTCTTTCAGTATTAATGCTATGCTAGGCTGATTCGGACTTATAGGAAGTCCACCACAAGGTAGTATAAGTACCCACGTACATGTGTGTTTTCCTTATTGCATAAGGGGTAATTCTTTTGTTTTGTTTTGTTGTAGCCTTTTACCAAATGCATCTATGCACACTGGCGTGCGCAGAAGTAATAAACTTATAAATCTTGGATCTCAATTTTGTCCAATATTTTACAAGACTGTGCCTCAGTGTTGGATCGGTAAACTGATGACTGCTAGAACCTAAACCACGTTTGGGAAAGACAGTACAATGTTTATTTTGACACAAAAACTGGACCATTTTCGTCTTGTATGAAATAGTTTGATCTATTAACATATTTACATGACTGTGCATGTGAAAGAAATAGGAGACTCCATGAAGACAATGTAACATTAGGGTGAATACATTTTTTTTATAAGCTCCATGCTCAAATATCGATCCTCTTGTTTCAAAGTACTGATAATATCATGTATTTCGATGTTACACATCACTTTGAGTTAATGAGTGTCTACTTTATTTTCAGTC
Source organism: Haliotis rufescens (assembly GCF_023055435.1). Classification (NCBI taxonomy): domain Eukaryota; kingdom Metazoa; phylum Mollusca; class Gastropoda; order Lepetellida; family Haliotidae; genus Haliotis; species Haliotis rufescens. Next base: position 58,719,442 of record NW_025964334.1, read on the forward strand.
TATCCTGGTCGTTGACCATGCATTCATTTTTGGGGATCATATTGCTTACTGATGAAGACCGCCTCCGTTGCCTAGTGGTAGAGCGTCTGCCGGTGGAGTGGAAGCTCCGGTGTTCGATCCCTGGCCCAATGACAGGACATTATATTGTATTCATCTGGAATAAAATGGACATTTTCTATTTTGCCCTTTACGCCAAATGGAATCTGTTTTGGTGGATAATCTAGAATGGTTATTCACTTGCATTGACAAGTTATGTTTTCTTGTTTTCATTTAGGTTGAACTTTTAGTAAAAATGTTAATTAGTGAAACGATGCGGATTTATATATGTATATATCAATTTTAGTCATCAAAGTTATGTAGTTTTTTTTTCAATGTGGATTTGAACAATTCAGGTCTCGTTTATGATCCATGTTTGTAGAGTTTACAAAGGTGGCAAATACTTGCGACCAGCTCTTCTGTGGCCTGAGAATATCTTATATTAGTCTGATCCAATCTGAAATCACAGAAGTATTGTACAAAGTGTCTTCAAATCCAACTCAGTAATTCTTCCTTTTTACGACTCCAACCGCCTCTGTTTCAATTTGAGGGAAACAAATAAGTTTTAAGTTGGCTTGACCATGAAGCCACGCTTCTGACCACAGCCCTTACACATTTAGACATATTTGAAATAGTGTATATTACAATACCAAACAAAATACCTAAAACAAAATCATTAACTTCAAACGAATTTCAATAAATTCTTAAAAATAAAACAAAATACATAAAACTCTTTGAAATATTGTTTATTACAATGTAAAACAAAATCATAATTTTCAAACAAATTTCTATAAATTCTCAAAAATGATAAATGTTTAATCAATGAATTAATTTATTTTTAAATATCATATGCATCATAAAGAAAAAATCAGCCCTGCACCCAAATTTTAAAATATGATCATGATTGTCATTTTTATTGACCTTGACAAATAAATGTCAATTTACAAAACAAGCAGTTTGTTTTAGACGTCATAAATACAAGTAATGGTGATAGAACAAGAATTTATACTTGAAGCTGAACTTCTTTTTCAGCCCAAATTCACAAAAGATAATACTGTTTCTCCAATGCAAACCTTTCCTCATCAGTTTCAACATCTTTGAACAGGTCAATCTCTCCAACTCTCTTGCACTTGACAAACCATGTAACCAGCTCGCTGCCGAGGGCGCTGACGAGTACATCATCCTGCTCCAACTCCTCCAGAGCTTCATCCAGACTATGGGGGAGAATCTCGGCGTTGTCGGAACTCCCCTCGGGTGGGCACTCCAGTTTGTTTATGACTCCATCCAGACCAGCGGCGATGGTCGACGCCAAAACCAGATACGAGTTGCACTTGCCACTGGGAAGCCTGTTCTCTATGTATGTCTTCGAGGGACTTTCATTCTTCACTCTTAAAAGTGCATTTTGCTCCTCTATTGCCCAGAATATGGCTGATGGACAGAAAGGCTTGTTGATGGTCCTGTAGCAGTTGACAGTGGGGTTGCAGAAGGCACAGAGAGCTTTACTGTGCCTCAGAATACCAGCAATCCAATATTTGGCAATGTCGGATAACTTATCTGGAGCTGACGCATCGTAGAACACACTCTCGCCATTTTTGTTCCAAAGTGAAATATTTAGATGAGTGTTAGTTCCTATTGGGTTTTTCTCAGAGATAGGAAATGTCATGAAGGTGACTACATGGTGGTCCAGATTTGTTGCCATTTCCATGAGTCCTTCTTTTATGTTCATGGCCATATCAGTGCTTTCTATGCCAAATTTTGGTTTCATGGTTGCTTCACACATTCCAGGTCCCGCTTCAGTATGGTACCTTTCCACATCAATGTTTGATTCTTTGAAGTTCTTGTCAAAATGAAGTAGACGTTTGCTGTGTTTGTTGAACATTCTTTGGCTGTACAGGTTCCAACATTCAAATATAGGGTTCAGGGTTTCTTCTTCCAGAATACTGAATTCTATTTCATAGCCAGAAAAGAAAGCATATCCTTGTTCATCCAATCTCTGCAGCTGTTTTCTTGCGACATACCGAGGGCATGCACCTTGGGGAGAGTTGTCTTTCTTCCACCGGGATTCGCACAATATCTCAGCGACCTTGACCCCGTCCCCTGCCCAAGGAATGGGTCTGAGGGTGTCAAGGTCAGGATATATAATAGCTTTGCCCCATTTATAGCTTTTCTCATGGTCAATATGAGGATAGAGTTTCCACTGGAGTGCTCTAAGAATACCTGCGAGAATAATGAGATCTTTTTATACTTATTGTAACATTGAAATCAACAAATAGATACACAATAGGAATTCTGTTGTCATTTTTTGTTATTTGCACATTCACGAACACCTGGTGTCGTTTTATTCACATGTAAAATATTTAGAAATATCTTCTTGACTGATAGTTAAGAGCTGAGTTTGTATTTTCACTGCAATGGTAATATATAAACTACCAGGCAAGATAAAATATACACCCATGTTTGATGGTGGCTAAAAATGAAATAAACAAGAAATAGTGATTCGATGATGATGTATTTGATAAGGGTATCATTGTTTGTTCTGGAGCTCAAGTGATATGGCATCTGCTTTCAGCCTGGTAAAGGTTTTATAACGTTTGTGATTGTTTGGTCAAATCTAAATTTCAAGTGTACAGTCAGTGTCATGTTCGTATTCCAGTCAAGCAGTCATCGCCTATGATGTTAGAACACAGCCTTACATGTTTGTTTGAAAACAATGATATTTTTCATTATTTTATTGCGTAGTCTGTTTAGAAATAGTCCAAACATTGATCAGCATAAAGATAAATTGTATTAGGGGATATAGTTTAATTAATCTATTTTCAGAAATAGAATGTTTTTAGATTATATTTATCTTGATACGTATAAGGTTAGCAGCATAGCAAGCAATGGGATTGGAAGGAAGGTATTATATTTAATTATAATTCACTTATCTAGTAACAACATGAAATCCATGTATCCATGTACCATACACCATACACGAGTTCTAAAGTGACGCAAAAACACACAAATAGATACGCAGTAAACGTTTGTCATTTGACATTCGCCAACACTTTGTGTCATCACTGATTTTCAGTGATCCAGTCATAGAATGGTTATCACTATTTTGCCTTTCACGCCCAATGGAATGCTTTTCGGCATATAATTCATACTGATAATCCTCTCGATAATCATAAATATAAAGCGTCAATGGAACAGAAAAAGGGGCGAACTAGCTGTGAAAATAATATATTTTTATAAACTTTATATTTCATGTTGCATTTCATTTTCATTTTACATTTGCGCATATAACACATATAGTAATAGTAATTGTAAAAGAAGAGTAAATGACAACTTGACCAGTACTTGTTGAAATATCCAGAATCATAATTTACATTTGCAAAATATTTTGATAGTAAGTAGTACTGAGTAAGCTCTATTTGGAAATCCTGGAAAGTTGGCATTTTGTGTTCAATACTTTTTTGTCAAGTATGAGTTTTTTCAGCACAAAAATTCTATGAATGGACAGTGATAGCGATGACACCAGGTGATGGCGAAAAGTGTAAGCATGTCCTGCCCTATCGGTAGCACCCGCCATTCACACAATTTATATGGAAACACAAGAAAAAATACCCATATATACAAAATATACAATTTTGTATGTTTGGTATTTCCAAAATATACAATTTTGTATAGTTGGTATTTCCAAAACTATACAATTTTGTATATATGGATAGATTTTACCACTGCTTCATTGAATTTTTTGAATTCGTAAGAGGTTTTCTTGGGGTTTGAAACTAATGTTACCGAACAGTTTTTTTGCACGTGACAATAACACGTTAATACTATTTCATTATGGCAACTATATTTGGAGTGTTATGAAATAATTTTTATTTCTTTATGTTGACAGCATTTTACATAAAAAATAGAACATTTGTGCAGATTTTAGTAACAGATAATGTAAATAATACCGCTGTCTTAATTAGATCGCGGTTTGAAAAAGCACTGTTTGTGTAACGAAAGGCTGCTGCTGTTTTAATTAGGTCGGAGTTAGAAAAGCACTGTTTGTTTAACGAAAGGCTGCCGCTGTATAAACTTAATTGGGGTTAGAAAAGCACTGTTTGTATAACGAAAGGCTGCCGCTGTCTTAACTAGGTCGGGGTTAGAAAAGCACTGTTTGTATGGGGAAAGGCTGCCGCTGTCTTAACTAAATCGGGGTTAGAAAAAACACTGTTTGTATAGCGAATGACAGACGCTGTCTTAAATAAATCGGGGTTAGAAAAGCACTGGTTGTATAACGAGAGGCTGTCGCTGTCTAAACTAGAATAACCACTAAACGGAATAGCAAGAGAGTAGCCTTTTAGCGATTGTCACGATCATTGCAAAATAAAAGATAAAAAATCGATGAATTTAAAATTGTACAAGGAAACATATATAGGAAACACATCGTTGGAATAAATTCCTATTATATTACGTTCACGACATTAGTTCTGGAGTTTTCAAAGTAAAATTAATTATAAAATAGTGTCCAAAAGAAACGATACCAACTTATTTTCAAAATTGTTTTTTTACTAAGTGAATTGTCAAGTATGAAAACATGCCAATTCGTATTGCACATCCCAAAAACAGCATAGTCGATAAAAAATACCGGGAACACGTGATCGCTCAGGTGAGTTTATTAATGATGATATTTTTATTCATTCATAGATATGGCGATCATGAGTGCTGACACTATATGTGTTCGCAATAGAACCTTTGGAAGACTAGACACATATTGATTCACTATATGACTACATCAAATCCAATATTTGTTTAATGCAACAGGTTTAAAGCATTCAAAATTGTGCATTATTATAAAATACAATGCGTGTCGCTTCGTCTCCCATGTAAAATACATTAATTATTTGTTTTAAATATAATTTAATATTACTATGAGTTTTACATTATAACTAAAATTATGGAGTCTTGCATGTCGAGCCAACAAACTATTGTACATATTATTCACATTGGAATTTCTGTTTACTGTGTTTGCGGTGGGGTCCAGACAATTCCCCAAAGGGACAATTCCAAATACTACTGCGTAAAATATTAATGCTGATTTGGAGAAAATTACCAAATGGATGAAAGTAAGTAAAATTGAATCCAGAGAAAACAGAAGCTTTCTTTTTCACGTTAAATTAAAGTCTTCCCAAGTGCAAAACCTAATCTTAAAATGAAAGGAAATTAATATTTATGACTTTGGGAATAATATTTCAGTCAGATTCTGATATTGACGAGTTAAAAAGGAAATCCCTATGATTAATTGCCTTAGAAGTCTTAGATACCTTTCTGGTGTCCACCGCCGTAAACCATACTCACTCACTCAGTTAAATAACTCCTTTCACATAAATCGTTAGAAGTTATGAACAAGCATATAATGCCCATATTTGGGATAATTGTACCAAGAACAAGAATTAATCCTAGAATGTTTCCACTAAGATTCATTCCGGACGCTGAAATATTGCCGATGAGACGTTAAATTTTAACTCACTCACTCAATACGGACTATACGGACTATTTGTGGGGCGATAAGGGGTACAGGCCACGAGAAAATATATAGAGAAAGTAACACAGCCATTACACCTTTTTACAAGATGGAAAACATCTTTGCTGTTAGTAATTACATTTATAGAAATCAAACCAATATACAGGCTATATGTTGTAGAACAGAATGCTTTGCCAAGTTATTCCTACCTGATACCATTAATAATTGGAATAGTCATCTGATATAGAGGATTATTAAACTTGGACAGTGTGACTTATATACAGTTAAGCCATGATACCAGATTTTGTCACATAATCCTTCATCGCCTTGGACTCAGTTGTAGTGATTTAAACTTCCATCGGCTTAAAAGACAATATATGAAGAAACGATTCGCCTTTCTATTCTAAAGGCTAAGTGAGTTTATATTCAGTGGTTTATGGGAAACAATTTGTCAATTTAGCTATTTTGAAATCGGTCCATGTACATCCTACGTTCGGGTGAATTTGCACTAATGTTAAAACTTAAGGATTAATTCATATTTTAAGACAAGTATTAAGTATTAAACAGTTAAATAGCTTTTCTTAGTAATTGAACACCTTTCCATCGACCGCACCAAACTGTTGACCAATCGTTTTTCATGTACTCTACGTCAAATAAGATCAGAACACGTGTATAATTACAACATCCCCAGGATACCAATAACAACGAAATGTACAAATTAACAAACATGACCAACATTATTATTTCATGATAATGTAGGTGTCATGCATGTAGTTATAGCTATATAAACATATGTTTAATTATTCAGTTTTTGTGAAGTCGGTCATAAATACAAGAAACAGTTGATTCTGAAATTCTTTAATCATGTACTTTTAAGTATATTTTCCCAATATTATGTTATCCCCAAAAGGGCAATTATATTCATGTTATATTTATCAGTCAATTTTTTAATACGAATTACGTAACATTTATGCTACTTTGATTTTATAAGACCAATGTTGTTGTTACAGATTCAGGGACCGACTAGGTTCATTACATGTCATAAAAGTGCCGGGACATAATGTGGTGGCAATACATTCTCTAATTAACACCTGTCACAAAGGGACGGGCCATTTGGGTTTGTCCTCAGGGAATGTGTTATGCAATTTGTGTATTCACGAAATAACATTCAACAAGTCGGGTGATTAAGGATTGATGCATTTGTACTTCATATAAATAAATGAATTACATTATTTTCTTAATCGTGTGCGAAATACGCATAATGTCGGAAAGCGCAAGTTAAATCCCTAAATACTGACTTCGTTCCTAAATAAATCACAACCCTCACTTATAATTGTATCACTGTATCACTTTAAATTTTAATGATGTCAATCACGTATCTGTCACTTTTTAATGTAGAATACGTCAGTCACTCAACCAGTTCCACTATTATTTTCCCAAAAGATCAAAGATTAAAAACAGTTATCAAGATTTAATTTCCATATCGTTAGATATATTTAATCTTAACATTGAAACATCTTCATGTATTATTCTGTATTGAATGACATTAGATATATGCTCCTATACCGCCGCTGGTGTCTTAATTTGCGAGAATTAAACATTTAGTTTGCATCCAACCATGCGCGTCCCAAATTATACAGCGTCAAGCTTTCAGAGCTCCAAATAAGTTTTCCAAAGTAGAAATTAGGCAAAATGAATATTTATCAAGTTTCCTTTTGCTAGAACATATGCATGCTGTTATGGTTTTTCAAAAAAAAATCTTCGTTCTCTCTGTTGTTAACAATATTAAAACAACAAGTACTATAAAATATAATACGGAAATATATTACATATCATTTACGCATCCGGCTGCTCACAAAACAATGCTATTAAACAATATTTGTGTCCCAGGGACTGAATACCAATTAGACCAAGCCAGCTCTACAGATACTGACTCTCTCAAAGACAGCAAGCTTCATTATACAGTTAATTGAAAATTGTAATCTCAAACATATCTAATGCTACTTCAACACTTTATCATATACTTATAATATTCTGTAAATTGAAATTAATCCTCTATTAGTTTACAGTGACGATTCTTGCAGGCTATATGTACAGGCACGGCCCGTTATGTATCATTCAATCTTTATCTTTCTCACTTTCTTATAAAGGCATAATGATCGATAATCTCTTCTGTTGCAGTGTGAAATGTTAATTTATTGTGAGTAAGGCTAATCCCTTTCTCCAGACATAAATTGATCACTCACCAACAACTGACAAGGGATTACTCCTCGTTAAGGCAATACTAAGTGATACAATATACTGCAGATTAATTAACTAATTAAGGGTTAAATGAGATTGTTTACTCAGAGTGTGATGTAATCCGTTTGATGTCGAATTACAAAGAGTGAATCTTCAAAAAGGGTAAGCATACCCAACACTACCAGTAGCAACTGGCATTCCCAAATAGTGTTGTTCTAATACATCAAGCTATAATACTGACACGTTGCTTAAGGGTTATCGGAATAAATTTGAATTTGATTTTCACATATTCTCCTCCATTGCTCATGAGCATATACATGGACATACATACATATGCATCATAAATTTGAAATGCAATTGTAAATAAAGTTGTTGTTTTTTTTAGAAGAGTCGTAACCGAGTCCACGGGATACGCCATCGCAACCTTACCGTCCAGAAGAAATGCGTATTTTGTCTCAAAAGCCAAAATGGTTGGTTGTTAAAATAGTGACACTTTAATAAACTATTCTTCTTCTTCTTCTTCTTTTTGTTCATTGTCAAGATGCTGTGTATTACTCCCAGACTGATGACATGTGTTATCATTTTTTATCTTCAAATATCACGATGTGCCCACTGATACCGTCATTATGTTGATTGCCTGATTGTTTAGAACTATCAGTCGCGATATGTTATATGATTGCTTTGTATAACATCGGCATGCTGTTCACTTTCATTGGGACTGGATGCTTTGCACAATAGCGATAGTATCTCACTGTTAATTATTTTTTTTTCATTTGCATTTACATAAGTAAAGAACATATCAATTTAATCTAAATACGACAATGTGTCAATTTCTTGTTCTAAAAAGTACAGGTATAAGTATTCATATTCTACTTCTTATCATTTGTATTTGTAAGATTTTTAAAAAAATTTCTTGCGCCTGTTGTACATTACATTTATGGTCGTAGTTTGCTAACAATATTAGACTGAGCCCCAAGAAATGTTTTGAACATTTGATTGCATTTTAAGCAATTTTGTGCCGTCTGGACAATATTCATACCAACAAATGTAACAGTGGCAACAGTAAAAAAAACCAAAGATGGCGGATGTAAAATTTCGGAGTTAAATCAGTACTTTTAAAAAATCGGGAATAGTTTCTGCGCACCCGGCCACCTGGGTTCCAGCCACTAATGCCTAAGTCCACTTTTGCCTACAAATAAATAAAACAGTGTGGAATAAATCCTACACAATGAAAACAACATACCCCTGCTAGAAATGAACTCTTTGAAATTTCTTTGAAATCATCAAATATCTGCTGGTGTATATACTATAAGAACTAATGCAATGATGCAGAAATGATGCACTGATAGTAGGTGTCGCTGAAAATCACTGGTGCATGACTTGGTTTATTGTAGGCCGTAGGCATTAGTGGATGTAGGCATTAGTGGACGAGGACGCAACCTGGGAGCAATACTTTCACAAATGTGCAATGTCCCTTTCCCCATGTTGAAGCATATTGAGAAAAGCATACCTTTGTACTTATTATCTTTTGTAAAACATAAATCATTAATACAACATATATCCCCGTGTTAAGGGTTTTCGGACGCTGAATAAACATTCATAGTTTTTTCACATGAACAACTGTAAAACATCTCATTCACTTATAAAAGACAACTTAACATAAAAAAAGTCATTATTTGATTATTAACAATTTCTGTGTGACGCCTCCCCCCCCCCCCCCCTCCCGTTATAGTGCAAGTATTCAGGATAGAAACGTATGATGTCCGGAAATGATCCCATGATTGTGTGATGAATAATAATAAAGGCATGTTTGAGGCTGAAAACTCGAAAACAGGACAATCCGCAACGGTTGTCCGGCAACACGATATTTTCGGAGTATTTAAAAAAAAATATCTTTCATTATATTTTGAAGAGGATTTTTCCAAGGACTGCCGTTTTTTAAAAAACGCGATTTTCCGCGTTCCACCTAAACAATGTTTTCCATACAATTAAACCGACACCTCAGAACAAACCAAATTCAACACTTTAAATTAATAATAAAATAGTTTTCATCCTCTGTGCAATCCACACTGTTGGCTAATCTGCCATGTGCACGAGAGCATGTTACAAATGACATCGCGGCCTCCCCGTACAAACGAATCCAAGCTCAGCACAAATAGATTTCAACACTTTCAAAACAGAAGTCACCGCCAATGCAATCACCCCCGACAGCTAATCCTGTCTGTGCATTTGACCTTAAAGTCTACTCACATACCAAGCACCGCGCCAGGAAAAGTACCAGACGCCTCAATCGCTTACCCGTCAATATCATTGCAAGGAGAGTATGTACTCCCGCTAACAGTGTGGAGTACTAATTAAACATTCCAGTAATGTTACACGCCACTATATCAGTTTTTTTGTAACTTGCTGATACTATTTTGCACATACAAAACAATTATCCTCCTTTACAAACATATACAAAGAAACACAGTGCTCAACTTTAAACACTTCAATTTGCATATATATATCATAATTATACACAAATACATAACAATTATCTTCCTTTACCAATATATACAAAGAAAACAAATTTGGATATACCATATATACAAATTTGTATATTTTTGTATATGTCGTATATACAAACTTGTATATTTTTGTATATATCATCATTCCAATCTTGTATATCCTTTGGAAATATCAGCTTTCAAAAAGGGTATACAAGCTTGTATATATGGATTTTTTTTGCACACTTTGAAGTATTTATTGCCTGACGCCGCACAGCAGTGCTTCTGTAAACAAACCAGACAAACATCTCATCGATAGACCAGAAAATCCAGCAACACGAAAGTGCAAATACGGATTTTGTTGAAACGAATAAAAACGGCAGATTAATTTTTTTAATTACAACTTTTGAGTACAAGAGGAGAGACTCTGCTGCGTATAAGTAAAAGACAAACATTTAGAAAAAAGCAACACATTGGGGCAAATGTTTTATTTTGTTGTTGACTCAGCATAGATATATGCTGCAGAGCTTATGATGAAACTCGGGGACTTCAGTCCATCGGCAGAAACATCGACCACGTTCAAGTAAATATAACACGTCAATGCAAGAGAATATAGGGCAAAATTCTATGAAAGGACCACTGACAGTAATGACACCAGGTGTTCGAGACAAGGGTAAGCTTGGCCTGCCTTACAGGCAGCAAACGCCATCCACTATCTTTGCCACACTGCTCTATCCAATCAACAACGCGGCAGCCCGACAGCCCCGCACCAGCAATTCCCATTTACCGGCAAGTCATATCTTTAACTTTCTTCTAATCCCTGTTAGTAAATCATCTCACAAAACCACATGTCACATTTGTAAATGCGTTCAACAATTATCACAAATCTCTGCTTAAAGGAGACAATTTCATGAGCATGTGTTTATGAATCACTATCAATTACCATGATACCCGCTGTTCGCGAAAAGGTGAGCATATCCTGCCCCACCGGTGGCAACACTGGTTAAGCAATACTATGTTTATTTTGACACAAAAACTGGAGCATTTTCGTCTTGTATGAAATAGTCTGATCTATTCACATATTTACATGACTGTGAAAGAAATAGGAGACTCCATGAAGACAATTTAACATTAAGGTGAATACATTTTTCTTTATAAGCTCCATGCTCAAATATCGATCCTCTTGTTTCAAAGTACTGATAATATCATGCATTTCGATGTTACACGTCACTTTGAGTTATTGAGTGTCCACTTTATTTTCAATCTATCCTGGTCGTTGATCATGCATACATTTTTGGGGATCATATTGCTTACTCATAAAGACCGCCTCCGTTGCCTAGTGGTAGAGCATCGGCCGGTGGAGCGGAAGCTCCGGGGTTCGATCCCTGGCCCCATCATACCAAAATACGTTAAAACGTCTGGCGCTCGGCAAGGGGCTCGGCATTAAGAGACTAAAACAAGGACTAGTCGGCTCGGAGTCAGTATTCTGTGTTTGAGTGGGGTGTTGTGCGGCCTGCTATCTCAGTGGGCTAGCACTAAAATTCGGCATCAGTCCGGATTAGTAGAAGCAACCACGCACATACACAAATGTGCATGCACGTCGCTATATAAATGCAAAAATCCTTGATAAACTCCATTTCACCTCTTTACTGTTGAAAATAAAAATGATTAATAACATCTGCCCTTACAGCTGTGCCTTTCACCTGTCCGGTTACATGTTTGGCTTGTGATCACATGTGGATGTTGAGATATCAGTTAGTATTAACTTTGATGTTATTTTATATTATATAAAACATCAAACAAATTAATTCTGACTTTCTCAATAATGAAAAGAGATTGTTCTAAATATAGTTAACCGATTAGATTTGGGTGAAATGGTCAAAACTAACTAAACAGACTTTGACACTCTACAGGTGGAATAATTCATATAGAGATTTGTATTAACTGGTGTATTATTAACACAAGTTTAAAGAATTCTTAATTAATTTCCTCGTAAAAGATACGGGTTAAAAAATCACATGCATAAAATGACAACTGTTTAGCATACCATTTTGCGATCCAAAAGGATGCAATGATTTTTTTATATTAAAATAGAGATAACATGTTGAAATTCTGATACTGTTCATAATTATCTGAATATACTAGATGTTTTCCTTCAAGAACACATGCATATGCATTGTAATGATTACCTTACGTACATATAAAACCTGGCACGCTTATCATTAATTGTTCCTTAATTAGACGTTTTAACCTTTAATCTGAGCTTTGACTCGCGCTAAGTGTTGTTTATCCTTATAGTCCACCTGAGAATCGGAACCAGTAAATGATGTTGGGTTACCTTGAGCTATATCAATCCCTTCTTCCAGGTACTTGGCAGCATGGCGACCAGCAACAACTTGACCACGATATTCACTGTTCAAGTCACAGAGAGAAAAACGAACATAGTCGTATTTGGCAATCTCCTTCTTGACCTCTTCTAGTTTTGACATGTCTAGTGTGCAGCTTCCAACCTACTGAAGCCAAGTTGTATGTGGCGAAAAAATATATATGTATGTAACCTGTTAGAGCAGGTCACAGATGGCAGCTGACTATGGTGGCCGAGAGGGGATATCGATTTCTCGCTCTGTCGCTTTCCTGCTTTCCGCTTCGCATGGTCTCAGCTTTGGTTAATCAGAAACAAAAGCAATTAAACAATGTTCTCCATCGTTTTAAATCACTTCGATAGCCGGAAGGTAAAAGTACGCCAGGTCTGATACCTTCTGCCATTGCACTTGGAACAAAAAAGAAATGCTATAGCTCAGTTTGTTTTAAACATCCATTATATCCAAAAACATACAATTTTTTGTATATTTTTACATATCCAAAGGAAAAACAAATTTTGTTTAGGCTGCCTATACACAGCTTGTTTATTGTTTGTATATAAGGAACGCTTTTACCACTACTTCATTCAGTTCCTTTTTACTTTAGTTAGCGTTTGTTTGATTCCATACAGTATGTGGTTAATTCGCTCCGTAATTAGATTCCCAAACAAAACTATTTGGGAGTGCGGCCTAAAGCTACAAGCGCAACGATGCAGCGATGTGTGACAAATGTTTTTATTGGCTGATGCTGATGCCCCTTCTGATGCTTGGCAGATATACGAATACGTCGGGAAGCATCTAAAAGTGTTGCTGTTTCTGTTAATCCAAATCCAGTGGTTAAAGCGTTCGTTCGTCACTTCAACAACAACAACAACAACAACAACAAACGTTTATTTCGCTTCAAGGTCATAGCTATGACATATTGAAGGTACAAATGGAAATTTATGGTGACACGAGGCAGGAGACGGACGTGCGTCAACTATACGTTTAACTGCAACAGACTCATAAATTTAATTAAACATCTTGAGGATTTCTTTTACAAACTGTGCTAGTTTTCTTTGTTCTAATACACTTTCAGTATTTAGTAGCATATCAAGTGTAATCGTACTAGGTCTTGTAAAGTACTTCTTTTGAATATATTGCTTACGCAAGTTATGCAGAAAAGGACAAATTAATAGATAGTGATATTCGTCAGCTAGGTCATGTTTATTACAGTGACTACAAATTCTATCTTCTCGTGGTATATTTTCCCATCGCCCCTTTTCTATTGGTAATCTATGGTTTGTGGATCTTATTTTAGTAATCGGGATACTGAGTCTTAAGGGTAGCGACAGCAGATAATTTTCTAACTGGATTTTATGTTTAAATATTCGGTAAAATACTGCCTTGGGAGAGTTGTTTATCCAACTTGTCCAAGTCTGGCTGGACTGATCAAAGATACGTTGTTTAATAACACATTTTAATACGTTTATATTTGGCATGAATTGTTGGGTCCATATAAAACTAAGGCCTAATCCATCAAATAGTCCTTTAACATATTCGAGCCAGCTGTATTTATGGTTACCAGAGTCTGCAAATAATATATTATACATAACAGTACACAATTTCGTTGGTTTATTATAAATTATCTTAGACCAGTAAGTCAAAATTCTTTGTTTAATTAAATCCGTAATAGGGGTTCTTCCAAGCTCTCCATATAAAAAATAGTGGGGTGTGCTTTTTTTTACCCTTAGTATATATTTTAAGAAGTCCGTGTGAACCTTTTCTATCATATCTAGTTTACCAAATCCCCAAATTTCGGAACCATATGTTAATATAGGCACGATTGTTTGATCAAATAATAATAGCTGGCAGTCTATTGGTAAGTCAAGGTTTCGTATTCTAATATATAGTAAATGCATAGCTTTTCTAGCTTGAGCCACTAACGACATCTTGGCTGCTAGGAAGTTTCCAGTTCGTTTAAAAACCAGACCCAAGTACTTATATTGATCTACTACTTCAACAACATTATCGCCTATCTTAAACACATCATTGTTTTTTCTTGATCCAAATACAACCACCTTAGTTTTATCAATATTAATATTCAACTTCCACTGTTTACAATATTCATAAAAAACATTCATGTTATTTTGAAGGTCATAGGCGTTATCTGCAAGTATAATAGTATCATCTGCATATAGCAAAACAATAATGTTTTTACAGATTCTATCTACTTCAACTTCCGATATAACATCAATACCTTTACACATTTTCTGTTGTAGATATTCTTCAAGGTCATTTAAGTACAGGGCAAAGAGGATTGGCGATAGATTTTCCCCCTGTCTAACTCCGATATCACTAGAGAAAAACGATGAATTTTCACCATTAGCAACAATACACGACTTTATGCCTTGATACATGTTGAATATGATCTGGAAGCATTTACCTTGTACATTTGTTTTTATTAATTTTTGCCAGAGTCCAAAGCGCCAAACGTTATCGAAGGCCTTAGAGAAATCTATAAATGTACAATATAGTTTCTTTTTGTGTGCCCTAAGGTATTCAATGAGGGAGTGCAATACGAACATGTTATCAACAGTAGAATAACCGTGTCGAAATCCTCCTTGTGATTCTGATAACAAATTATTATTTTCTAGATAATTATTAATTCTTTCACTTAAAATAGAGGTAAACAATTTACCGATGCAGCTTAAAAGAGTAATGGGTCGGTAAGAGTTCGGATCTTTACGATCACCTTTTTTATAAATAGGTTTGATCAATCCGAGGAGCCATTCTTCTGGTACTATGCCTGTATCAAATATAATATTAAATAATTTATGATACACTTGGATAAACAAATCAATAGTATATTTCAAATATTCATTTAGGATTTCATCTCTTCCAGGCGATTTATTTGTCTTAAGATTCGAAACTGCCTTCGTAATTTCTGCTATTGTTATTTCCTGGTTAAGGATATGGTCATCGTTTCCGTCAACTTGCAGTTCTATATCAGAGTCCATTTCTGGAGATGTATTAATGTTTTTAAAAAACGTAAAGAAAGATTCAAGATCAATTTCCTCTGGTTTCGTTTTTTTCTTAAATTTATTCAGTAACTTCCAATAATCTTTACTGGACTTTGTACGCATATTTTGCATCGTTTTCTGCATATTGAAACGGTACTGTTTGATATACTTATTCATAACCTTCTTATATTCTTTGCTGGCAATCAGTAACGATTTCCTATTTTGCTCCGACTTATGTCTACCATGCAGTCGTCTTGCCAAATGATAATTCTTTCGAGCCGTTTTACAAATTCTTCCAAACCATGGTTTATCCCCAGTTTTAGGTATATAATTATTAGGTCTGTTAACATTATCTGATATTTGTAATGATGATAAACAGAACACTTCTGCTAGTCTTACCACAATATCGTTGATGAACGTTTTGTCATAATCACGTCTATGGTTCATCTCGTATAAAATAGTGTCAACTTGGGTTACATCAATATTATTTATAAAATCTATTTTCTTCTCAGGATTCCATTTTCTTTTACTGGGCTTCCTACGAGGCATATCTTCAGTGACGGCAACGTTAAAATATATAGAGAGACCACAGTGTACATCTGAATATAAATTACAAAAGTCCATCACTTCAAAGTCAATAACAACATTAAACACATCCTTTGAACATATTAAATAATCCACTGTGCTTGCGTTTTTACAGGTAACGTTTCCAGTATGCTTATCTTGTCCAAATCGTCCATTGCAAATTAACATATTAAAACTTTTACATAATTCAATTAATTTGTAACCAAAATTATTTGTGTGTTTATCTTCATTAGCCCGTTTAGGGCTTATGCTTCCAGTTTTGAAAACATCTAGTACACTAAGATCTCTATCATATACACCATCAAGACCAAAATATTCGCTGAGGAAGTCATCAACTTCAACATAGTCAACAAGTTCGGCTGTTCGAGCATTAAAGTCACCAGTTAAAGTTATCAGTTCCGAACATGATCGTTGATAGACAACTTCTCTTGTCAATTCAGCCCACATATCCTCTTGTGCGAATGGAGAGTTCTCGGGTGGTAGGTAGACACAGCCAAGAATTAAGTCACTATCAGTTTTCATAAGTTCTTTTGATACACTACACCAAAATACATATTCGCAGGTGGCAGGTAATACATGTATATGTTTTCTTATTAGATCACTAATTATAAACGCAAGTCCACCAGATTTAGCTTTAGTTGACTGTTTTCTATTATTGTAATACACACTATATCCAGGTAAGTCTAGTAAGTCATAATTGTCAAGTTTTGTCTCACAAACACCAATAATATGGTAACTATTGATCATTTGAACAAATTCTGGGTAATTTAATTTTGGTAACAGGCCACCAACATTTATAGCACAGTATTTCAGGGTGTCGGTTATGTCGACATTGTTATTACGTAAGTTTCCCGACTTTTCAAGGCCCGGTTGCAATTGACATCCCTATACCGGTTTCTGACTGGTCCGTGCTTCACGAGGTTGGGTGGATGGGAGCACGCGTTCATTGTTGACAAACAATCTATCACGTGCGAGATACACTCTATTGTTTTTATCTTCTTTGGCCTTACGGTAGAGAGGCATAAGCTGTCGACGAACCTCTAGTACTTCTGGCGGGTATTGGTCATTGATGCCATATGTTGTGCCTTTTAGAGCCTTTGCAGAGTCTTTAACAAGGTATTTGTCGTTGCGATACAAGAATGAGGCAATAATCGGTCGTATTTTCCCCGGTATGCCAGGTTTACCTATGCGATGCACAGTCTTAAACTGAATGTCCTTACGCACGTGTAAATGTGTTCCAATGAAAGAGGTCAATACCTGTTCTGTGTGTTCATCCTTTTCTTCTTTTATTCCAGAGAAGATCAGGTTGTCAGCCATGCTCCTGCACTTCAGTTCCGTCACTTGCTCTCGCATTTCTTCGTTCTGTTTTTGTATGAGCTTCACACTATCAGAATATAGTATATTTATGCTATCATTGTCTGTCTTGTAATTATTAACTGCCAGTTTAACTTCAACTATGTCCTGCTTGATTTGTTTGTGTTCTTGTAGCATATCATCATACTTGTTGGATACAAAGGTAACAGCTTTCTCCATGTTAAGAAGCTTTTCCTCGCTAGTAGCAATTCTAGTATCCAGTGAGTTAATCGATGTATTGATGGATGATAGGCCCTTGCAAATCTCATCAAGCTTATCGGGTTTACTCACATTTTCAATTCTGGCGATCAGGTCGTTCCACATGGATGTTGTAAGTTGTATCACACTGTCCTTGGGGGGTTCACAGCTGGCGGGTGCACCAACAAGGTTCCTGATGTCATAAGGTCCGTTTGGCGTTTTAGCGGGGGTATTCGGTTTAGTAGAAGCCATGTCTATATCACTAACGCTTGTATTGTATTCGCTTGTATCTGTAGGGCTGTCTGGGTGTTTGCCAGTACGTTGTCTTGTCGTGGTGCACTCTTGTTGATTTGATGATTTACGCTTTTTTGAGTGTTTCTTATGCTTGCGGCCACTCATTTGGATGACGGGTCAACGACTGTAGGAGGCAAATCCGCACTGTCAACAAATGTCCCCGCCTTGCACGTGCTTCACGTATTATCAGGCGAACTTCAAAGCACGTGGTGTGACGATATCAAATATAAACTCAAAACCTTCACTATTTTAACCGTGGAATGTTAAAGTCTGTGAATACACACTCGCGATATCAACAATACATACTGTGTATCACTTTCTTGTTTGAGGTGGGGAGATAGGGGGTCCACGTCCAGTCACGCTTGTCCGTTTTCACCTTGGTCGTCACTTGGTCTTCAGACAGGTTAAAGCATTAAAATTAAAATAAATGTAGATATTTTCCTGCGCTAATTCTATTAGGTGTTTACCAGGAACAGTAGGTTGGTTGGTACGGCCACTTTATGTTACTAATTTGACAATATAGCCACGAGTTCGGAGTAACATGCGGAGCTCCGACCAACACGTCCACTCGCCTCGGTGTCACGTGACGTAACTAGTTGTGTCAAATGTGAGTTATCCCCTTAATCCCCTATGTCTTACCCATCATCACGCACGGGTGATTGTGTACCCATAACAATAGATGCGGGGCAAGTAGGATTAATGAACCATCAGGCAGACTGGACCCCGTTTTCACCACCAGGAAGGGGAATCCCCTTAGTTGAAGAAAAGTTTTGTTTCGCGTGTCGTTTTTATCGTCCTTTTTTACACACTTATCAAATTTTGGTCAGGCGTTTATGATTAAGTATGCCCTAAAGTTTAAAAATCTGCAAAGTTGCTATGTTAACATTATTCCAGTCATATCATGGCGTGTCAGCTTAATGTGGGAGGAAAGCCCGAAGTGATGCAGGTCTCAGACGTTTACCACTTTGGTGAAACCCACGACCACGGGTATGGTGCTGACAAACCTAGAAACATAATCGGGACAAATCGGGATTCGAACCCACAATCATAGGTTTCTGGCGTGCCCACGGGACCGTCTCTGCAAGGCGAATCGTGGCGCCTTAGACGACTGGGCCAACCGTGCCCCCCTATAAACCCTTTAACAAGCGGAGGTTCTGTCTCGTACTCACAAAACCTTTATGTTAGAGTACACACAAATCAGAAGAGAACAGTTTTCGCCTCATACACACAAACATTCCACGTTTCCAGCGAGCAGCAAATCCTGCTTGCGATCTTTACCTTCACTCGGAATTTCAGATTGTGATGGACATTTTTGATAAAAAAAAATACATTGTTAAAAGTAAACTATTCTGATAAAATTGAAATTGGGAGTTTTATATTGTTAGCCTAGATTTGGCAAGGCTACACTGACAGAAATAGAAACGTTTACTAACTTAGTGAATCTGATGGTCCATTCAGACACTAACAATTAGTAAATGGTTACTAATTAGACCAGTAGGTGACAAATCGTTAGTAAAGTTTACTAGTCAGTAGAGATTAATTTCCATCTTTCTCCGAATTTCTGGTTTCAGTTGTGTATTATCACCGTAGGGGGTAGGGTGTGTAATAGACTGAGAACAACCAATCACAATTAAACACAAAATCCCGTTGGCAATAATTGGATACAGACTGAATATGGTGTGTATAACTAGCAATTATCGTGCATGAGGTTCCATAACTTTATTGTACTTTTTCTGTCAAATTGATTAACACATGGAACGATCACGCGTATCCTGTTCACAATGAATAGGTACAATTTCAGTGTATAAATGCTTAAATACTTAAATTATGTATGATGGTAACTGTTAATATGTAGTATACATGTAATGAAGCTGTACATGGCAAATTACTCCGTATTGAATAAGTGCCTGAAAGCTGTCGCCTATATGAATGTTATTGAACTCCAAATTGAAAGAACTATTCTTGAAACTGCACTCATTGCATATTAGCTTAGGCGTATGCTATGTAATAGACTACAAAACTTGTTGGTTTAAAAAAACGTTTAGGAAATATATTCGTTTTGCAGCATAGTGGGGCTTAAACTTTTATTTTGTAGATGACTCATAGATATATGCTGCAGAGCTCATGATGAAACTCGGGGACTTCAGTCCACCCGCATCGACCACGTTCAAGTAAATATAACACGTCAATGCAAGAGAATATAGGGCAAAGTAGCTGTGAAAATTCTATGAATGGACAACTGACAGAAATGACACCAGGTGTTCGAGAAAAGGGTAAGCTTGGCCTGCCCTACCGGCAGCACCCGCCATCCACAATCTCTCATTCACAATCTCTGCCACACTGCCCTATCCAATCAACAACGTGACAGCCCGACACCCTCGCACCAGCAATTCCGATTTAGCAGCAAGTCATATCTTTAACGTTCTTCTAATCCTTGTTAATAATTCATCTCACAAAACCATATGTGACATTTGTAAATGCGTCAAAACGCATAAAATGACAACTGTATACACAGGGATACGAACAAGGATTGCATTTATGGTACCATTTTGCGATCCAAAAGGATGCAATCATTTTTTTATATTGATATAGAAATAACATGTTGAAATTCGGATACTGTCCATAATTATCTGAATATACCAGCTGTTTTCCTTCAAGAGTGAGTGAGTGAGTTGGGTTTAACACCGCTTTTAACAGTATTCAAGTTATATCACGACGTGTCAGCTTAATGTGGGAGGAAAGCCCGAAGTGATGCAGACGTTTACCACTTCGGTGAAACCCACGACCACGGGTATGGTGCTGACAAACCTAGAAACTTAATCGGGGCGAATCGGGATTCGAACCCACAATCACAGGTTTCTGGTGTACCCAAGGGACGCAACTCTGCCCAGCGAATCGTGGCGCCTTAGACAACTGGGCCAACCGTGCCCCCTTTCCTTCAAGAACACATGCATATGCATTGTAATGATTACCTCACGTACATATAAAACCTGGCACGCTTAGCATTAATTGCTCCTTAATTAGACGTTTTAACCTTTAATCTGAGCTTTGACTCGCGCTAAGTGTTGTTTATCCTTATAGTCCCCCTGAGAATTTGGCAATCTCCTTCTTGACCTCTTCAAGTGTCGACATGTCCTGTGTGCAGCTTTCAACTCCACTGAAGCTAAGTTGTGTCTGGCGACAAATATATATGTATGTAACCTGTTAGAGCAGGTCGGAGGCACGGTTGGTCCAGTCGTCTAGGGCGCTGCGATTCGCTGTGCAGAGTTGCGTCCCTTGGTACACCAGAAACCTATGCTTGTGTGTTCGAATCCCGGTTCGCCCCGATTATGCTTCTAGGTTTGTCAGCACCTTACCCGTGCTCGTGGGTTTCCCCGAAGTGGTAAACGTCTGAGACCTGCATCACTTCGGGCTTTCCTCCCACGTTTAGCTGAGACGCCGTGATGTAACTGGAATACTGTTAAAAGCGGCGTTAAATCAACTCACTCACTCACTGTTAGAGCAGGTCACAAATGGCAGGTGAATATGGTGGCCGAGAGGGGACATCGTTTTCTCGCTCTGTCGCTTTCCTGCTTCCAGCCTCGCATGGTCTCAGCTTTGGTTAATCAGAAACGAAAGCAATTAACCAATGTTCTCCATCGTTTTAAATCACTTCGATAGCCGGAAGGTAAAAGTACGCCAGGTCTGATACCTTCTATCATTGCACTTGGAGCACAAAGAAATGCTATAGCTCAGTTTGTTTTAAACATCCATTATATCCAAAAACATACAATTTTTTGTATATTTTTACATATCCAAAGGAAAAACAAATTTTGTTCAGGCCGCCTATACAACGTTTGTTTATTGTTTGTATATAAGGAACGCTTTTACCACTACTTCATTCAGTTCCTTTTTACTTTAGTTAGCGTTTGTTTGATTCCCTACAGTATATGGTTGATTCGCTCCGTAATTCCCAGATTCCCAAACAAAACTATTTGGGAGTGCGGCCTAAAGCTACCAGCGCAACGGTGCAGCGATGTGTGACAAATGTTTTTATTGGCTGATATATTGCCTGACTTCGGATGCTTAGCAGATATACGAATACGTCGGGAAGCATCTAAAAGTGTTGCTTTTTCTGTTGATCCAAATCCAGTGGTTAAAGCGTTCGTTCGTCACTTCGAAGACCCGGGTTCGCTTTCCCACGCGGGTACAATTTGTGAAGCCCATTTCTTGTGTCCCCCACCTTGATATTGCTAGAATATTGCTAAAAGCGGCATAAAACCAAACTCACTTGCTCACTCACACTCACTCCTTAATCCTACAAAAATAACATAGCATACATTGCTGAGTGTGTGATACGACCTTTGATCTTGACATTGTGAATAATTAAAATAACAGTTAATGTCTGTAACAAACTTCTTAACGACTAACACCAAGTTTGGGTAGCATAAACGGTGGCCAAGGCCTAATCACCTTGGTGATTGTTTGAGCAATCTACACCCGTACATCCAGCATTCGTTTATTGCAAATATATGATATCAAACAATTGAGCACTGTATTAAATATGTTCTTATTTGGCCAATTTCACATTTACCATTTTCATTTACATAATTCACAGTCCAGATGCATAAAAGCATTGTAATAATCGTTCACTGTTTTTTGGTTGGCAAGAAGTTGTCTCTTCTCCCTCTCAATGGCATGGTCTAGGTTTCGATATCGATACTTCCTCTTTTTGGGTGGCATCAAACTTCCTGGATTGTGATCGCAGTATTATCCTGCTCAATCTGCAGAAACTCAATGAGATATTTGGATGCTACCCCTCGAGATGGTTTGGGACGTGGTCCCACAACTCAGAGACATACAACTGTACTTCATGGCAAAGTCATCTTTTGTGTTAACATGATGGTTGGTTGAATAGAACTTTGACGTTGGTCGTGAACATGTATCCGGCAAAATGCAAGTGCCGATCCCCCTTAGAAGTGGGAATAAACAGTAAAACAACCTGCGCATTTGCCACAGTGGAATAATGTTTGTTGTCTGTAATTCCTTTTATTGCCCAATTCGTACTAAATGATTAATGTGTTCACTCACCCACTAATATATGTATTAAAAGTGTTCAGCCAGTACAGAGTTCACCAATTAGTTGTGACGTTATATTTTGTGAAATATTCACCAACTAGTTGTGTCAAATGTGAGTTATCCCCTTAATCCCCTATGTCTTACCCATCATCACGCACGGGTGATTGTGTACCCATAACAATAGATGCGGGGCAAGTAGGATTAATGAACCATCAGGCAGACTGGACCCCGTTTTCACCACCAGGAAGGGGAATCCCCTTAGTTGAAGAAAAGTTTTGTTTCGCGTGTCGTTTTTATCGTCCTTTTTTACACACTTATCAAATTTTGGTCAGGCGTTTATGATTAAGTATGCCCTAAAGTTTAAAAATCTGCAAAGTTGCTATGTTAACATTATTCCAGTCATATCATGGCGTGTCAGCTTAATGTGGGAGGAAAGCCCGAAGTGATGCAGGTCTCAGACGTTTACCACTTTGGTGAAACCCACGACCACGGGTATGGTGCTGACAAACCTAGAAACATAATCGGGACAAATCGGGATTCGAACCCACAATCATAGGTTTCTGGCGTGCCCACGGGACCGTCTCTGCAAGGCGAATCGTGGCGCCTTAGACGACTGGGCCAACCGTGCCCCCCTATAAACCCTTTAACAAGCGGAGGTTCTGTCTCGTACTCACAAAACCTTTATGTTAGAGTACACACAAATCAGAAGAGAACAGTTTTCGCCTCATACACACAAACATTCCACGTTTCCAGCGAGCAGCAAATCCTGCTTGCGATCTTTACCTTCACTCGGAATTTCAGATTGTGATGGACATTTTTGATAAAAAAAAATACATTGTTAAAAGTAAACTATTCTGATAAAATTGAAATTGGGAGTTTTATATTGTTAGCCTAGATTTGGCAAGGCTACACTGACAGAAATAGAAACGTTTACTAACTTAGTGAATCTGATGGTCCATTCAGACACTAACAATTAGTAAATGGTTACTAATTAGACCAGTAGGTGACAAATCGTTAGTAAAGTTTACTAGTCAGTAGAGATTAATTTCCATCTTTCTCCGAATTTCTGGTTTCAGTTGTGTATTATCACCGTAGGGGGTAGGGTGTGTAATAGACTGAGAACAACCAATCACAATTAAACACAAAATCCCGTTGGCAATAATTGGATACAGACTGAATATGGTGTGTATAACTAGCAATTATCGTGCATGAGGTTCCATAACTTTATTGTACTTTTTCTGTCAAATTGATTAACACATGGAACGATCACGCGTATCCTGTTCACAATGAATAGGTACAATTTCAGTGTATAAATGCTTAAATACTTAAATTATGTATGATGGTAACTGTTAATATGTAGTATACATGTAATGAAGCTGTACATGGCAAATTACTCCGTATTGAATAAGTGCCTGAAAGCTGTCGCCTATATGAATGTTATTGAACTCCAAATTGAAAGAACTATTCTTGAAACTGCACTCATTGCATATTAGCTTAGGCGTATGCTATGTAATAGACTACAAAACTTGTTGGTTTAAAAAAACGTTTAGGAAATATATTCGTTTTGCAGCATAGTGGGGCTTAAACTTTTATTTTGTAGATGACTCATAGATATATGCTGCAGAGCTCATGATGAAACTCGGGGACTTCAGTCCACCCGCATCGACCACGTTCAAGTAAATATAACACGTCAATGCAAGAGAATATAGGGCAAAGTAGCTGTGAAAATTCTATGAATGGACAACTGACAGAAATGACACCAGGTGTTCGAGAAAAGGGTAAGCTTGGCCTGCCCTACCGGCAGCACCCGCCATCCACAATCTCTCATTCACAATCTCTGCCACACTGCCCTATCCAATCAACAACGTGACAGCCCGACACCCTCGCACCAGCAATTCCGATTTAGCAGCAAGTCATATCTTTAACGTTCTTCTAATCCTTGTTAATAATTCATCTCACAAAACCATATGTGACATTTGTAAATGCGTCAAAACGCATAAAATGACAACTGTATACACAGGGATACGAACAAGGATTGCATTTATGGTACCATTTTGCGATCCAAAAGGATGCAATCATTTTTTTATATTGATATAGAAATAACATGTTGAAATTCGGATACTGTCCATAATTATCTGAATATACCAGCTGTTTTCCTTCAAGAGTGAGTGAGTGAGTTGGGTTTAACACCGCTTTTAACAGTATTCAAGTTATATCACGACGTGTCAGCTTAATGTGGGAGGAAAGCCCGAAGTGATGCAGACGTTTACCACTTCGGTGAAACCCACGACCACGGGTATGGTGCTGACAAACCTAGAAACTTAATCGGGGCGAATCGGGATTCGAACCCACAATCACAGGTTTCTGGTGTACCCAAGGGACGCAACTCTGCCCAGCGAATCGTGGCGCCTTAGACAACTGGGCCAACCGTGCCCCCTTTCCTTCAAGAACACATGCATATGCATTGTAATGATTACCTCACGTACATATAAAACCTGGCACGCTTAGCATTAATTGCTCCTTAATTAGACGTTTTAACCTTTAATCTGAGCTTTGACTCGCGCTAAGTGTTGTTTATCCTTATAGTCCCCCTGAGAATTTGGCAATCTCCTTCTTGACCTCTTCAAGTGTCGACATGTCCTGTGTGCAGCTTTCAACTCCACTGAAGCTAAGTTGTGTCTGGCGACAAATATATATGTATGTAACCTGTTAGAGCAGGTCGGAGGCACGGTTGGTCCAGTCGTCTAGGGCGCTGCGATTCGCTGTGCAGAGTTGCGTCCCTTGGTACACCAGAAACCTATGCTTGTGTGTTCGAATCCCGGTTCGCCCCGATTATGCTTCTAGGTTTGTCAGCACCTTACCCGTGCTCGTGGGTTTCCCCGAAGTGGTAAACGTCTGAGACCTGCATCACTTCGGGCTTTCCTCCCACGTTTAGCTGAGACGCCGTGATGTAACTGGAATACTGTTAAAAGCGGCGTTAAATCAACTCACTCACTCACTGTTAGAGCAGGTCACAAATGGCAGGTGAATATGGTGGCCGAGAGGGGACATCGTTTTCTCGCTCTGTCGCTTTCCTGCTTCCAGCCTCGCATGGTCTCAGCTTTGGTTAATCAGAAACGAAAGCAATTAACCAATGTTCTCCATCGTTTTAAATCACTTCGATAGCCGGAAGGTAAAAGTACGCCAGGTCTGATACCTTCTATCATTGCACTTGGAGCACAAAGAAATGCTATAGCTCAGTTTGTTTTAAACATCCATTATATCCAAAAACATACAATTTTTTGTATATTTTTACATATCCAAAGGAAAAACAAATTTTGTTCAGGCCGCCTATACAACGTTTGTTTATTGTTTGTATATAAGGAACGCTTTTACCACTACTTCATTCAGTTCCTTTTTACTTTAGTTAGCGTTTGTTTGATTCCCTACAGTATATGGTTGATTCGCTCCGTAATTCCCAGATTCCCAAACAAAACTATTTGGGAGTGCGGCCTAAAGCTACCAGCGCAACGGTGCAGCGATGTGTGACAAATGTTTTTATTGGCTGATATATTGCCTGACTTCGGATGCTTAGCAGATATACGAATACGTCGGGAAGCATCTAAAAGTGTTGCTTTTTCTGTTGATCCAAATCCAGTGGTTAAAGCGTTCGTTCGTCACTTCGAAGACCCGGGTTCGCTTTCCCACGCGGGTACAATTTGTGAAGCCCATTTCTTGTGTCCCCCACCTTGATATTGCTAGAATATTGCTAAAAGCGGCATAAAACCAAACTCACTTGCTCACTCACACTCACTCCTTAATCCTACAAAAATAACATAGCATACATTGCTGAGTGTGTGATACGACCTTTGATCTTGACATTGTGAATAATTAAAATAACAGTTAATGTCTGTAACAAACTTCTTAACGACTAACACCAAGTTTGGGTAGCATAAACGGTGGCCAAGGCCTAATCACCTTGGTGATTGTTTGAGCAATCTACACCCGTACATCCAGCATTCGTTTATTGCAAATATATGATATCAAACAATTGAGCACTGTATTAAATATGTTCTTATTTGGCCAATTTCACATTTACCATTTTCATTTACATAATTCACAGTCCAGATGCATAAAAGCATTGTAATAATCGTTCACTGTTTTTTGGTTGGCAAGAAGTTGTCTCTTCTCCCTCTCAATGGCATGGTCTAGGTTTCGATATCGATACTTCCTCTTTTTGGGTGGCATCAAACTTCCTGGATTGTGATCGCAGTATTATCCTGCTCAATCTGCAGAAACTCAATGAGATATTTGGATGCTACCCCTCGAGATGGTTTGGGACGTGGTCCCACAACTCAGAGACATACAACTGTACTTCATGGCAAAGTCATCTTTTGTGTTAACATGATGGTTGGTTGAATAGAACTTTGACGTTGGTCGTGAACATGTATCCGGCAAAATGCAAGTGCCGATCCCCCTTAGAAGTGGGAATAAACAGTAAAACAACCTGCGCATTTGCCACAGTGGAATAATGTTTGTTGTCTGTAATTCCTTTTATTGCCCAATTCGTACTAAATGATTAATGTGTTCACTCACCCACTAATATATGTATTAAAAGTGTTCAGCCAGTACAGAGTTCACCAATTAGTTGTGACGTTATATTTTGTGAAATATTCACCAACTAGTTGTGTCAAATGTGAGTTATCCCCTTAATCCCCTATGTCTTACCCATCATCACGCACGGGTGATTGTGTACCCATAACAATAGATGCGGGGCAAGTAGGATTAATGAACCATCAGGCAGACTGGACCCCGTTTTCACCACCAGGAAGGGGAATCCCCTTAGTTGAAGAAAAGTTTTGTTTCGCGTGTCGTTTTTATCGTCCTTTTTTACACACTTATCAAATTTTGGTCAGGCGTTTATGATTAAGTATGCCCTAAAGTTTAAAAATCTGCAAAGTTGCTATGTTAACATTATTCCAGTCATATCATGGCGTGTCAGCTTAATGTGGGAGGAAAGCCCGAAGTGATGCAGGTCTCAGACGTTTACCACTTTGGTGAAACCCACGACCACGGGTATGGTGCTGACAAACCTAGAAACATAATCGGGACAAATCGGGATTCGAACCCACAATCATAGGTTTCTGGCGTGCCCACGGGACCGTCTCTGCAAGGCGAATCGTGGCGCCTTAGACGACTGGGCCAACCGTGCCCCCCTATAAACCCTTTAACAAGCGGAGGTTCTGTCTCGTACTCACAAAACCTTTATGTTAGAGTACACACAAATCAGAAGAGAACAGTTTTCGCCTCATACACACAAACATTCCACGTTTCCAGCGAGCAGCAAATCCTGCTTGCGATCTTTACCTTCACTCGGAATTTCAGATTGTGATGGACATTTTTGATAAAAAAAAATACATTGTTAAAAGTAAACTATTCTGATAAAATTGAAATTGGGAGTTTTATATTGTTAGCCTAGATTTGGCAAGGCTACACTGACAGAAATAGAAACGTTTACTAACTTAGTGAATCTGATGGTCCATTCAGACACTAACAATTAGTAAATGGTTACTAATTAGACCAGTAGGTGACAAATCGTTAGTAAAGTTTACTAGTCAGTAGAGATTAATTTCCATCTTTCTCCGAATTTCTGGTTTCAGTTGTGTATTATCACCGTAGGGGGTAGGGTGTGTAATAGACTGAGAACAACCAATCACAATTAAACACAAAATCCCGTTGGCAATAATTGGATACAGACTGAATATGGTGTGTATAACTAGCAATTATCGTGCATGAGGTTCCATAACTTTATTGTACTTTTTCTGTCAAATTGATTAACACATGGAACGATCACGCGTATCCTGTTCACAATGAATAGGTACAATTTCAGTGTATAAATGCTTAAATACTTAAATTATGTATGATGGTAACTGTTAATATGTAGTATACATGTAATGAAGCTGTACATGGCAAATTACTCCGTATTGAATAAGTGCCTGAAAGCTGTCGCCTATATGAATGTTATTGAACTCCAAATTGAAAGAACTATTCTTGAAACTGCACTCATTGCATATTAGCTTAGGCGTATGCTATGTAATAGACTACAAAACTTGTTGGTTTAAAAAAACGTTTAGGAAATATATTCGTTTTGCAGCATAGTGGGGCTTAAACTTTTATTTTGTAGATGACTCATAGATATATGCTGCAGAGCTCATGATGAAACTCGGGGACTTCAGTCCACCCGCATCGACCACGTTCAAGTAAATATAACACGTCAATGCAAGAGAATATAGGGCAAAGTAGCTGTGAAAATTCTATGAATGGACAACTGACAGAAATGACACCAGGTGTTCGAGAAAAGGGTAAGCTTGGCCTGCCCTACCGGCAGCACCCGCCATCCACAATCTCTCATTCACAATCTCTGCCACACTGCCCTATCCAATCAACAACGTGACAGCCCGACACCCTCGCACCAGCAATTCCGATTTAGCAGCAAGTCATATCTTTAACGTTCTTCTAATCCTTGTTAATAATTCATCTCACAAAACCATATGTGACATTTGTAAATGCGTCAAAACGCATAAAATGACAACTGTATACACAGGGATACGAACAAGGATTGCATTTATGGTACCATTTTGCGATCCAAAAGGATGCAATCATTTTTTTATATTGATATAGAAATAACATGTTGAAATTCGGATACTGTCCATAATTATCTGAATATACCAGCTGTTTTCCTTCAAGAGTGAGTGAGTGAGTTGGGTTTAACACCGCTTTTAACAGTATTCAAGTTATATCACGACGTGTCAGCTTAATGTGGGAGGAAAGCCCGAAGTGATGCAGACGTTTACCACTTCGGTGAAACCCACGACCACGGGTATGGTGCTGACAAACCTAGAAACTTAATCGGGGCGAATCGGGATTCGAACCCACAATCACAGGTTTCTGGTGTACCCAAGGGACGCAACTCTGCCCAGCGAATCGTGGCGCCTTAGACAACTGGGCCAACCGTGCCCCCTTTCCTTCAAGAACACATGCATATGCATTGTAATGATTACCTCACGTACATATAAAACCTGGCACGCTTAGCATTAATTGCTCCTTAATTAGACGTTTTAACCTTTAATCTGAGCTTTGACTCGCGCTAAGTGTTGTTTATCCTTATAGTCCCCCTGAGAATTTGGCAATCTCCTTCTTGACCTCTTCAAGTGTCGACATGTCCTGTGTGCAGCTTTCAACTCCACTGAAGCTAAGTTGTGTCTGGCGACAAATATATATGTATGTAACCTGTTAGAGCAGGTCGGAGGCACGGTTGGTCCAGTCGTCTAGGGCGCTGCGATTCGCTGTGCAGAGTTGCGTCCCTTGGTACACCAGAAACCTATGCTTGTGTGTTCGAATCCCGGTTCGCCCCGATTATGCTTCTAGGTTTGTCAGCACCTTACCCGTGCTCGTGGGTTTCCCCGAAGTGGTAAACGTCTGAGACCTGCATCACTTCGGGCTTTCCTCCCACGTTTAGCTGAGACGCCGTGATGTAACTGGAATACTGTTAAAAGCGGCGTTAAATCAACTCACTCACTCACTGTTAGAGCAGGTCACAAATGGCAGGTGAATATGGTGGCCGAGAGGGGACATCGTTTTCTCGCTCTGTCGCTTTCCTGCTTCCAGCCTCGCATGGTCTCAGCTTTGGTTAATCAGAAACGAAAGCAATTAACCAATGTTCTCCATCGTTTTAAATCACTTCGATAGCCGGAAGGTAAAAGTACGCCAGGTCTGATACCTTCTATCATTGCACTTGGAGCACAAAGAAATGCTATAGCTCAGTTTGTTTTAAACATCCATTATATCCAAAAACATACAATTTTTTGTATATTTTTACATATCCAAAGGAAAAACAAATTTTGTTCAGGCCGCCTATACAACGTTTGTTTATTGTTTGTATATAAGGAACGCTTTTACCACTACTTCATTCAGTTCCTTTTTACTTTAGTTAGCGTTTGTTTGATTCCCTACAGTATATGGTTGATTCGCTCCGTAATTCCCAGATTCCCAAACAAAACTATTTGGGAGTGCGGCCTAAAGCTACCAGCGCAACGGTGCAGCGATGTGTGACAAATGTTTTTATTGGCTGATATATTGCCTGACTTCGGATGCTTAGCAGATATACGAATACGTCGGGAAGCATCTAAAAGTGTTGCTTTTTCTGTTGATCCAAATCCAGTGGTTAAAGCGTTCGTTCGTCACTTCGAAGACCCGGGTTCGCTTTCCCACGCGGGTACAATTTGTGAAGCCCATTTCTTGTGTCCCCCACCTTGATATTGCTAGAATATTGCTAAAAGCGGTGTAAAACCAAACTCACTTGCTCACTCACACTCACTCCTTAATCCTACCAAATTAACATAGCATACATTGCTGAGTGTGTGAAACGACCTTTGATTGTGACATTGTGAATAATTAAAATAACAGTTAATGTCTGTAACAAACTTCTTAACGTCTAACATCCAGTTTGGGTAGCATAAACGGTGGCCAAGGGATAATCACCATCAAACTCCCTGGATTGTGATCGCAGTATTATCCTGCTCAATCTACAGTAACTCAATGAGATATTTGGATGCTACCCCTCGAGATGGTTTGGGACGTGGTCCCACAACTCAGAGACATACAACTGTACTTCATGGCAAAGTCATCTTTTGTGTTAACATGGTGGTTGGTTGAATGGAAGTTTGATGTATGGTCGTGAACTTGTATCCGGCAAAATGCAAGTGCCGATCCCTCTTAGAAGCGGGAAAGTGGGCGATGTTGATATATTTCTTGGTGGCGATTTTAACGCTCGGACAGGCACAGATGTACCGATCCCTCTGAGAAGTGTGAATAAACAGTAATCAGCCTGCGCATTTGCCACAGTGGAATACTGTTTGTACTTACTTCCTTAGACTGGAGATTTTACGTGCGCTTTCCGACTGAAGCGTATTTCGCACACGGGCCCGGCCAGGCCAATTAATGTGTTTCCGAAAAGGGGAAAAAGATGTTTGGCAATCCAGTAGGGGTGTTTTAGTGGTTGCTTATATAGAATTTTGGAAATTTTGAGATTTGGAAAAAATGCCAAGAGGGTTTGGGGGGTGAACTAAGGGAGCTTAGTATGGAAGTTTGTTAGTTTGATTATGTGGTTTGATTTTGGTAGTTTATTGGGGTTTAAAATGCGATTTATTAGTCCTGTTTTGATTAAGTATACGC
This sequence comes from Haliotis rufescens, assembly GCF_023055435.1. Classification (NCBI taxonomy): domain Eukaryota; kingdom Metazoa; phylum Mollusca; class Gastropoda; order Lepetellida; family Haliotidae; genus Haliotis; species Haliotis rufescens. Next base: position 58,751,765 of record NW_025964334.1, read on the forward strand.
CTAAGGCTTTGAATTTTTCTATTTTATTTTGTGGGTTTAGGATTGCTTCTAGAGTAAGAGCCTTATTTAAATTTAGGGTGGTTTGTAGTGTAGTTCGGTGTGTTAGGTAGCTGGTGCAGTGTATGAGTGCGTGTTCTGGGGTTTCTTGTTGTTTACAATGTGGGTAGGTTCCTGTTGCGTGTTTTTTAAAATAATTTTGAGGTGGTTATTTAGGTTGGTATGTCCTGTTTGGAGTTTAGTGATTACTCTGTCGATTTTTTTGGACGGATGTAGAATTTTTGGTTGGTTAGGTTTTTTTTTGAGAACCTTTTTTATTTGGCTATTTGAGTTTAGATATAAGTTATGCCATTTTTTGGTGATGTTTTGTTTGTTGACATTTTTAATTTCTGATTCGGAGATGGGTAGGTTTAAGCTTATTTCTGGGATTTTAAGGGATACTTTAGCTGCTTTATCGGCGTTTTCATTGCCGTATATTCCTACGTGGGCGGGGATCCAAATGAATACTATTTGTATGCCTGCCTTAGTTAAATCGTTTGAGCTTTTTAGTATTTGATTTATTAGTTCAGGGCGGTTTTTGGTGTTTTTATTTTGGAGGGCTTGTAGTCCACTGAGCGAGTCGGTAAGTATTAGGATTTGTTGTTGTTTTTTATATTGTTGATTATGAAGAGCTGAGGCCATGCCCATTAGTTCGGCCGTGAATATTGATTGATTGTTTGGGAGTCGGTAGGATTGTGTGGCTTTATAGTTGGTTGTGTGATGTGGACTCCGAAACCTGTGTGTTTGGAGATCGGATCTGAGGATCCGTCTGTGTAAATGTGACACCAATTTGGCCAATGTTCATGTATGTATGCTAGTGTGGTGGTTTTTGCTATTTTTGGGTCGGTTTGTTTATTTATTGTGCTAGTTAGTGTTATGTCTATTTTGGGTGTTTTAAGTTTTGGGGTGAAGATATTTGATTTTTTACAGTTTTGTTTAAGATTGTTCATTTGGTGTTCATTTAAGTAATTGGTTATTCATTGGGATATTGGAGTAAGTAGAGGGTGTTTTCGAGCTAGTGCTTGGTTTGGGGGGCTGATATTTTTGTTTATTAGGTTATGGATTAGGGGGGTTGGATTGAGACGTGGCCCAAAAATTTAGGGTAGATTTAGTGGCATTTCTCCTGTTAAGGCCTGGAGTGAAGTGTAGGAGGTGCCATGTTCAGTGCGTGTTATCAGTTTTAGAGCCTGATATTGGATTGAGTCTAGTTTTTTGCTTAGGGATTGGTTTAGGGTGTCGTATATGGCACATCCGTAGTCTATTTTAGATCTAATTAGTGATATAAAGAGTGAGAGGAGGGTGTCTTTGGAGGCCCCCCAGTTTCAGCCAGTTAGACATCTTAGCGTATTTAGATCTTTGCTACATTTAGTTATTAGATTATTTATGTGAGCGTCCCAGGAGAGATGTTCATCGAAAATTAGTCCTAAGAATTTGGTTTGTTTTAGGAATTGGATTGGTTTGTTGTTTAGCTGGAGTTTTGGGGAGGCGGGTTTCCTGTTTTTGTGTTTAAATACTATTCCTGTAGTTTTTTTCCGAGTTAAGGGAGAAGCCCCTTTTGTCAGCTCATTGCTGTATTTTGTTTAGAGATATTTTAAGTAGGTTTTGGGCCATTTTAATGCTTTTTGTGCGGATCCAGAGGGAACCATCATCCGCGAATTTAGATGTGTTTACTTTAGGGGATAGGCCCTCGAATAGATCATTTATCATTATATTGAAGAGTGTGGGGCTGAGGATACTGCCCTGGGGAGTGCCATTTTCTAGGGGACATTGGTCCGATAGCTTTTGAGCTATACCCACGGTAATTTTACGATTGTTTAGGAAGTCCTGGATGAGGTACTGTTTGTTACTTACTTACTTACTTTGGAGATTTAACGTGCGCTTTCCGACTGATGCGTATTTCGCACACGGGCCCGGCCAGGCCATTTAATGTGTTTCCGAAAGGGGCGAAAGTGGTCTGTGCAACCCAAGAGGGAGGTTTAGGGGTTGCTTATATAGAATTTGGGAATTTTGAGATTTGGAATAGATGCCGATGGGGTTGGGGAGGAGAACTAAGGGAGCTGGGTATGGTGGATGTTTGTTTATGTGATTTTGATTTGGTAGGTGATTGTGTTTTTAGATGCGTTTTATTAGTTCCGTTTTTATTAAGAATACGCCTAAGGCCTTGAAGTTTTCTAGTTTATTTTGTGATTTTAGTATTGCTTCTAGTGTGAGAGCCTTGTTTAGATTGCGGTTCGATGTGTTAGGTAGTGTGTGCAGTGGATGAGTGCGTGTTCTGGGGTTTCTGGTTGTTTGCAGTGTGGGCAGTTACCTGTAGTGTGTTTTTAAAAAAAATAATTTTAGGTGGTTATTTAGGTTGGTGTGTCCTGTTTGGAGTTTAGTGATGACTCTGTCGATTTTGTTTGATGGATGGAGAATTTTTGGTTGGGTTAGTGGTTTGCTGAGCACTTTTTTGATTTGGCTATTTGTGTTTAGATATAGGTTATGCCTTTTTTGTGATTTTTTGCTTGTTTACACTTTTAATTTCTGATTTTGAGATGGGTAAGTTTAAGCTTATTTCTGGGATTTTGAGGGATAGTTGGTACTGTTTGTTGCCAGTTATTCCTTTTATTGCCCAATTCGTACTAAATGATTAATGTGTTCACTCACTCATTAATATATGTATTAAAAGTGTTCAGCCAGTACAGAGTTCACCAATTAGTTGTGACGTTATATTTTGTGAGATATTCACCAACGAGTTGTGTCATATGTGAGTTATCCCCTTAATCCCCTATTGTCTTACCCATCATCACGCTCGGAGGAATGTGTACTCATAACAATAGGTGCGGGACAAGTAGGATTAAGAACAAATCTCTCAAAAATATTTTATGATAAACTTATAGCTACAACTAACTTTCCTCTGATTTGTGATAAATGGGAAAATAAACTTAATCAAAGCATTTTACGGAATAATGTTTTCTCTAATTATAGATTGTGTACCAATGATATTAAACTAATATATTTCCAGTACAGATTCATAAATTGAGCTTTATATACCAACAAGGAATTATTGAAAATGAAGTTAATAGATGATGATATATGCTCATTTTGTGTCTCTGAATCTGGAAACATATACCATGTGTATGTAGAATGTGTTTTTGTAAAGAAATTTTGGTTAGAAATATGAAATGTATCTAAACTCGAAACTTGCATATGATATTCATATTGCCGTTCTGGATAAGTTATTTTGCTACAACAAGTAGGATTGATGAACCATCAGGCAGACTGGACCCCGGCCCGATCGTTGAAACTGCGCAGCGCGTCAAGCAGCTGGAACCCGTTTTCACCACCAGGAAGGGGAATCCCCTAAGTTTGAGGATATTTTTCGTTTGGGGGGAGGGGGGCTATTTCGCGTGTCGTTTTTATCGTCTTTTTTACGACATTTCCATTTATCAAATTTAATTTTGGTCAGGCATTTGTGATTAAGTATGCCATAAAGTATTAAAATCTGTAAAGTTGCTATGTTGACATTACAAACCCTTTAACAAGCGGAGGTTCTGTCTCGTACCCACAAAACCTTATGTTAGATTACACACAAATCAGAAGAGAACAGATTTCGGCTCATACACACAAACATTCCACGTTTCCAGCGAGCAGCAAAACCAATGTTTAACCAGTGTTAAAAGTAAACTATTCTGATAAAATTGAAATTGGGAGTCTTATATTGTTAGCCTAGATTTGGCAAGGCTACAGTGACAGAAATAGAAACGTTTACTAACTTAGTGAATCTGATGGTCCATTCAGACACTAACAATTAGTAAATGGTTACTAATTAGACCAGTAGGTGACAAATCGTTAGTAAAGTTTACTAATCAGTAGAGATTAATATCCATCTTTCAACGAATTTCTTGTTTAAGTAGTGTATTATCCTAATTTAATCATTCTCGAGGATATGTTCTGTGTAGCAAATGCGGGGTGTGATCTGCGGTAAAAGTAAAATGGGTATGAAGACAATCTAACCGACTTCAAAAGGCTAAACTATAATGTGATGAAAAATACAATCATTTGCATTTGGCCGGAAGATAGTTCGATCCTTTGTACATGAATACCTGAGACGTTGAAGGGTTTGATCTCACGAAGAAACTTATATTCCCCAGGTATCACAATTAAGCACAAATCACGTAGGCGAAACGAAAAAGCCTCCATCTACACAATCCCCACTAAATAACCTTGGTGAGTATGCATAGTAATGCCCGTGGAAGCTCCGTGATGCATTATAACGATTAAAACATTGAAAGGTTTTACCACTTTCACAATGAATACATAGAACTTCAGTGTATTAATGCTTACATTGTCAGGGACGAATAATGGTCAGGATACATGGAGCTACAAACAGGAAATATTCAATATTGAATTGCTGCTTGAAAGCTGCTACATATTGCAATGGTTCTAGAGCTACATATGCTAAGAACAATTCTTGAAACTGGGAGTGGTTTGGTTGAGCATGAGACAACTCAAGAACTGGTATAACGTAGGGTGTAGGGTGTGTAATAGACTGAGAACAACTAATCACAATTAAACACAAAATCCCGTTGGCAAAAGTTGGATACAGACTATGAATATGGTGTGTATGACTAGCAATGATCGTGCATGAGGCTCCATAACTTTATTGTACCTTTTCTATCAAAATGATTAACACAATGAACGTATAATTTCAGTGTATAAATGCTTAAATACTAAAAGACGAATATGTATGGCGGTAAGCGTTTTATATTTACTACACATGTAATGAAGCTATAAATGGCCAATTTCTCCGTATTGAATAAGTGCCTGAAAGCTGTCGCCTATATGAATGTAATGGAACTCCAAATGAAAGAACAATTCTTGAAACTGCACTAAATGCATTTAAGCTTAGGCGTATGGTATGTAATAGACTCAGAGCCTTTTCGATTTAAATAATACTTAATCTTGCGTATGTCTAGGACGTGGGACCTCTCCTTTTATGAATGTTTGATGATTCAGGAGCTCATTGTCATGAGACACACCCGTCTCACTCACTCACTCATTGTCATAAGACAAACCCATCTCATTCACTCATTCACTCATGTATTGTCATGAAACAAACCCATCTCACTCACTCACTCATTGTCATGAGACAAACCCAACTCACTCACCGACTCACTCACTCATTTATTGTCAAGAAACAAACCCATCTCACTCACCCACCCATTGTCATGAGACAAACCCAACTCACTCACCCATTCACTCACTCATTTATTGTCATGAAACAAACCCACCTCACTCACCCACTCATTGTAATGTGACAAACCCAACTCACTCACACATTTATTGTCATGAAACAAACCCATCTCACTCACCCACCCATTGTCATGAGACAAACCCAACTCACTCACCCATTCACTCACTCATTTATTGTCATGAAACAAACCCATCTCACTCACCCACTCATTGTAATGAGACAAACCCAACTCACTCACCCATTTATTGTAATGAAACAAACCCATCTCACTCACTCACTCATTGTCCATCAGTTTCACGACATGGTATACCAGAAATGGGCTTGACAGTTTGTACTCAAGTGTAGAATCGAAGACGTACGGAAGCTTTAACCACCGTTAGCCCCCCACCTCGTTTGTGTGTCAATATTGCATGTGGCAATGTTTGTACATATGTATAAAAACATCCTTTGTACATAAAGTAAATGATGGTATGTAGGTATCGACCTCGTCAAGAGCTGTAAGAACGGATATAAGCATGCTTGGGTGACATTTTAACACACAGAATCAAACATAAAAATTCTCAGTTGTAGAGTTTTTTTTCGAGTTTGTCAATCATTTGGAAGAGCATCCCAATGGTACTGCGTTTGATTACACAAAAGCAACAGAGTGGAAATCAGGCTCTACAAGCACTGGCAGTTCTTCCACCATTGTATGTAACTTATTGATACCTCCAGACCCTGAAGTGTGTTGTGGAGTCAGTATTTACCAAACAGGTCTGAGAGATGGCAACCACAGATTGGTCAGATTGTGTCAGATGCATCACATATGACATGCAGTGTACGTCAGTCCGACAACAGACTCTGTGATGGTTGGCTTCATCTGGCTGTGGGTCGGTGTTCTTTGTAATACAATTACAACACAATTGGCGTCAGGTGAGTGGTATTGGTGGTGGTTTGTGGTTGGTGGCTGGCTGTTGGTCGGTGTTCTTTGTAATACAATTACAACACAATTGGCGTCAGGTGAGTGGTATTGGTGGTGGTTTGTGGTTGGTGGCTGGGAGTGGGTGTAGGTGTGTGGGGTGGTATGTGCGTGGGTTGAGTTGGATGTGGTTGTGGATGTTATTCTTTGTTGGAAATAACAACTGATGTCAGTAACATTTAGGCAGTGTCGTTACGTTACGTTTTCTACACGGGTTCGAGTTATGCATGGCTACGCTATCTCGATTACGTATCTGCACCATCACGAAACTCCTTACGAGTGATGCTTGGGGTGTTTGCTCGTTACGCCGTAGACCCTGGTTTGAGTCCCCAAATAGATAAATGTTTGAATCCCATTTCTGATGTCCATGTCGTGATATTAATTGAATATTGATGAAAGCGATGTGCAAACCAACTTTCTGTCAGTAATACAAATTGTGAAACAAAATATCGATATAATGAAAGTACTGTTCCTATTCCAGTGGCACGAGACACTATATCAAGCACCCCTTGTGCAATGGATATTTTCACTTTCCAAATTTTCCGAGTATAGAATTTTTTTATTCCAAGTTTACGAAGCGTACCATGATTCTAATTCCAAATTTACCGTGTGCACAATCACTGAATTTCAGTTTTAGTTTACTACTACTAAATACTTTTCATCGTTATTAGTTTTTACGCCCAGTGGAATCTATTTCGGAGAATAATCGAGACTGGCTTTTTCCTGGTGTTTACTTTATATATTTATTTCCATACTTATCGAGTGTAGAATGTCTGCAATGTCAAACCTACCGAGAGTTGGGAATCCAAACATCATTGCTTTTACCTTTCCACATACTGGACCGATGGTATTCACGTTTAGAAATATATATAGAACTCCCACCATGACTGCAAGAGTGCATTAAAACGGTGCTCTCTTGAAACGCATGGATACAGAGGTCAGCCATCTTAGAACAACTCGACAAACCTTATATTTTTACATATGTTATTAAATATTGTTTTAATCTTTAGTCTTTCTCCTCTTGATTAGTGATCAAAGGCAGACATTATGGACACGAATTGGGTCATTAGGCAACTTAGGCGCACATAAAAACAAGGATTGATAACCTGTATTCCAAAAGAAAATCAAGCAAATTATTTTCAAAGAACTGGCGCCCTATCTCCATTCTTAACACATCTTATAAGTCAGCTGCAGCTTCAACTGCAAACAGAATAAAACACGTTTTGCCTTCAATTATTCACGAGGTTCAGTAGGTTTTGTAGCTGGTAGATGTATAAGTGAGGTCACATGAATTATTTATGATGTAATGGGATATACTGAATCTTACCAAATACCAGGTTTATTGTTGTTAGTTGATTTTGATAAAAAAATATTTTATTCTGTGGAATATAAAATTGAAACATAATGTATTAATTTCTTGAAATGTGGGACCAATTATTTTAAGATAACAAGGGACTTTCGCCAGGGGGATCCGATATCGCCATAAATCTGTCTTCTTTGTGCATACATCTTAGCAATAATGATAAGATATAATAACAAAATCAAAGGTATGCAATTTATAAAACATAAGTGCTGCAGTAAAAGGGAAAATTGTTTTGAAAAAACACTATACAAATACAGAGTGGCAAAGAGGTATACATAAAATACTGATTTTCATGGTGTGATCTTATGAATAATATTGTAACAATTACTCATGTATTAGGTAATTGTCACTACGCTGCTTTAATGTGGATGAAACCTTCCGATTGGCTTGGAAACTATACAGAAGGCAGGGTAATTTTGGTGATGAACACATATTGCTTGCATTTAGAGAGAAAAATATTAACAATTCACTCAATGCAGTAATTATGGCAACAAAATCTATGCTTTACACATTTAATAGAGAAAATGTAAAACAGATTTATTCACTTATTCTTAGAAATACTTAGATGTTATGAAATTACAAAATGTATTGCATATTCATGCCTTCTGGTCATTTATTATTTAGAAGCCCTGTATAAACTATTATATTCAACTAATTCAATCGGCCAATAGTTCAATTGGCCAATAATTGCATTACAATAGATTTGATGTACACAGATTTTTTGTTCTGACAATAATGTACTACGAGGTGACATTGCTTGATAGATACAGATAGCTAGACGTTTAGTTAATCAATAATCAGTTGTAGACATAATGATATAAATTTTTGTTTGGTCGGAAACTATGATATATGATATGCTCATGCTACAAACATGTGCTTAATGTATTATTGTTATCATTTCGTAATATTGCCTTTGGCGTATATAGTATAAACTATATCTTGCAATAATAATATGTTCAATGTTACATCTGATCCTTGTACGCTCAGACGAGTTAATTTATTTGTTGTTTGATGCCTGCATTCAGCAATACTCCAGCTATATGACGGCGATCTGAAAATAATCAGGTCTGGACCAGACAATTCAGTGATTGACATTATGAGAATTAAATTACTGGAATACAATGACATCCAAGTCAGCGAGCATGACAGCCCAATCCCGTTAGTCGCCTCTTACGACAAGAATGGGTTGCTGAAGACCTATTCTATCCCGGATCTTCACTGGTCGTATTCAATGAGACTGGATGGAGTGTAAGATTAGCTTTTTGATCAAGTTGGCTGTGACCATTGTTCCGCCCCTGCGCCTATACTTCCATGGAGCTGGGGATGCAGCAAGGATGCACATTGATCAGGGTGATAAGTGCGGTGAGCATGCATCAGTGTGAAGTTATTTAAGTGTGCAGTCAGTATTGATCACACTCGACTCAGGGAGTGTTTTGCATGTAGTTACTTTTGGAATAGGTGTATTGAAATAGGAAGTGGATCTAAGAGTCTCTGGTTGCAGTGACACATTATCTCGTATCGAGTGCGTCATTACTCTAATACTTGGCTTCCACTCTTGTATGCGTATTTATTTGCTCACAGAGATGAATGTTTGTTGAACACTGTACTTTTGTATCAGTAGGTTTCCCTTGAATGTGAATAAGACTGGTGTGATTGCGTGTGGGTGTGTCAGAAGCTGGGTCGCACGTACTTATGTGAGGTACATTACCATGTGTACATGAGTCGTGTGAGTGTGCCATGACCTGGGTCGCACGTACTTATGTGAGGTACATTACCATGTGTACATGAGTCGTGTGAGTGTGCCATGACCTGGGTCGCACGTACTTATGTGAGGTACATTACCATGTGTACATGAGTCGTGTGAGTGTGCCATGACCTGGGTCGCACGTAATCATGTGAGGTACATTACCATGTGTACATGAGTCGTGTGAGTGTGCCATGACCTGGGTCGCATGTACTTATGTGAGGTACATTACCATGTGTACATGAGTCGTGTGAGTGTGCCAGGAGCTGGGTCGCATGTACTTATGTGAGGTACATTACCATGTGTACATGAGTCGTGTGAGTGTGCCATGACCTGGGTCGAACGTACTTATGTGAGGTACATTACCATGTGTACATGAGTCGTGTGAGTGTGCCATGACCTGGGTCGCACGTACTTATGTGAGGGACATTACCATGTGTACATGAGTCGTGTGAGTGTGCTAGGAGCTGGGTCGCATGTACTTATGTGAGGTACATTACCATGTGTACATGAGTCGTGTGAGTGTGCCAGGAGCTGGGTCGCACGTACTAATGTGAGGTACATTACCATGTGTACATGAGTCGTGTGAGTGTGCCATGACCTGGGTCGCATGTACTTATGTGAGGTACATTACTATGTGTACATGAGTCGTGTGAGTGTGCCAGGAGCTGGGTCGCACGTACTTATGTGAGGTACATTACCATGTGTACATGAGTCGTGTGAGTGTGCCATGACCTGGGTCGCACGTACTTATGTGAGGGACATTACCATGTGTACATGAGTCGTGTGAGTGTGCTAGGAGCTGGGTCGCACGTACTTATGTGAGGTACATTACCATGTGTACATGAGTCGTGTGAGTGTGCCAGGAGCTGGGTCGCACGTACTTATGTGAGGTACATTACCATGTGTACATGAGTCGTGTGAGTGTGCCATGACCTGGGTCGCACGTACTTATGTGAGGTACATTACCATGTGTACATGAGTCGTGTGAGTGTGCTAGGAGCTGGGTCGCACGTACTTATGTGAGGTACATTACCATGTGTACATGAGTCGTGTGAGTGTGCTAGGAGCTGGGTCGCACGTACTTATGTGAGGTACATTACCATGTGTACATGAGTCGTGTGAGTGTGCCAGGAGCTGGGTCGCACGTACTTATGTGAGGTACATTACCATGTGTACATGAGTCGTGTGAGTGTGCCATGACCTGGGTCGCATGTACTCATGTGAGGTACATTACTACGTGTACATGAGTCGTGTGAGTGTGCCAGGAGCTGGGTCGCATGTACTTATGTGAGGTACATTACCATGTGTACATGAGTCGTGTGAGTGTGCCATGACCTGGGTCGCATGTACTTATGTGAGGTACATTACCATGTGTACATGAGTCGTGTGAGTGTGCCATGACCTGGGTCGCACGTAATCATGTGAGGTACATTACCATAAGTGCATGAGTCGTGTGAGTGTGCCAGGAGCTGGGTCGCATGTACTTATGTGAGGTACATTACCATGTGTACATGAGTCGTGTGAGTGTGCCATGACCTGGGTCGCACGAACTTATGTGAGGTACATTACTATGTGTACATGAGTCGTGTGAGTGTGCTAGGAGCTGGGTCGCACGTAATCATGTGAGGTACATTACCATAAGTACATGAGTCGTGTGAGTGTGCCAGGAGCTGGGTCGCATGTACTTATGTGAGGTACATTACCATGTGTACATGAGTCGTGTGAGTGTGCCATGACCTGGGTCGCACGTACTTATGTGAGGTACATTTCTATGTGTACATGAGTTTTGTGAGTGTGCCAGGAGCTGGGTCGCACGTACTTATGTGAGGTACATTACCATGTGTACATGAGTCGTGTGAGTGTGCCATGACCTGGGTCGCATGTACTTATGTGAGGTACATTACTATGTGTACATGAGTCGTGTGAGTGTGCCATGACCTGGGTCGCACGTAATCATGTGAGGTACATTACCATGTGTACATGAGTCGTGTGAGTGTGCCATGACCTGGGTCGCATGTACTTATGTGAGGTACATTACCATGTGTACATGAGTCGTGTGAGTGTGCCATGACCTGGGTCGCACGTACTTATGTTAGGTACATTACCATGTGTACATGAGTCGTGTGAGTGTGCCATGACCTGGGTCGCATGTACTTATGTGAGGTACATTACCATGTGTACATGAGTCGTGTGAGTGTGCCAGGAGCTGGGTCGCACGTACTTATGTGAGGTACATTACCATGTGTACATGGGAAGTAGAAGGGTACCTCAGCTCCATATGATTATCTGACACCCCCATGGTCGCTGTGTTTGTATACATAACATTGAAGTATAGTTTTGCCCTGAGTTATGATAGTTAAAGCACGAGGACGCTCACAGGGGGCAGAGCAGCCTGTATTACTTTTTCTAAGATGCCCTGTGTTTTAGAAGCGGCACTTAAATTGAAATCCTCAAACAGGGCTAAGTGACGGTCTGGTTCACCTAATTCCCTGCACCCTTCCGTTGAGTTACCTTTGTCATGTTTCAATATAACTAGACCTGTCATGTTTCAGAATGTGTAAGCATAACCCGATCTGTAATGTTTCAATATAACTGGACCCCTGTCATGAACACTTGTTCATGATATCGTCGGAACCGTACATTCAATTACTCGAACTTTGTCATTGTACTGGTAGGAGAAAGCAACGTAACCAGATATTCTTAAAAACGCTGATAAGCAGCCTGTTAAACATGGTCATGTTAATTTCACCTGATTATGGAGGCCAGTCAAGACTTGATTCTACACCTATTCCCACGAAAGAAACAGAAACACATATGAATAGTGCTTGTGATAGGCAACCCTTTGCTTCTACAAAACTGAACTTTGGCGCAGAAGAATTTATTATGTTACTACTACCGGTTATGTTACTAGGGGTCCGAGGACTGAAAATGAGAACATGGACAGTATTATGGCACGGACACGGACACGGACACGGAGACGGACCTTTGCAGAGCAGTTCAGTTTGAGTCGATTATCTGGTTCTGAACCTGGTATATTTTATAGCAATCCTATCTTCTATCCTTCATGGAAGACTGCCTTTGAAACCTTGATTGAAACTCGTGAAATTCAGCCTCTAGAGAAACTTTATTACCTGAAGAAATACGTTGGTGGCAGTGTGAAAGATGACCTTGAAGGATATTTTTTCATGAGAACACCCATAGCATATGATAAAGCAAAACAGTTGCTTGATGAAAGATAATGTCATCAAGTCATCTCATCTCAGTGATTTCAGAGAGTGGAAAAAGTGGAACTGCATTGAGAACGTATGTTGACTTTTTGAAACAATGTTCGATAGCAGCGGGAACTATTCTGAAGGCACTAGATTTTAAAAAGGAGAAAAGAAAGCTATTTTCTTAATTGCCAGAGGCCTTAATCCAAAGATGGAGTCGAGTAGTTGTGAAACGAAGGTCAAGCAGCGAATATCCATCATTTGCTGAGTTTGTGAAGTTTGCATGTGAACCAGTGACGGGTGCCCCCCTCAAACAGAGATAAGTTCAGAGATATGCAGACTGCGGATATGCAGATCTATGTCAACAGAGCTCAAGAAGAAGTTGTGTCTCCTGTACGGTAGGATCACGATCTTGAACATTGTGATGTTTTTCTTAAGAAATCCATGAATGACCGAAATGAGTTTGTAATGCGAAGAGGAGTATGTTTTGGTTATCTGAACTGTGGTCACCGCTCAAAGGATTGTCTAGCTAGAAAAAACTTGTCAAGTTGGTTCCAGGAAACATCAGAGTGGGTGAAGAGATACATGTGAAATCTATCAATGGAAAAGTCGCTGTGAGCCATCTAAATGATCGTACCAGTGTGGTTATCCCACGAAGACAATCCAGATTCGGAAGTACTGAGTTATGCATTGTCAGACACACAATCGGACGCAACCTTCATTCTGAAGGGCATGTGTGATAAACTGAAAGTGAGTGGACCTAAGGTTCAGCTGATGTTATCCATAATGCATGCTGAAGATGAGACTATTGAATGCCAGAAAATGTAACATCTGACAGTGAGAGTATACACCAGTTCTCTAAAAATAAACTTGCCAACATCTTATACCAGAGGTATTATGCCTGCAAATCGTGATCACATTCCTACCCCCGAGAATGTAACTCAGTGGTCACATCTAGCTGGCGTTGTGAATGAACTGATAAGATTGTGAAGTTGGTATCCTTATTGGGTTAATTGCTCCAGAGCTCTAGCACCCAGGTATGTAATTCCCTCTGATGGAGGTGGAGCTTATGCAGTGAGGACAGATCTTGGATGGAGTGTGGTTGCTGTAATGGATCCAGAGGCTGCAGATGGAGATCCTATAGGAACAAGTCGTCGAATCCTCACAAATGATGTCCCACCAGTGTTGTCTCCAAGCTGTGAGGCGGCTAAAGAGACATGTGGCAATTTGAACAGAGTGATGATTTCCTTGCAGACTACTCTGGGAGAAACTGTACTCACATCTCAATTTTCCCGATCGCTCGAGCGAGACTTTGTGGATCATGAGACCAGAGATAAAGTGATGTCCTATGACGATATGAGATTTCTGAAGATTATGAAGGACGGTATTCATCAAAGCTCAGACAAACATTATCAAATGCCCCTTACTCTTCGTCACACTGAACCGAAGTTAACTAACAACAAAGTTCAAGCAACTCATCGTTTGCAACGGTTGTCATCACGATTTAGAGTATATCAAATTTCTCAATGACTCTGTAGCATTCATTGACAAGATTATCCAAACTGAACATGCCTATATATAGAGCCCCTGTGATAGGAGTTGAGCATGGTGAGAAGACAGTTTGGTATATTCCACAACGTGAAAACCCATCGAAATAAGGGTTGCATGTGACTGCAGTGCTCGATTTTGTGGCAACTTCCTTGGAGTCTTAACGTTCTTCGGCAAGATTTTCGTGACATAGGACAGATGTTCGTCCAGTGTTGAGCTGATGAGAGGCAAAGAGATCATCTGCGATCTTTTGGTTTGATAACTCAAGTATTACTCGCCCTTTGATGTTTCATTATAACTGGACCCCTGTCATGAACACTTGCTCATGATATAGTCGGAAGCGTACAATAGATAACTTGACCTTTGCCATGTTTCAGTATAACTCAACCTCTGTCAAGTTCAAGTATAACTCCACCTATAGCATACTTTAGTATATAACTCGACCTCTCTCGTGTTTCAGTTTAACTTGACCGCCCTCGTGTCTCAGTATGACTCTATCTCTCTCATATTAAAGTATAACTCTACCTGTCTCATGTTTCAGTATAACTCGACCTCTGTCATGGTCAAGTAGAACTCGACCTCTCTCATATTGCAGTATAAGTCGACCTCTCGCATGTTTCAGAAAAAAATCGACATCTCTCAGTAAAACTCGACATCTCTCATATTTCACTATAACCTTATCTATGTCATGTTCCAGTATAACTCTACCTATAGCATGTTTTAGTATATAACTCGACCTCTCGCATGTTTCAGTATAACTCGACCTCTCGCATGTTGCAGTATAACTCGACCTCTCTCTCACGTCCCAGCAAAACTCGACCTATGTCATGTGTGAGTATAACTTAACTTCTGCCATCTGTCACGTTTCAGATGTAGGGATGGAGTATGTGTTCTTTACGTTCCATCAGTCGTGGAACACCGCGCGGAGAGTCTGTCGGGGATATGGTGGTAATCTGGCCATCGTGGACTCCGTGGAGCGTCTGGACAGGGTGAAGCAGCTGACTCAGGACACATGGGAAGCCGGGTCAGTCAAACATAGTGGTTTTGTGTTCCGAACTGATCTACGCTATGGACGTAGATTATTCAGTGAGTCAGTTAGTGGGTGGGTGAGTGAGTGAGTGAGTCAGTGAGTGAGTGAGTCAGTGAGTGAGTCAGTGAGACAGTGAGAAAGTCAGTGTGTAAGGTGTACACCTCTTAACCAGCACTATACCAGCAACATGCCAGCAATATACCAATTCTTTCAGTTCGTGATGGTAATGTTGCTGAATATAGTCGCTCGCAGTCACCTGAATGCCGATTCTCAATCGGATTGTAATCACGTGGTCAAAACTCAGTGATGATGTTTTGGCTAATGGACATTTCTTGAAGAGCGAACTTTGCAATTTTTGGCATTTCTGTAATTATTATTACAGTGTTACACATTGGAAACATCTCTTCGTAGCCTAAATTTTTCTAAATGTTTCTATGGTTCGCGTTTCTTTTGGCGGTGAGTATATTCCAGTGGCGAGGACCATCAGTGTGTGTTGTTGTTGTCGACAGGTGGGACGGGTATGCGTGGGTCGGACTGCAGTGGAATCAGTCCATGCTGCAGTGGGAGGGCACCTGCAACGAGCTGGCCCTCTCCAATACATCACTAGCACTGTTCCAAGATGGCGACTCCTCAAGTTGGAGCGGAGACCAGTGTTTTGTAATCCGGAAGTCCGATTTTGTGTTGGATGGCCACAACTGTGACCACACCCATTCGTTCATATGCGAGAGAAAAGCAAATGCCGAAGGTAGGAGGATCTGTGTGTCAAGTAGTGAGTGGGTTGGGTTCGACGCCGGTTTGAACACTGCTTCATTTATATCACAGCGTGTCAGCTTAATGTGGGGTGAAGACTTGACGCTGAGCCGTTGCATTTTCATTTGGTACTTCTGTGATTTTCTATAACATGAACAGAGAGGGCATACTGCACTAATGGACAGTGATTAGGATCATTTCGTATAGTCGTCACATTCACGGAAACCTACACTTATGCATCTCGTTGTGACGACAGGAAACAAACATAAATTAAACATTCGAGTTTTGCCCTTTCTGTAATCAACACGACTCATGAAAATATTCTCGTTTACTAGAATATACAAAATTACAATTCCAATAAACGAGAATATTTTCATGAGTTCTGATATATAAGGTTGCATAACACTAGTTAGGTATTTCGGGGTATATCAGTTTTCAAATACTTTTTGTTCACATTTAACAAAAGTAATAAGAGATAACAATATTTATCTCAACTGAAATCGAAGAAACCAAATCTGGTAAATTTTTGTACCTTTACCGTCGTTTGATCTCTTCCTGTTACGGCGGACTTGTGAACGCGTCACAGAAACGCTATTCATAGTGTCAAAATGAAACATATATACAGTAAACTACGTTTATAACGAATACGCTTGAAACGAACTGACGTATATACAAACTGATTTTTTTGTCCCGGCAAATTGCTGTGTATAAGATGTATATATGCTTATCGAACAACTGTTATAACGAACTAAAATTAGTGGTCCCTTTGATATAGTTATAACCATAGTTTAGTGTATTTTCACTATAGAAATATAAATGCCCGATGGCGAAACTTACAATGACGTTCCAATACCTTAGAAACATTCCCTGGCTTTACGGTGTGCAAGTATACGACCTGACCACGACCATTTGCCCCAAGGAATTCTGGAGATGACATGTGCTTTTTTCAGAGTGTTCTTACGGGAGTGCTGGGATGAGTGTCCATGTTCTGTCTGATGTGGCACAATCCGAGTGTCCCCAGGCTTGGGATGGTTACCCTAATTGTTTCGGGACTGTGGAGGCACTTTATATCATTTTATCAAATGTATTTTTACGACCCTCCCATATAGATTGATATATTCCGGGGATCCTCCACTTAGTTCAGAATACAATGTTCATAGCATTTGGGTCAAAGTGAATGAAGGAGTGAGTTGGGTTTAATGCGATGTGAACAGTATTCCAGTTATATCACGGCGTGTCAGCTTGATGTGGATGCAAGTTTGAAGTGATGCAGGTCGTAGACGTGTACGACTTTGGTAAAACAACAAGCACAGGTATGGTGTACAAACCTAGAAACATAATCGGTGCATACCAGGATTCGAACCAACAATCATAGATTTCGGGCGTGCCCAAGGGACGCAACTCTGTACAGACGACTGGGCCACTCGTGTCCCGTTTTGGTAAAAGATATCCATCAATGTATTGGGTATGTAACATATGTCTGAACTCAGTGAGGCAACGTGGTTGTCACATATCGACTACTGTAATGTGAAACCATCCTTTGTATCATTGTCAACAGCGGCGTGTCTTTGATTTAGCAGTAATCGCATCTCAGCTCAAATCTATATAAATGACACAACCTTAAATGGTCTCTCGTCTTCGGCTGTAACAACCCCGTGGGGATTCTGGGTCAGACTACGTCACAGGTAACAGGTGGTGGATTAATGGATCGGGTGGACAGGTTGTGTGACTTGTGTGTCATCGTACCCTGACGCCGTGGATCGGTGCTCACAACATCAATCACTGTATTGTCTCGATCATTTCATGGAATATTGTCGCGTTAAACACACACAAACGACCTGTAACACTGGATTAATCTAGCATTGTCCTTATTCCAGTGTCATTTAACATGGAGAATACCACCGAGTACATGGCAGAAGATGACAGGTCTAAGATTCCCCATCAGTGTGAGCCCGTAGTCCAGGCCGGTAAGGTGTTGTTTGTGCTTGTCTATAATCAATATATCGTTCACAGTAATTATTTGCCACCAGAAGGTAATTTCCGTGTTTAACTGGCATATTAGCATACACAACGGATGACATGCAAAATAATCATGCAGAGTCCTTTGCATTGATGAAGTCGTCTGGCCTGAAAAGTGAAACAGAAGGCTTTCTGTTTGCTGCTCAGGACCAGTCACTTCCCACTCCCTCAATGCGTGATTTTGCATCAAAATGTAAATATGAAATGTAGATTATGTAATGATTTTAATGAGACTGTCCAACACATTGTCAGTGGATGCCCAGCTTTGGTACAAACACAGTATCTTAAGTGACATGATGGGGTGGCTCGATCAATGTATTACCGTCTTCGCCATGCTTGTGGTTTTGATACAGATGTTCATCCATGGTACGACCCGGAATATGTAGAATATGCCGGAATATGGGCGTCATGGAAAATGATAAATAATAAAATTATTTGGAATAGGCCCGTATACAGCCTCAGACGTATCCAGGCCAACAAACCTGATCTTGTCCTTTTTGATGAATCCAAAGAAATCATTTATATCATTGAATTTTCTGTCCCTTTTGACGCTAATGTGATTGACAATATTGAGGAAAAACATGGCAAAAATGCAGACCTCGCTTTCGAAATGTCACGCTTGCATCCCAAGTGCCAAATTGTCCGACTCCCCATTGTTCTCGGTGCCTTAGGTTTGGTACCTCCCAATCTGTTGACTGACATCGGGAGAGTACCCGGATTTGCTACCAGGAATACAGTCCTTCTGACAATCTGGGTTATGCAGAAGGCTGCAGTGTTGGGGAGTCTTCACATTCTCCGAAAGGTTATGGGTGGGTTTGACTTGGCAAAGCTCTTCCTGGGAGAAGTCCCATTCGCTGTCTGGGCTGCGTGTAGAGAGGGTAAGGGCCCTGAGCTGATGATGAGCTTAACCAGCCTGACTGTGCCAGGATCATCCAACCCCTCTTTGCTGCTTTTTTAAAATTTCAATCTGTAAATAATAATAACAAAACATAACAAAAGTAAATGTTCATGATAACTCGTCAATTTCTTTATCAAAACTTTTTTTATTCTATATTCTAAATTATCTGATATGTGATAGCTATATGTGAACTGTCCCTTTTTGGATAAGGTTTAAAGGAAATATTATTCTCATCGCAATATGACTCAGACTCAATAAAGTCTTTGGTGTCATTGGATGTCAATCACGTGTTTGATAAGAAGTGGAGATGTAGGTGTGCACTTATGTTTTCTGTTGTCTAGACGGTGAGGGAGAACAGACTTCTGAGAAGGAACAAACCACGCAAATGACGTCAGTTCCATCAGAGAGTATAGAGACTTCGTCGCCAGCAAACGACAATGCTGTAGGTACAGACGAGACCTCTTCGCCAGCAACCGACCTTCAGAGTACAGATGAGACCTCTTCGCCAGCAAACGACAATGCTGTGGGTACAGACGAGACCTCTTCGCCAGCAAACGACCTTCAGAGTACAGATGAGACCTCTTCGCCAGCAAACGACACTGCTGTGGGTACAGACGAGACCTCTTCGCCAGCAAACGACAATGCTGTGGGTACAGACGAGACCTATTCGCCAGCAAACGACCTTCAGAGTACAGACGAGACCTCTTCGCCAGCAAACGACAATGCTGTGGGTTCAGACGAGACCTCTTCGCCAGCAAACGACAATGCTGTGGGTACAGACGAGACCTCTTCGCCAGCAAACGACCTTCAGAGTACAGATGAGACCTCTTCGCCAGCAAACGACAACCACGGGAGAACAGACGACATCTCAGACAGTTCAGAGACCACTTCTCATGAGAACCGGGTATGCAGATTATACAATGTCACTGATATGAGTGCGGAGGAGCTGAGTGCCATCCTGGCAGCTATTGCCAAAGCGCTAACCTTGGAGAAGAAGAAACTCTCCAGAAGTATTCGGATGAAGATCAGTGCCCCGGACCACAGGGCTTCATCCACAAGTATTGGCTACGTAGCTGTCTTCATCATTACCATTCCAGTTTTCCTTATCCTCGTGTTAGATACCCCCCGAGCTGTTCGGCAGGTCAAATATGTCTTCGTCGGTCTCAAAAACCCAGGCAGACTAACCCAACCTGTTTGACGTGTTTAAAAGAGGGAACATGTGTTATCTGTGGCCGGTTGTATTTTGCATATTCTTATGGAGAGATATCTCACTCTAACTCTTACAAACGAGTGTATTATACCGCAAATGAGCTTAATCCTAATCTAAGTACAACGAGCCCTATGAGCTATCAACAATTGGCGTAACGATTATGGTGTAAATGTGAGTGAGTGAGTGAGTTGGTTTTAACGCCGCTTTTAACAGTATTCGAGTTATATCGCGGCGTGTCAGCTTAATGTGGGAGGAAAGACCGAAGTGATGCAGGTCTCAGACGTTTACCACTTCGGTGAAACCCACGTGCACGGGTATGGTGCTGACAAACCTCGAAACATAATCGGGTCGAACAGGATTCGAACCAACAATCATAGGTTAGGCGTGCCCAATTGCAAGGGACGCAACTCTGCACAGCAAATCGCGGCGCCTCAGACCACTTGGCCACCTGTGCCCCTATGGTGTAAAGGCATATTTAAGTTTTGACTTGTACACATGTACATTTAAGATCTCTGTGGATTTGGAAGACAAGTGCAACTGATTTCAAGTTGGTTGTCATGTTGGAGAAAGTACCTTAACATGTCCAAATAACGTTAACTTCAAGTGATGTTTTCGTTCAGGAATGGTTGAAGTGTTTTCAAGTCCATTGCAATCTAATATTAAAAGAAGCGTCAGTAAAATACAACAAACGTTCGAAAACATTTAAACTTTACTCACTCAAAGAAGTTTGTGGTGTGTGTGTGTGTGTGTGTGTGTGTGTGGTACGTATAAGTGGTGAGTGTGTGTGCTGTGTGTGTGTGGTGCTAATGTGTTGTGCGTGTGTGTGGTGTGTGTGAGCGTGATATGTGTGCGTGGTGTTTGCCTCGTGTGTGGCTTATGTGGCGTGTGTTTAGGTGGTGTGTGTCCGATGGTGTGCCTATGTGTGCGCGTGTACGGGTGCATGTGTGTGTGGTATGTGTGTCCGATGCGTGTGTGGTGAGCGTGTGTGCGTATGTGCGTGCGTGTGTGCGCGTGTTTGTATGGGTGCGTGCGTGTTCGTGTGCGGCGTCTGGTGTCTGTTTGGAGTGTGTGTGTGTGTGTGTGTGTGTGTGTGTGTGTGTGTGTGTGTGTGTGTGTGTGTGTGTGTGTGTGTGTGTGTGTGTGTGTGTGTGTGTGGATGTGTGTGAGAGCGTGAATGAGTGAGCGTGAATGAATGTGTGTGAGTTCGAATATGTATGATATTGAGTGTGAGTGTGTGTGAGAGTGAGTGAGTGTGAGTGTGTGTGTGAGTGTGAGTGTGTGTGAGTGTGAGTGTAAGTGAGAGAGTCTGGGAGTGAGTAAGTGTGCGTGCCATCAGTGACAAAAAATATACAATTCCCTATTTTGACTTGTACAATATGTTCACATGTTGTTTCAGGTGATTAATGGACTGATTTTTGCATGTGTTTGTGACGTGTGCCATCGATGTGTGCTCCCCTTGTCGCGTATTTCACAGTGATTTATAAACACATTTCTTATTGTATAGTAGTGCTCTAATCTGCCAATTGGGAGTAAAACATGCTGTTGTTATACTGTGATCATAATCTGCCAATTTGGAATAAAACATGCTGTTGTTATACTGTGATCATACTCTACCAATGTGGAACAAACAATGCTGTTGTAATACTGTGATCATAATCTACCAATATGGAATAAAACATGCTGTTGTTATACTGTGATCATACTCTACCAATGTGGAATAACATATGCTGTTGTAATACTGTGATCATACTCTACAAATGTGGATCAAAACATGCTGTTGTAATACTGTGATCATAATCTACCAATGTGGAACAAAACATGCTGTTGTAATACTGTGATTATAATCTACCAATGTGGAACAAAACATGCTGTTGTAATACTGTGATCATAATCTACCAATGTGGAACAAAACATGCTGTTGTAATTCTGTGATCATACTCTACCAATGTGGAACAAAACATGCTGTTGTAATACTGTGATCATAATCTACCAATGTGGAACAAAACATGCTGTTGTAATTCTGTGATCATACTCTACCAATGTGGAATATAACATTCTATAAAATGCTCACACTGTTATCTTTATCGTCCACGAGGAAAACGTTTATCTCACGTGTTGGTATCTATAAACACCATGTGTACTGATACGCTTCATGTTTACCCGGACGACGGGTTTATGAATACAAACTATTTTTAGAAGTTTAACAAGTGATATCGTGAGTTTATGAACACAACTATACTGAACAACAAAGGTTCCTGTGACATTGAATAAGATTTAATGCAAAGTTACGTTTTTTACCAAATCTGAAACAATTTCGGTTTGCAACAGATAAAAGACTCCTGTAAGTATTCAAATGGTTTCATTTGCCATACTGACTCCAGAAAATGCGTGATTTCATAAAAAACATGAACATGCCAAAATGTAAATTTACAAATCAATGGCGTGTGTGTCCACCTCTGGTGGCGATGCAAGCAACACATCTTCGTCTCATGGAATGGAACAGGCGCGAAAAAAGTCCTGTGGGATATCTGTCCATATCTGCTGAAGCATGTTTCGAAGTTCCTGGAGTGTCTGTTGAACACGTGGTTGACGTCGAAAGCGCCGATCCATCTCATCCGCCATGTGCTCGATTGGTTAGAGATCAGGGGAGCGAGCCGGCCAGGGGATAACATTCACGTTGTTTTGTTGAAGAGAATCCTGAACAAGTCGCGCAATATGAGGCCGGGCGTTATCATGTTGAAAGGTAATGCCTGGACCATGACGACGCAAAAACGGTAGAACAACAGGGCCGATGATCTCGTCGCGGTAGAGCTGTCCATTAAGATTTCCCTCTGTCTTGCTGTAATCCCACCCCATACCATAACGCTGCCGCATCCGAACCGATCTTCTTCCATGACACACTAATTACGTAACGTTCACCTCGACGTCGGTACACTCGAATCCGTCCATCGCTGTGGCTGAGGTGAAAACGAGACTCGTCAGTGAATAGAACTTGTCCCAACTGCATGGCCGTCCAGCGTAGACGCTGTCTGCAACACTGTAGACGTGCTTGGCTGTGGTTTCCTGTCAAAATGGGACGTCTGGCGGGTCTTCTGGCGACAATCCCTGCACATCTGAGGCGACGACGTACGGTTTGTGAAGATATTCGTCGAAGGCCAGGGATGCTTCTTGCAGTCACTGTTGCTGTCTGGAATCGATTTGTAGGTGCGTTGTTCGAATCCAGTTGTCTTCTCGATTATTGGTTAGGCGTGGCCTGCAACTCCCAGGATAGTCTCTGACTGCATTCGTCTGTTGCCAACGTTGCCATAAACACCAAATGGTGTTTCTGTGGACGTTAAATTGTCTTGCAACATCACGTTGACTCGATCCTGCTTCAAGCATACCAATGGGTCGCAGACGCTCATTTTCGGACAGGCGTGGCATTTTGTAATGTTGAATAATTGCGTAAGTTTGTTGTTTTTCTGAGTGGTTGTTGTCAGCACGATAGTCAACAATGCATATGAAATCCCGTTAACGCACATGTTTGTATACCCATTCTTGGGTAGTGAAAAACATAGATCTTGCATAAAAGTCCACTTTTGCATGAAATGCATGCTTTTCTGTAGCAGTTGCGTTTTGTGACTTGATTCCATACATGTACTACAATATTTGAAACCAAACTTTACTTGTTTGAAAAATACACTAAAATATTGGTGTCACAGGAACGTTTGTTGTTGAGTATAGTTGTAACTACTCACAATACAGGTCTCACGCAGTACGCCAACCGTATGTTAAGAAGGTTATCTTTGTCCGTACCCGACTTCAGTTCCTACACAGTGACTCATTTCCCAATTAAAGCGACAGTTAACATCGTGTTCGTGCTGATATTGTTGGAATTTCTCAGGGCATGTGTAGCTACTATGTACATCAATAACAACGTATGTCGGGAACACAGCCACACTGAACTGCCGGGTAACAGAAAGTATACACCCATCTTTGATGGTGGTAAAACTGAAACAAACCAGAAATGGTTGTTAGACGTTGACGTTTTTGATACGGGTATCGGGATGTGGATCTTACTTTTGCAATGTTTCAGCCTGGGAACATTTCAATTTTCAAGAGTAATTTTCCTTTCTCGGTCAGTTAAGAAAATACATATGTTGAGACGTTTACATTGAACACGCACGCACGCACGCTCGCACGCACACGCACACCTACACACACGCACACACGCGCACACGCATACGCAAACACACGCACTCACGCACACGCACACACATACACACACACGCAGAAGGTGGAGACAGAAGGTGACTGATTACTATAGATTGTTGTCAAACGAATATGATTCGGTATTATCATGGAATCGATGCATTTTCTGTTTCATTTGAACATACAATAACTATAAGCTTTTGTCCGTTCAGTTCCTTAACGGTATAAAGTAATTCATCCTTCTCGATAGTTGAGTGGTACGTATGTTCAACAAGGGATAGGGACAATGCTCACGGTGACACTCTCACGATAAAGCAGCGAGTCAGACTGGTCTAACTGATCACTCAAGCGATAACTTCCCGGTTTGTTATCTACTTATGCAGACTGAATTAGAGAGTCATGCACATATACGTGACCTTGAAAGTAAACCGCGGGGATACCGACCACATACCTGGAGATGCTGTCTGACTGATAGCTAACGGCCATTTTACCTTGCCCAGTGATCACGACACAGAGTCGCTCCCCGTGCTGTGCTGGTTGATCTCTGCCTCCACCTACATTCATTTAACCTTTACTCCAGCTTAAAAACCTTAGGCGTCATATGTTGTTTCCGGAGTATCGCTCCCAAATATCGCTCCCAAAGTATTGTTTAAAATGTTCGACTCTCAGATTAAACCTATTATTGTATATGGTTCAGAGATTTGGGGGGTTCATAAATGGTTGTTTCTCGAACGTTTCCAAGCAAAGTTTTGTAAATTTGTTTTGGGTATCGGTTCCAAATCTACAAATGTTGCAGTGCTCGGAGAGTGTGGTCGATACGGTATTTATATTGATTCTTACACAAGATGTTTAAGATACTGGTTTAAGCTTCTTAATATGTCTCAAGAGAGATTTCCAAAACGGGTTTACGATATGTTAGTTAGGTTTGATGCCGTTGGTAGGAATACATGGGTTTCGGCTATTAAGAATATGTTATATTCTCATGGCTTCGGACATGTGTGGGAATTTCAAGGTGCTGGTGATCCTGAATATTTTATAAATGAGTTTAGACTGAGGGTGAAGGACTGTCATGCACAAACATGGTATTCTGAATTGTCTGGATGCTCGAAATTAGAACTGTATTCATTATTTAAGACATCATTATCACTTGAACCGTATCTATTAAATGTATTATCAAAAGAAAAGCGACGTATGCTTACCCTTTTACGTATTGGAGAACTGGGAATTATGCATAACACAGGAAGGAGGGATGGCATCGATAAGACACTCCGGTTTTGTCCATTGTGCAAGTTAAGGGCAGTTGAAAATGAAATTCATTTCATTCTTGTTTGCCCCATTTATGAAGATATTGGCTCAAAATATTTCCCATATTTAGACTTCATTACTGGTAATAATCGTAAAGACACACTGGTTAGAATGTTAAACTCTTCTGATGTAAACCGCCTTGAGAACTTAGCCAATTATGTTAAAAATTCTATCTGTCTTCGTTCTTCTTACCTGTAAATATTATTTCATGCAGCACTTGATGTGAAACTAATTTTTATATATATGTACGTGGGCCTGAGGCCTTATTACCGAATAAACTGATTGATTGATTGATTGATATCCGACATACAATAATGACCTCTGATGATCATTAGTCTATTGATCAGCCAGGATCGATGACAGAATTAAGTCGTATGGTGATAACTGTTTGTCCTTATGATCAACCAGGATCGATGACAGAATTATGTCGTTTCATGACATCTGTATATTGAAAGGATCAACCAGGATCGATGACAGAATTAAGTCGTATAGTGATAACTGTTTATGCTAATGATCAACCAGGATCGATGACAGAATTATGTCGTTTCATGACATCTGTATATTGAAAGGATCAACCAGGATCGATGACAGAATTAAGCCGTTTTATGACATCTGTTTATTCAAAGGATCAACCAGGATCGATGACAGAATTAAGTCGTATAAAGATAACTGTTTATGCTAATGATCAACCAGGATCGATGACAGAATTCAGTCGTTTTATGACATCTGTTTATTCAATGAATCAACCAGGATCGATGACAGAATTAAGTCGTATAAAGATAACTGTTTATTCTAATGATCAACCAGGATCGATGACAGAATTAAGTCGTATAAAGATAACTGTTTATTCTTATGATCAACCCGGATCGATGACAGAATTAAGTCGTATAAAGATAACTGTTTATTCTAATGATCAACCAGGATCGATGACAGAATTAAGTCGTTTATGACATCTGTTTATTCAAAGGATCAACCAGGATCGATGACAGAATTAAGTCGTTTATGACATCTGTTTATTCTAATGATCAACCAGGATCGATGACAGAATTAAGTCGTATAAAGATAACTGTTTATTCTAATGATCAACCAGGATCGATGACAGAATTAAGTCGTATAAAGATAACTGTTTATTCTTATGATCAACCCGGATCGATGACAGAATTAAGTCGTATAAAGATAACTGTTTATTCTAATGATCAACCAGGATCGATGACAGAATTAAGTCGTTTATGACATCTGTTTATTCAAAGGATCAACCAGGATCGATGACAGAATTAAGTCGTTTATGACATCTGTTTATTGAAAGGATCAACCAGGATCGATGACAGAATTAAGTCGTATAAAGATAACTGTTTATTCTAATGATCAACAAGGATCAATGACAGAATTACGTCGTTTTATGACATCTGTTTATTGAAAGGATCAACCAGGATCGATGACAGAATTAAGTCGTTTTGTGACATCTGTTTATTCAAGGGATCAACCAGGATCGATGACAGAATTAAGTCGTATAATGATATCTATTTTAATAAAGATCAACCAGGGTGGATGGTCGAATTAGATGCGCGTCGCTCTAATTTTGTTCTGCGCATGTTTTAATAACACGTTCCCTCCCTGTGACGATCCGGTTAAGAATTGGTCTTCAGCACCCATACTTGTCACAAGAGGCGACTGACGGGGTCGGGTGGTCTGACTCTCTGACTGGTTGATGTATGTTATCGTACCCGAGTTACGTAGATCGGTGATATCAATCACTGGATTGACTGTTCCGAACGCGATGTTTTACACACCGCCGTCATGCCGCTGGAATATACAAAAAAACTAAAAACAAACAAACACATACTTCCGTTAAAGTATGTCTTTACAATTGCAATAATAAGTTGACATCAGTAGGTATAACAAATATTATAATAACCGATAACACTGTGAGAGTTCTCAAACTCTCAGGGGCGGTCGGGTAGCCTAGTGGTTAAAGCGTTCGCTCGTCACGCAGAAGACCCGGGTTCGATTCCCGACATGGGTACAATGTGTGAAGCCCATTTCTGGTGTCCCCCGCCGTGATATTGCTGGAATATTGCTAAAAAAGGCGTAAAACCATACCCACTCACTCACTCAAACTCTCATGTTACTAGGTTGTTGCGATTCAAGGCCCAAGAAGCTCGAATGACCCTGGGAAAGCATGTGTAACTGCCACGTGAACACAAACAGACCTTCTCTGTATCAGCGCTGTAAGGGTAGAACCGTGTAAATAGCCATTGTCGTTTCAATGACATAATTTGATAGCAGCATGGAATTTTATGAAAGAAGATGTTTTTTTGGTGGTATGAGAAGACAGCTTGTGGTATGACTGTGCGTCTTTCATCGACACGGCCGACCTGCCTAATGTCCCGGAAGTACCCCGAAATAGTAATTATATAGCATACGAAGAAACCACATTGTATGGATCTAATGAACTCAGGCCAAGTTATATCCGGGAGTAAACAGCTTGTACATCACGATATGCATCCTTGCGTGACTATGCTAAATACATAGATTTAGGAAACTAAATATATGCGACAAACTCGTTTCCATAATACGCTCTTCAATCCGCCATATATATTGGATATATGTTGTTGGATAATGTTGGTGGCCTGATATTCGACAAACGGTGCGTCAAAACGCAGCCATTGTCGATTTGCAATGCCTTAAACGGCATTGTTTTCACACTTGTTCAAAAATGTCATGGAGGAAAAGAGTAAAGCAAAATGTACGTGCAAGTTATGGCATTCGTAACTCGTGGTAGTGGCTATAAAAAGGCAAACATAAACCAATAATTTGTCATTCAATTGTCAACATTTTTCAAGTTCGAAAATGCCGAGACTCAGCGCTGCCGATCGGAACATCGGAACACAGGATGTATCCAAAGAGGGGAATCGCAGTCTTATGTTGCACGTCACTTCACTTCAACGTCGACCACAGCACCATTTGCCGCCTTTTGGGACCGATACACCCTGTTCAATTCCACTTCAGATCTCCGAGAACCGGCCGACCAAGAGTTACCACCCCTGCACAGGATCGCTACATTCGACTGTTCCACCTACGTCATCGCAATGCCACAGCTAAAGAGACTGCAGGACGCATCCCTGGTTTGAGAAGGATAACGGACCAGACTGTGAGTACAGGAGGGAACACCGTTGTGCTGGAGGGAACACTGTAGTACAGAAGGGAACACTGTAGTATAGGAGGGAACACCGTAGTATAGGAGGGAACACCGTAGTATAGGAGGGAACACTGTAGTATAGGAGGGAACACCGTTGTACAGGAGGAAACACCGTCGTACAGGAGGGAACACTGTAGTACAGGAGGGAACACTGAAGTACAGGAGGGAACACTGTAGTACAGGAGGGAACACCGTAGTATAGGAGGGAACACTGTAGTATAGGAGGGAACACCGTAGTACAGGAGGGAACACCGTAGTATAGGAGGGAACACTGTAGTATAGGAGGGAACACCGTAGTACAGGAGGGAACACTGTAGTATAGGAGGGAACACTGTAGTACAGGAGGGAACACTGTAGTGCAGGAGGGAACACCGTAGTACAGGAGGGAACATTGTAGTATAGGAGGGAACACCGTACTATAGGAGGGAACACCGTTGTACAGGAGGCAACACCGTCGTACAGGAGGGAACACTGTAGTATAGGAGGGAACACTGTAGTACAGGAGGGAACACTGTAGTACAGGAGGGAACACTGTAGTACAGAAGGGAACACAGTAGTACAGGAGGGAAAACCGTAGTACAGGAGGGAAGACCGTTGTACAGGAGGGAACACCGTAGTACAGGAGGGAACACTGTAGTATAGGAGGGAACACTGTAGTACAGGAGGGAACACCGTAGTACAGGAGGGAACACCGTAGTATAGGAGGGAACACTGTAGTATAGGAGGGAACACCGTAGTACAGGAGGGAACACCGTAGTATAGGAGGGAACACTGTAGTATAGGAGGGAACACCGTTGGACAGGAGGGAACACTGTAGTACAGGAGGGAACACTGTAGTATAGGAGGGAACACTGTAGTACAGGAGGGAACACTGTAGTATAGGAGGGAACACCGTAGTACAGGAGGGAACATTGTAGTATAGGAGGGAACACCGTACTATAGGAGGGAACACCGTAGTACAGGAGGGAACACTGTAGTATAGGAGGGAACACCGTTGTACAGGAGGCAACACCGTCGTACAGGAGGGAACACTGTAGTACAGGAGGGAACACTGTAGTACAGGAGGGAACACCGTAGTATAGGAGGGAACACCGTAGTACAGGAGGGAACACCGTAGTATAGGAGGGAACACTGTAGTACAGGAGGGAACACCGTAGTATAGGAGGGAACACTGTAGTACAGGAGGGAACACTGTAGTGCAGGAGGGAACACCGTAGTACAGGAGGGAACATTGTAGTATAGGAGGGAACACCGTACTATAGGAGGGAACACCGTTGTACAGGAGGTAACACCGTCGTACAGGAGGGAACACTGTAGTATAGGAGGGAACACTGTAGTACAGGAGGGAACACTGTAGTACAGGAGGGAACACTGTAGTACAGAAGGGAACACAGTAGTACAGGAGGGAAAACCGTAGTACAGGAGGGAAGACCGTTGTACAGGAGGGAACACTGTAGTACAGGAGGGAACACTGTAGTATAGGAGGGAACACTGTAGTATAGGAGGGAACACCCTTGTACAGGAGGGAACACCGTAGTACAGGAGGGAACACCGTAGTATAGGAGGGAACACTGTAGTACAGGAGGGAACACTGTAGTATAGGAGAAAACACTGTAGTACAGGAGGGAACACCGTTGTACAGGAGGGAATACCGTTGTACAGGAGGCAACACGGTTGTACAGGAGGGAACACCGTAGTATAGGAGGGAACACTGTAGTATAGGAGGGAACACTGTAGTATAGGAGGGAACACCGTTGTACAGGAGGGAACACTGTAGTATAGGAGGGAACACTGTAGTATAGGAGGGAACACTGTAGTATAGGAGGGAACACTGTAGTACAGGAGGGAACACTGTAGTGCAGGAGGGAACACCGTAGTACAGGAGGGAACATTGTAGTATAGGAGGGAACACCGTACTATAGGAGGGAACACCGTTGTACAGGAGGCAACACCGTCGTACAGGAGGGAACACTGTAGTATAGGAGGGAACACTGTAGTACAGGAGGGAACACTGTAGTATAGGAGGGAACACTGTAGTACAGGAGGGAACACTGTAGTACAGGAGGGAACACCGTAGTATAGGAGGGAACACTGTAGTATAGGAGGGAACACCGTACTATAGGAGGGAACACCGTTGTACAGGAGGCAACACCGTCGTACAGGAGGGAACACTGTAGTATAGGAGGGAACACTGTAGTACAGGAGGGATCACTGTAGTACAGGAGGGAACACTGTAGTACAGAAGGGAACACAGTAGTACAGGAGGGAAAACCGTAGTACAGGAGGGAACACCGTTGTACAGGAGGCAACACCGTCGTACAGGAGGGAACACTGTAGTATAGGAGGGAACACTGTAGTACAGGAGGGAACACCGTAGTATAGGAGGGAACACTGTAGTATAGGAGGGAACACCGTTGGACAGGAGGGAACACCGTAGTATAGGAGGGAACACTGTAGTACAGGAGGGAACACTGTAGTATAGGAGGGAACACTGTAGTACAGGAGGGAACACTGTAGTGCAGGAGGGAACACCGTAGTACAGGAGGGAACATTGTAGTATAGGAGGGAACACCGTACTATAGGAGGGAACACCGTAGTACAGGAGGGAACACTGTAGTATAGGAGGGAACACCGTAGTACAGGAGGGAACACCGTTGTACAGGAGGGAACACCGTTGTACAGGAGGGAACACCGTTGTACAGGAGGGAACACTGTAGTATAGGAGGGAACACCCTTGTACACCGGAGTACCATACTACAAGAGTACTCCTGCCATGGAACAGCGGTCTTTAAACAAATCAGATGAAGGACCAGAAGTCAAGTCAGTCCCCATCGTATTTACTGATTGTGTTGAAACTATTTACCGATTGTTTTGAAACTAAAAACGACATGTTAATTTTGAATTACGTATCCTGTGTACAAGTGTAGAGATTCTACTGCTTATAAATAAAGACATTTTCTTCAGGAGTCACGTGAAGATCCGGGTAGAAAAGGTCTTCAGCACCCAATGCTTGCCGTAAAGGCGACTATACTTGTGGTAGGAAGCGACTAACGTTACCCGGTGGTCAGGCTAGCTGACTTGGTTTGATGCATGTTATCGTATCCCGATCGATGTTGATGATATCAATCACTAGATTGTCTATTCAAGATTGTCGATGACAGACCACCGTCATTTAGCTGGAATATTGCTGTGTGCGGCGTTAAACAAACAAACAAACAAACAAACAAACAAACATGTACATGATTTTCCTCCCCACATGTTGTTTAGTCGAGGGCTCTGTCAACATCATGTCTGCGAGAAAATAAACGAAAGAAAAAAAATAAACCGTTTCAATTAATTCCAATAGAAATGATTCTATAACTTGAATAAAATCCGGTTTATGCATCACACTACCGTACATGTACGTAATTATTTGAACGGATTCGTGAGCTTGTCGAGTTGATGTAAGTGTCGCCTTTATACATGTATGGACGTACCCACTACCTGCTCGCTCAGCCAACCCACCATGAGGTTGGTAGTTAACTCAAGCAAACAGTCCAGGACAAAGGGGGGCGTTAGCTGCAACAGACCAGGCAGAACAGCGACGGTAATACACAACCTCGTCATGTATGACCACGTGACTAAACAATATCGCGTATATGTATAAACGCGATAGCCCCTCGAGCTTTTCCTACAGTCGACTGAAAGTGTGAAGATGGAGTCAGTTTTCACCTTCTGCTTCCTTGTTGGTATGTATAGTTTTCATAGGATGTTTCTGTCGGATAATCGAGACTGGGATACTTTGGGTTGACCTTATTTATCATCTGATTATGTGATACACTTTAAACCCCTCTTAAATATCACTACATATATTTTAAAATATCTTATCACTATTTTAGATATCAAAATAATTATGTCAGCAATTGTAATCCAGTGTCCAAAGATACGCAACTATATGACTTGATCTCAGAACACGATAAAGGGGGTAATCTCAATCACTGCGGTGTAGTGACGGAATCATACTGTTGTCCTAACTCATATTAATTTACGTAGTTAATTTAAACGACAGGAATGTTTTGATATCTACGATGCTAATGTCTATTCGATATAGAAGAGAAAAAAATAATATCTGAATTTGTCAACTAACTTCTATTTTCTACTTCCAGTTCTCGCCTTGGTCAGCCTTGGATTTAGTCCAGTTTGGGCGGCATCAGGTAAGGCAGCTACTTCGTGATTTCATCGATAGAAATACTTCAAATGATATATCTAAAATCGTTTTTTAAATAATATCATACTTTGACATAACACAATGTTAAATATTATTTACCGTACTATGATATAGATACTACTCGTAAAATGATACAAAGTTATATACTGAAATTACCCGAGCTCCGGCCCGTGTGTCCTAAGCGTTGTGATATAACAACTTCAAGGGCACCAGTAGATATACTCGTAATTCGGAAGTACTCCCGACCAAGCTTGGTCGTCTTTTACATTGATGTTAGATCAACACTCAAACTGTCACCAGACCTGTGGTAGACACAGGTGTCATTCCGGAACAAGCCGAAAGGCTAATTGTCGATGACGGAAAGCTACGAGTGGTAGGGATTGGTTGCGGCATATCTAATCTTTGCAATAATATTGAAATAACATGTCCGTGTTGATCTGTGAATTAATTTCTTAACGGGTCTTATTGTAGCGAGGTTCACATCTAAATGATCACTATGCGATGAATTATGTTGTAGTTATTTATTAACTTTTTGACATATTTTGACAAACTTCCTGCTGATAGGGAGGACGGAGCCCTGGGCTCGGGTCATCCCGCAGTCAATATATTTCAATAACATGACATACTCCTGAGTTCACTCGGTGCGACTTGTGGCAAAATAAGTCAGGGATAGATGATCTAACATTTCAACAACCGACTGGTATTTCACTGCTGCTGTAGATTATTGTATTGATATTCAATCGTGTAATAAAGTCGGAATCGTAAGATTTTTTTAATTATGAATAAGGTTTCGTTGCTTATATTTAATATGAAATAGCTGCAAAAGTAGTGTCCAGTTAAGTTTATTAAATAATCAAAGAAAGATTTTTTATCACATTCGAGAGAAAATGATTGTGTTTCCTGTATGATGCGTATATTTGACACCTCTAAATCTAATTCGAAACACATTCGTGAGGCAGAGGTTTCAAATTGATTAATGTATTATTATCGGACTAAATAGAAACTGATTAATGTAGTATTACCGGGCTAAATATAAACTGATTAATGTATTATTGTCGGACTGAGTATAAATTGATTAATGTATTATCATCGGTCTGAGTATAAACTGATTAATGTATTATTATCGGACTAAATAGAAACGCATTAATGTATTATTATCAGGGTGAGTATAAACTGATTAATAAATCATTATCGAACAGAATATAAACTGATTTATGTATTATTATCGGACTGAGTATAAACTGATTAATGTATTATTATCGGACTGAGTATAAACTGATGAATGTATTATTATCGGACTAAATATATACTGATTAATGTATATCATTTTCGGACTGAGTATCAACGGATTAATGTATTATTATCGGATATAGTAAAAACTTATTAATGTATTATTTTCGGACTGAATATAAACTTATTAATGTATAATTACTGGACTGAGCATAAATTGATTAATGTATTATTATCGGACTGAATATAAACTGATTAATATATATTATTTTCGGACTCATTATAAACTGAATAATGTATTATTATCGGACTGAATATAACTGATTATTGTATTATTATCGGACTAAATATAAACTAATTAATGTGTTATTATTGGACATAGTATAAGCTGATTGATGTATTGTTATCGTACTGAATATAAACTGATTTATAAATCGTTATCGAACTGAGTATAAACTGATTAATGTATTATTATCGGACTGAGTATAAACTGACTATATATATTACTATCGGACTAAATATAATATGTATAATTATTGGACTGAGTATACATTGTTTTATGTATTATTATTGGACATAGTATAAACTGATTAATGTATTGTTATTGGACTAATTATCGGACTGAATATAAACTGATTAATGTATTATTATCGGACATAGTATAAACTGATTAATGTATTATTATCGAACTAAATATAAATTGATTAATGTATTATTATCGGACTGAATATAAACGGATTGATGTATCATTATTGGACTAAATCTAAACTGATTAATGTATTAATATCGGGCTGAGTATAAACTGATTAATGTATTATTATCGACTGATTATAAACCTTGTTATGCAAGTACACAGCTGTGCTCGGGGGATTCATCGAAGTGGCAACCTCTACGACCTCGGCTACTGAGGGCTCTCCTCTCACTGTCATGTCGAAGTATGACTTAA
Source organism: Haliotis rufescens (assembly GCF_023055435.1). Taxonomy (NCBI): domain Eukaryota; kingdom Metazoa; phylum Mollusca; class Gastropoda; order Lepetellida; family Haliotidae; genus Haliotis; species Haliotis rufescens. The sequence continues at coordinate 58,786,847 of NW_025964334.1, forward strand.
CTGTTTAAAGCGACAATCATCCCAGCTCATTCACTCATTCACTATTTAGTGTACTTTGTATTATGTATAGGTATTCAATACATAGTGCAGGTTTTCAATACTTAATGACGATATTCAATACTTAGTGCAGACAGTCAATACTTAGTGCAGGTTTCCAATACTTAGCACCGATATACAATACTTATTGTAGATATTCAATACTTAATGAAGGTATTCAATACTTAGTGCAGATATTAAATTCTTTGTTGGTATGTTCAATACAGTGTTAAGCTATTCAGAACTTTGTATTTCAGAGCCTGAGAACTCCGCCGCTACCCAAGGCTCCTCCGTCCTTTTCGGGTCCTTGGCGCTTGTGCTGGGCTATGTCCTGTCGAAGTAGCCAGTGTCCGCCATGATGTCATCTGTCCAGGATCTGTAGATGGACACAACGCAGGGGCAACAAAACCTTAATCCTGACTGTAGCCATGTTGTACGTCATGAAGTGACACCCATCCTTTTATGACGTGTATTCTTCGAGCCTGTAGCCACGGTGTACGTCATGAAGTGACACCCATCATTTGATCACGTGTATTCTTCGAACCTGTAGTGACAGAATTGTAACGTTATGTCCACTTACAGATCCATGCATCAGTTGCCCGCATGAATATCACGAATAAATCTGATATCTGACAAATATATCCTTTATTTTCTTCTTCTGTCATGGGTGTGTTTTGGATCCGTGAATCTTTTTTGAGTGAACAGCTTATTTATACACCCTGACTGTCTGATACACAGGCATATTAGGGAGTGAGTGAGTTGGGTTTAACGTCCCTTTGAACCATATTCCAGTTATATCACGGCGTGTTTAATGTAGTGGCCTGAATTGATGCAGGTCTCAGACGTTTACCACTTTGGTGACACCCACGGACACGAGTATGGTGCTGACAGACCTAGAAACATGGCATTGGATACTAAACCGGGGGTCAATAGTACTGGTTTCAAATAAAACAGTAACGTGCTGTCACACACAGTATCCACCCAGGTAATAGGTGAATACATACATGTATTGTTTATACAGTAAACTACATCTTATAAAGAAACACTGTGGTAACGAACTGAAAGATATAACAAACTTATTTTTGGTCCCGGTCATTTGTTGTATATATGCTGTATGTATGCTTATACCGAACAACGGTTACAGCAAGCTCAAATTACTGGTCCCTACGAGTTTGTTATGATCATTGTTTACTGTATGTTATGTTGATTCCTACTTTAGGCGTCTCTATTGAGTGAGACCTGAACATGACATTAACAGAAACATGGTTGGTCATAGTTTTATACAGCTTTGTTGGTAATAGTTTTGTACAGAATAGTTGTAGTAGTTTTATACAACTTTGTTGGTAATAGGTTTATACAGCATGGTTGTAATAGTTTTATACAACTTTGTTGGTAATAGTTTTATACAACTTTGTTGGTAATAGTTTTATACAGCATGGTTGTAATAGTTTTATACAACTTTGTTGGTAATAGTTTTATACAACTTTGTTGGTAATAGTTTTGTACAGCACGATTGTAATAGTTTTATACAACTTTGTTGGTAATAATTTTATACATTTTTGTTGGTAATAGTTTTATACAGCATGGTTGTAATAGTTTTATACAACTTTGTTGGTAATAGTTTTATACAACTTTGTTGGTAATAGTTTTATACAACTTTGTTGGTAATAGTTTTATACAACTTTGTTGGTAATAGTTTTATACAGTATGGTTGTAATAGTTTTATACAACTTTGTTGGTAATAGTTTTATACAGCATGGTTGTTATAGTTTTATACAACTTTGTTGATAATAGTTTTATACATTTTTGTTGGTAATAGTTTTGTACAGAATAGTTGCAGTAGTTGTATACAACTTTGGTGGTAATAGTTTTATACAACTTTGTTGGTAATAGTGGAAATAGTGTTATGCCCTTTTTGTCGAGCAATATTACTCCAGCTTTAGCCCTTGGTGTGATTGGTGTTTACATTTCACAACTATTGAGGTACAATCGAGCATGCTATTTCCACCAAGATTTCAAGGAGGGCCATAAGATTCTTGCTAAGTATTGTTTGATCAAGGTTACAACATCCAATGCCTTAGTAAAGTAGGTTTTTCAGGTGAACAATTGACTGGCCTTTGAATGTGTTTGGGACGGGTGTCATCGGCGGGGCAGGATGCGCTCACCCTTTCGCGAACACCTGGTATCATTACTGTTTAACAGTGAATCATAAACACATGATCTTGATATACTCGGAATTGTACATCAGACACTGCTTTATGCAGAGATGCCTTATGATTATGATTTTGTGGCTTTTACTACAGAGCATGGTGGGTAATATTCTTATATAACATGGTTATATGGACTTTATTATTCCAAGGGAAATTCATATTGCACAGTTGATTAGCACTAAAATATGAAAAAAGAAAATATATAATATTAGAATATGGACATCAGGAATTAAGACACTTACTAATATTACCACGAGTAAAAACATGTAGAAAATTGAACACTAGAAAATTGATTCACAGTGACGACAAGGAACGGAAGTTTAAAGTATATACATTTATATCAGAGCAAAAGTAACCTTTAATTGAGCACTCAGCAATATTTCAGCTATATGACGGCGGTCTGACAGGATAGGATTTGTGTACAGCGAACTGTTAAAAAGTGTTAAACAGATAAACATTTAAAAAACTACTACTGGCTGGTATGAATGATTTCCGAGCCCTGTTTGTTTTCAGCATCGGCTGGTAATAGTCTGTAGAGGACCATTTGTAAGAGCCGCATATATAAGGATTGGTAATAGTCGCATATAACATGGGTGGTGATAGTCGTATATAACATGGTTGTAATAGTAGTATACAACATGGTTGTAATAGTCGCATATAACATGGTTGATAATAGTCGCATATAACATGGGTGGTAATAGTCGTATATAACATGTGTGGTCATAGTCGTATATAACATTGGTGGTAATAGTCGTATACAACATGGGTGGTAATAGTCGTATATAACATGGGTGGTAATAGTCGTATATAACATGGGTGGTAATAGTCGTATATAACATTGTTGGTAATAGTCGTATATAACATGGGTGGTTATAGTCGTATATAACATGTGTGGCAATAGTCGTATATTACATGGGTGGTAATACTCGTATATTACATGGGTGGATATAGTCGTATATAACATCGGTGGTAATAGTCGTATATAACATGGGTTGTAATAGTCGTATATAACATGGGTGGTAATAGTCGTATATAACATGGGTGGTTATAGTCGTATATAACATGTGTGGTAATAGTCGTATATAACATGGGTGGTAATAGTCGTGTATAACATGGTTGTTAATAGTCGCATATAACATGGTTGTTAATAGTCGTATATAACATGGGTGGTAATAGTCGTATATAACATGGTTGGTAATAGTCGTATATAACATGGTTGGTAATAGTCGTATATAACATGGGTGGTTATAGTCGTATATAACATGGGTGGTAATAGTCGTATATAACATGGGTGGTAATAGACGTATATAACATTGGTGGTAATAGTCGTATACAACATGGGTGGTAATAGTCGTATATAACATGGGTGGTAATAGTCGTATATAACATGGGTGGTAATAGTCGTATATAACATTGTTGGTAATAGTCGTATATAACATGGGTGGTTATAGTCGTATATAACATGGGTGGTAATAGTCGTATATTACATGGGTTGTAATACTCGTATATTACATGGGTGGATATAGTCGTATATAACATCGGTGGTAATAGTCGTATATAACATGGGTTGTAATAGTCGTATATAACATGGACGGTAATAGTCGTATATAACATGGGTGGTTATAGTCGTATACAACATGGGTGGTAATAGTCGTATATAACATGGGTGGTAATAGTCGTATATAACATGGGTTGTAATAGTCGTATATAAGATGGGTGGTAATAGTCGTATATAACATGGGTGGTAATAGTCGTATATAACATGGGTGGTAATAGTCGTATATAACATGGTTGGTAATAATCGTATATAACATGGGTGGTAATAGTCGTATATAACATGGGTGGTAATAGTCGTATATAACATGGGTGGTAATAGTCGTATATAACATGGGTGGTAATAGTCGTGTATAACATGGTTGTTAATAGTCGTATATAACATGGTTGGTAATAGTCGTATATAACATGGTTGGTAATAGTCGTATATAACATGGTTGGTAATAGTCGTATATAACATGGGTGGTAATAGGCGTATATTACATGGGTGGTTATAGTCGTATATAACATGGGCGGTAATAGTCGTATATAACATAGGTGGTAATAGTCGTATATTACATGGGTGGTTATAGTCGTATATAACATGGGTGGTAATAGTCGTATATTACATGGGTGGATATAGTCGTATATAACATGGGTGGTAATAGTCGTATATTACATGGGTGGATATAGTCGTATATAACATGGTTGGTTATAGTCGTATATAACATGGGTGGTAATAGTTGTATAAAGTATGTGTGGTAATAGTTATATATAACATGGGTGGTAAGAGTCGTATATAACATGTGTGGTAATAGTCGTATATAACATGGGTGGTAATAGTCGTAAATAACATGGGTGGTAATAGTCGTATATTACATGGGTGGATATAGTCGTATATAACATGGGTGGTAATAGTCGTATATTACATGGGTGGATATAGTCGTATATAACATGGTTGGTTATAGTCGTATATAACATGGGTGGTAATAGTTGTATAAAGTATGTGTGGTAATAGTTATATATAACATGGGTGGTAAGAGTCGTATATAACATGTGTGGTAATAGTCGTATATAACATGGGTGGTAATAGTCGTAAATAACATGGGTGGTAATAGTCGTATATAACATGGGCGGTAATAGTCGTATATAACATGGGTGGTAATAGTCGTAAATAACATGGGTGGTAATACTCGTATATAACAAGGGTGGTTATAGTCGTATATAACATGGGTGGTAATAGTCGTATATAACATGGGTGGTAATAGTCGCATATAACATGGGTGGTAATAGTCGTATATAACATGGGTGGTTATAGTCGTATATAACATGGTTGGTAATAGTCGTATATAACAAAGGTTGTAATAGTCGTTTATTACATGGTTGGTTATAGTCGTATATAACATGGGTGGTAATAGTCGTATATAACATGGGTGGTAATAGTTGCATGTAACATGGGTGGTAATAGTAAAGTATAGCAGTATAGAGGTGGGGTTTTGTGTTGATGTAAGGGCATATTGTAAATGGTCTGGGGCGTCTGAATCAGTGCTCGTCATATACACGTCGAACAAAACTTATTTGTTAATAACTTGTTCCAGCCAGCAAATCGATCCATCCCGTGTCTGTAACACCGCCAAGACGTGACTCACCCTTCACTGTCGTTATCTGGAAAGGATCGATCGCTCTTGATATGACGATCAATGTTCCCACGAGCTTAATGTTGATATATATCACAGGAACAATAGACCGTGTTAAAAAGGGAGACGGTATCTGAGGACTGTGGTGCTGTATGGTAATACAAACATGTGGCGAACTGTAACAAAGTATTCACGATCTCGGTTCCGCTAGACTATGAGGGGAACACAGAGTAGCGCAAATCGATCTATGACATTTAAAACCCGAGAGCAGTCAAATACAACTGGGAGCAGCGGATCCTGGTGGAAGATAGGCAACATCTGAGTCTGATCCAGCCGTGTCCCTGGTTCAGAAAGAACTCTGTGCAGGCTACATTATGTATTCCATATTTATGTCTTCTGTTTTTTTATAATGGAAATCCAATAAAACACTTTTATATCTATATATACATTATACGATCAAATGACTCACCACGTCCCATCCAAATGTCTCGTCGCATATAATAACATTCTGAAAACATGATATAAAAAACATGCTTTGTCATAATACCGTTGCGCTCTAGTAGGTTTATAACAAGCGAGTGTGTTGTTTATTGAAAACATTCGTGAGATCGCATTCCCTGGGCGTCCTACACATCAATATTGACATATAAATGCCTGTTTTTTCACACATGTTTGAATATTTATCGAATATTAAAAATGCTTTAAACATTGCCTCAGGCCTGTGCACGTTACATTGAATAAATGTTTTGTTTGAGGTCTGGATGTATATGGCTCTTTTTACCGTCTATACACATTTATTGGTATGGTGAAGACAAAGAGAAGGCAAGCGTACTGACACACCATTCGACCTAGCGCATCTTGACACTCACATGGCGGCCACAGATGGCTGACGTTGGACAATGAAAAGAAACGAGTCGAATGTGCAGGACAAACCTTCAGAGTAATCGGGGTGGACCGGGAATCGAACCCACATTCATAGGTTTCTGGCGTGCCCAAGGGACGCAACTCTGCATAGCGAATCGCGGCGCCTTAAACAACAGGGCCACCCATGTCCCCGGTAAATATGACATCTAAACAGGGTAAATGTGGCATCTGAACACGGTGTATATGGCATCTAAACACGGTGTATATGTGGCATCTAAACACGGTGTATATGTGGCATCTAAACAGGGTGTATATGTGGCATCTAAACACGGTGTATATAGCATCTAAACACGGTGTATATGTGGCATCTGAACACGGTGTATATGTGGCATCTAAACACGGTGTATATGAGATCTGAACACGGTGTATATGAGATCTGAACACGGTGTATATGTGGCATCTAAACAGGGTGTATATGTGGCATCTGAACAGGGTGTATATGGCATCTAAACAGGGTATATGTGGCATCTGAACACGGTCTGTATGGCATCTAAACACGGTGTATATGGCATCTAAACACGGTGTATATGTGGCATCTAAACACGGTGTATATGTGGCATCTGAACACGGTGTATATGGCATCTAAACAGGGTGTATATGACATCTGAACACGGTGTATATATGGCATCTAAACAGGGTATATGTGGCATCTAAACACGGTGTATATGGCATCTAAACACGGTGTATATGTGGCATCTAAACACGGTGTATATGGCATCTAAACACGGTGTATATGACATCTGAACACGGTGTATATATGGCATCTAAACAGGGTATATGTGGCATCTAAACACGGTGTATATGGCATCTAAACACGGTGTATATGTGGCATCTGAACACGGTGTATATGGCATCTAAACAGGGTATATGTGACATCTAAACACGGTGTATATGGCATCTAAACACGGTGTATATGAGATCTGAACACGGTGTATATGGCATCTAAACACGGTGTATATGTGGCATCTGAACACGGTGTATATGGCATCTAAACACGGTGTATATGTGGCATCTAAACACGGTGTATATGGCATCTAAACACTGTGTATATGTGGCATCTGAACACGGTGTATATGGCATCTAAACACGGTGTATATGTGGCATCTAAACACGGTGTATATGGCATCTAAACACTGTGTATATGTGGCATCTGAACACGGTGTATATGGCATCTAAACACGGTGTATATGTGGCATCCAAACACGGTGTATATGGCATCTAAACACGGTGTATATGTGGCATCTAAACACGGTGTATATGGCATCTAAACACGGTGTATATGTGGCATCTGAACACGGTGTATATGGCATTTAAACACGGTGTATATGTGGCATCTGAACACGGTGTATATGGCATCTAAACACGGTGTATATGTGGCATCTAAACACGGTGTATATGGCATCTAAACACGGTGTATATGTGGCATCTGAACACGGTGTATATGGCATCTAAACACGGTGTATATGGCATCTAAACACAGTGTATATGTGGCATCTGAACACGGTGTATATGGCATGTAAACAGTGTATATGTGGCATCTGAACACGGTCTGTATGGCATCTGAACATGATATATATGGCATCTGATCGTGGTGTATATGGCATCAGATCGTGGTGTATATGGCATCTGAACAAGATATATATGACATCTGAACGGGGTGTATGATGGCATCAAAATGTTTATGCGAGCCGAGCACGAAGCATATGACGTCTGAACACGATGTATTGTTAATAGACATATTCAAATTTAACAACAGTTCTTTCAGTTTTCAATTGAATATTTTCTTTTTACCCTTCATTTTAAGACATATGAGGTGAAATTAGTTAATGGTGTAACCTTTACGTAATGCTTTTTCCCTGAACCAAGTTCAAAATCAATAAATACAGATCCAATGACCACCACCATACTCCAACTTCAGTTCTCATTCCATGGGTGTCCGTGGTTAGTGAGTTAGTGAGTTGGGTTTATCGCCGCGTTGAAAAGTATTTAAGTTATATAATGGTGTGTCAGCTTAATGTGGGAGGAAAACCCGAAGTTTACCACTTTCGTGAAACCCCCGATCACGGATATAGTCCTGGCAAACTAAGAAACATAATCGGGGCCAACTGGGAATCGAACCCACGTTCATTAATTTCTGGCGTGCCCAAGGGAGGTAACACAGCGCCTCAGACGACTGGGCCACCCTTGCAATCTGTCCGTGGCTTCTGTCTGTGCTGAGAGCAGGATATGTACGAATCATGCATTCAGTTTTATTGGTGTCTCTCTCACTTGAGTCACGCTCTGGTGATTTTAAAACCTTCGCTGCTCATCAAAGATAAAGCGGCTTACAACGCTGCTTCCGTCGCGCGTTGAATGTCAATCCCTGTAAAGTGTTCAATATCCATGGAAATGACGTTTTTGTACATTGACATCGGTTTTGATGTTTATCAAACACATAATATTACCATCCATTAAACATGTTCCCTAGGCCTGTGTAATATACATTTTACACGCGTGTTGATTACGAAGTAATTAAGGCGTTTTTACCGTATATCAACGTGCATTGATATGGTGAAGCGAACGGGAAGGGATCCTGTATAGGAATGAATGACAGTTCTATTTTGTTTTGTAATGGCTGGGAGCGGGTTGTGAAACATGTGACATAAAATGGAGGGTGCCAGACACAAATGCTTCAGTCCCTAGAGCAATCTCACCCCCCGGTATATAGACGACCAGTTCCTGAGTAATATTCCGTATCGTAGGAATGGCTTATATAAGCACCAACAAGCCGAGAACGGAGCACCAGTCTAGATGTCGTCTCCCCAACCGCTCTCTAGCCGCTACCGCTACACTAGATCATTCTAACCCACTCTTGTCTAACCTCAAGGTCCTTTTTAGGACTTGTGGTAATGTGACCACCTCAACCCCCGGAATCTGGACTCCCCCCCCCCACCCACACACAAACCTTATATGAACCCGAGGGCAATTTCCTCTACGTTTCCTCTCCCAATCTATTTTGTCTCTGGCAACTTGCATATTCCCTTGCTATGTTACTTTTATTGTTTTGCTCTAGTACTCCGACCCTCGACCTACTACCATCTATCTTCTTTAATTAATAATCAATAATAATTAATAATCACGATGATTCTACTTCGGGTGGGGAGGGCGGTAACGCAGCCTTGCATACACAAGGCTGGTATCTCGTGAGGAAGAGAATTTACGGATGTCAACTTCTTTATTATGAGGAACACAACGTCTCGGTGTATACACTTACACCTTCACCAGGCGAATGCAGTCATAACCTGATGAAGGAGTAAGTATATACTCCTAAATGTTGTGTTCCTCATCATAAAGAAGCTGATATCCCTGATTTCTCTTCCTCGTGTGTGTCACTTCAAAATGGCTTTCAAAGACTTAGTTTCTCGTAGTCATATTTAGAAACGATTTTACCTGCGCTTCAAATGATTGATCGAAATGAAAATGTCAAATCAAGTCCGCGCACGACTAGCGCACGTTGTTAAGTCAAATGCATCGGAGACAGGAATAACAATCCCTTGTGAATATGCAATTGAGTTTCTGTTTGGCATCGAAGAAACCTTATACTTCCCTACATGCCTGGATTTTTGCAAAAGTGGAATGAATGTAGACAAGAAAAACAATATATATTTTCTCACCTGGTAGCTCGGTAACAAACAAAAAACGCTATATGTGACCTTTGACCAGGGTATATATGACATATAAATACCATGCTTACGACATTCGAACAAGAAATATATGACATCTGAACATGGTGTTTATGCCATCAAAAGTTAAATATTATAACAGTGAGTAATTTTACCTGTCACCACACTCACTCAACACATCATTGGTACAAGTATTATTGGCATGAAATAATGGTAATTAGCAATTCATTAAGACATCTACGGTTATTATATAAGTAGGCAATATGAGGGGCTAAAACAGTAAGATATAGGTATAACACATGGGAAGATATGTTGAGTGCAGGCGATGTAGGAGTTGAAGAGCACAGGAAACATACGGGGCCACTCATAACCAGGGGTGACAGTAGTAGGTCGAGGGTCGGAGTACTAGAGCAAAACAATAAAAGTAACATAGCAAGGGAATATGCAAGTTGCCAGAGACAAAATAGATTGGGAGAGGAAACGTAGAGGAAATTGCCCTCGGGTTCATATAAGGTTTGTGGGGGGGGGGGGGTAGTCCAGATTCCGGGGGTTGAGGTGGTCACATTACCACAAGTCCTAAAAAGGACCTTGAGGTTAGACAAGAGTGGGTTAGAATGATCTAGTGTGTGTTTGGTACGGTGTGGCCATTAAACTCTCAGGGGCACAGAGTTGAGGTTGAGGGCTGTTGTGTTGTCTGTCAATTTGTCGGCCATCTTCAATTCCGAAATGACCACGTAAGTATGTTTATCACACATATGGTTAGAAATAACCGAGTTCATAAAAATCGTATGTGTACTAGAACACGTCTCGCGCACCAGTGTACTGTTTACATCATCCGGACGGCATTGTTGACGTCATTCAAATCGCATTGTGTCGTAAGGTCGGAATGACGTCACACCAGAAACGACGTCATAACATAATATTGTTACCGTCATTCGACATTGAGGTTTTCGACAACGACGAGTGTGATCAGTGCATGTTTCTAAAGGGGAGCTCAAAAGGATTACGAAACAATGGGTGCTAAAGAAATTATCACACTCGCATGTGTGGCATACTAATTTTACGAAACGTGTACTAATTTATTGCCCTTGATCTCGCCCGGGAAAATACAAGAATTCTGACACTTGTTTTGTAAAACTCACATCACACACATGCTTGTACAATAACCTCTATCTATTTCAAGAGTTTGTGTCAGTGTCAAACTACTTAACCTTCATGTCTCTTCATCATTAATGTTTTAATAACCGTTTACTTGGTTCTCTCAAATGTTCCTTCCTGACACAGGTATAATGTTCAGTTCACCGGGGTTGTTGACATTCTGTGTGTACTCGGGGGTTCGATGTCCGGTGGCCGGTGATCCTCAATAGACCAACGCACTGAAGTTTCTGACAATCACACAGATATAAATCGAAATGATAATCGTGGCCGGAGTCGCCTTACCAACCTGTGAGTGCTCACCTATATACCTACTTCTACCATTCCCACAATTAACACCGACGATCTTTCAGAAGCACGAATTACACGAATGTGTATATACTTTGTATTCTGTTGTTGTTGTTGCATTAGGTGTTTAAGAGTTCGCCTTCTGCCTAGGCAATTTCGGCTGACATTTGTATTCTACGACTAAGCCCCCTTATCTACTTTGTGACTCCACTAATCCGTCGTATGTATTCAGTGGGAAGCCGACACTGAGCGTTGTTCACATGACAATGCACACTCTAAATGGCAATGAAGCATGAGGTAAACAACACAACACCACTGACTATCTGATCAACACAAGCATATAACTACGTGGTATACCAACGTCTCGAAAGGATACTGATATAGTTAATACTCCAGTTGGGCACATCTTTAAACAACAGGATTCACAGATTACCGAGCGTGTGAATCAAAAGATGTACATATAATTATGTGTTCATATATGTAGAAGGGTTAAGGGTTTTGCGTGTTTGAGAGATACCAATCCGCCATTTCTGTCAATGCTGGACACATGAAGTATCAACGTTAGCTTAACCTTATGTGTGTTTGGTTATTTGTGCGTTCACACTTCGTGTAATATAAGCAGCGCCCGGATGCTCATCGAGATTGAGACAGTTCGTCTTAGCATACATACACCTCAAAGTGAATTCTGATTTAAGAGGTTGCTATGTTTCTAGCACATGAAGCAGAACGCCATTCATAGTTGGACGCAGATAGAATTCCATAAACTATAATTTCCATATTATCCAAATCTTTAACATCAACACGATCCAGTTACCTCACAAAAAACAATAAGTTCATATACGATGATAATTCGTGTACCTGCGGTGCTATTACGTATTACTTAAGTGGTAAACGCACTCACTCACGTACACAAACTATATGTACTTAAATATACAAATCTACAAACTAATCTAATTAATGTCACCATTAACTCCATAGACATGTAAGTTGATTTTTTGTAACCCATGCTTGTCGTAAGAGGCGACTTGCGGGATCGGGTGGTCAGGCTCGCTGACTTGGTTGATGCATGTCATTGTATCCCAATTGCGTGGATCGACCTTCATGATGTCAATCACTGGATTGTTGGTCCAGACTAGATTATTTACAGGCCGACGTCATATAGCTGGAATATTGCTGTGTGCGGCGTAAAACAACAAATCAAACCAAAAGGTCTCTGGAGTGATCGAGATCTACCGGTGGGATAGAAACTCGAGACTGTGGCGTCCTTGGCGAACAATTGTACTGCAAGGCCACCCTCGGTCCCGGATCTATTTGGTAAAACGTTTCCACCTAAATGCACTGAAGTGAAGCGTAAATCATGTAACAATTGTCATTGGCAATGCACCACACCTTTAAAACTATATTCAAGATGAATAAATTATTTTGCACTTGAACGTGCAACGGACATACTATAGGATTTTACATGGTAGCCGAAAAAGGAATGTTTTGTTGTGGCAACGATAGTCTCAAAGTTGTTTGGTGTCCACGTTTCAACCGTATACACATGTTATAATATTGATTTGTAACTGTAAATGAGCATGAACGCCGGAAAATATCATGAAATAATAATTGCACATTATTCTACTTCTTTACTGTCCAGACCATATTGCACTGCAGCATGGATTAATCACGTTCTTGTCAAATAAATTATACTTCATATAAATGACGCGATCGTTAAGTTTTGCCATGCTTCTTACTCTGAATATCATAGTTGACAGTTGATGTGGCGTTTGATTCCACCAACTTCAGGACAATGTCGCTATGCTACGTTGGGTATTTATCCCTCTGTGTTCATGAGGTTTTGCACGTAGCGTGTGCACAAGTGAATCAGTGGACACAACCTAAGCGTAAACATGTTATTTTCATGTAGACCGACTCATATATCTGGAACATTCGTGACCAACTCGTGTTATTCCGGGACAAGCCGAATAGCGACTCGTGCCCCTCTCGTGGCCATTTTTGCGACCGGGTTCCGTCTTGGCGCAAACGGGCATACCTAAAACAATTGTCAACTCGTTGCGAAATGGTTCACACAAATTTCCCCGTATATTATATAATATAATTCAGATGCAATTTAAAGCAGTTCTGGACATGCGGAATTATACAGTATGTCTGAACACATTTAACTGTGTCTTGGGTATATTTTTAGATACAAGACATATGTAAAATCAAATATTATTTCTGAGGGATTCTTTGAGGAAGAACTTGAAATCATACGCGCATTCTGATTGGTTTCTCGTATTTTCGCACATAACATTCATCGATAGGGGGACGAGTCTTCTTGTAGGTTACGGAAAGGGGCGAGTAGTGACGAATGATATCTGGAAGTATACTAGTATTTATTTATCCTTACTTAAACATATATCATCAGTTATATTGACAAAGATGTTTCAGATCAGGGAGGGGAATGTCACTTACGTCAAACATCATTCAAAAGGTCAGTACGTGTTTTTGTGCATAAGAAACAGTTTGGACAGTGTGTCGCTTCATAAATTGGTCATAAAAACATGTCAGACAGCTTGGACTGCCATACATGACTCATTCTATGACATGTGTGAACATTACGGAAAAGAACCCCAGTAAATACTGATACCTTTTACGTCAAGCATGGGTTGCTGAAGATTTATTCTAACCCGGATCTTCACGGGTATCAATATAAGTGAAAGTTGACACAAGCAACCATACCAGAGACGTAATCACATTTTTCTGTACATTGAGGATATTCTTAGGAAGAAACTCACTTTGGTTTAGGTAGGTACGATAAATATCGTAAACTAGGCTCAGTCCTCTATATTCAAAATATAGCGAAATGCATGTCATAGTATGTTCAGTATATCGATAGTTTAAATAGAGGTGGTATCGTAACTATAAATACAATCAGAAATGAGACAGAAATATAACATGCTACAGTAGATGCATAATTTGTAATAAGTGTATTCAAAACTGTATCAGAGTATTGTAAATAAAAACGACAAAAAAGTCCGATTCCGACTTTATCATGAGCATGTGCTTATGAATCAGTATCTAGTAACACTCTCCATTCACACAATTAATGTTCCTAACTTAAATCCCAAAACATGCACATTTACGATTCCGCATGTGTTTATGAATCATTATCAAATAGCTGTGATAAACGTGTACCAAACATTCTCGAATCCTGTCCCATCAGTGGCACCCGTTACAAACACATGCAAAGGCAAGTCAATTCATCCACCTACAAACACGGCAAAACATGGTTAATTTGGTCACGATAGGGATCATTATTGTCACTGATGCTTCAAATTGAGAAATGTCCTCAACATGTCTGCCATAAAACGTTTTGAAAGCCTTACTGAGGCCCCGAATGTTGTAACCTTGATTACACAACTTCTGAGTGAATGAAATAGAATAAAACCTACAGGCTTGTCAATGTATTCCATTGAATCTAAGGACTGACGTTCACATATACATTCATACTGAACATCACCTTAAAAAGCTTGCATATTTGTGTATCGTTCACTTCCTGCAGGAAGTGTTTGGTTATGAATTTTCTATGCAAACACACAATTGGACAAAAACACACTATTAAAATTGATCAACACGAATTTACTTTATACAATTTATTTTTCCTCATTCTGGGGATCGCGGACGATGGGGCGTGGGTTATTTGTATGTTTATGGAAACGTATATCAGACATTTCCTTAAAATATGAACATATTTGTTCATAACGAAACTGTATAGACAGTTATAAAAATGGTTCAAAACGTAACCCCGATGTACATGCACTGCCTCTCTCTCTCCTCATCATTCTCTCTCTCTCTCTCTTCTCATCACTATCTCTCCCTCCCTCGCCACTATCTCTCCCTCACTCATCACTTTCTCTCTCTCCTCATCACTGTCTCTCCCTCCCTCATCACTGTCTCTCCCTCCCTCACCATTGTCTCTCCCTCCCTCACCACTGTCTCTCCCTCACTCATCACTTTCTCTCTCTCCTCATCACTGTCTCTCCCTCCCTCATCACTGTCTCTCCCTCCCTCACCATTGTCTCTCCCTCCCTCACCATTGTCTCTCCCTCCCTCACCACTGTCTCTCCCTCACTCATCACTTTCTCTCTCTCCTCATCACTTTCTCTCCCTCCCTCATCACTTTCTCTCCCTCCCTCACCACTGTCTCTCCCTCACTCATCACTTTCTCTCTCTCCTCATCACTGTCTCTCCCTCCCTCATCACTGTCTCTCCCTCCCTCACCACTGTCTCTCCCTCCCTCACCATTGTCTCTCCCTCCCTCACCACTGTCTCTCCCTCCCTCACCACTGTCTCTCCCTCCCTCATCACTGTCTCTCCCTCCCTCGTCACTGTCTCTCCCTCCCTCACCACTGTCTCTCCCTCCCTCACCACTGTCTCTCCCTCACTCATCACTTTCTCTCTCTCCTCATCACTGTCTCTCCCTCCCTCATCACTGTCTCTCCCTCCCTCACCATTGTCTCTCCCTCCCTCACCATTGTCTCTCCCTCCCTCACCACTGTCTCTCCCTCACTCATCACTTTCTCTCTCTCCTCATCACTGTCTCTCCCTCCCTCATCACTTTCTCTCCCTCCCTCACCACTGTCTCTCCCTCACTCATCACTTTCTCTCTCTCCTCATCACTGTCTCTCCCTCCCTCATCACTGTCTCTCCCTCCCTCACCACTGTCTCTCCCTCCCTCACCATTGTCTCTCCCTCCCTCACCACTGTCTCTCCCTCCCTCACCACTGTCTCTCCCTCCCTCATCACTGTCTCTCCCTCCCTCACCACTGTCTCTCCCTCCCTCATCACTGTCTCTCCCTCCCTCACCACTGTCTCTCCCTCCCTCACCACTGTCTCTCCCTCCATCACCATTGTCTCTCCCTCCCTCATCACTGTCTCTCCCTCACTCATCACTTTCTCTCTCTCCTCATCACTGTCTCTCCCTCCCTCATCACTTTCTCTCTCTCCTCATCACTGTCTCTCCCTCCCTCACCACTGTCTCTCTCTCCTCATCACTGTCTCTCCCTCCCTCACCACTGTCTCTCCCTCACTCATCACTTTCTCTCTCTCCTCATCACTGTCTCTCCCTCCCTCACCACTGTCTCTCCCTCACTCATCACTTTCTCTCTCTCCTAATCACTGTCTCTCCCTCCCTCATCACTGTCTCTCCCTCCCTCATCACTGTCTCTCCCTCCCTCATCACTGTCTCTCCCTCCCTCATCACTGTCTCTCCCTCCCTCACCACTGTCTCTTCCTCCCTCATCACTGTCTCTCCCTCCCTCATCACTGTCTCTCCCTCCCTCATCACTGTCTCTCCCCCACCTCACCACTGTCTCTCCCTCCCTCACCACTGTCTCTCCCTCCCTCACGACTGTCTCTCCCCACCTCACCACTGTCTCTTCCTTCCTCACCACTGTCTCTCCCCCACCTCACCACTGTCTCTCCCCCGTCTCACCACTGTCTCTCCCCACCTCACCACTGTCTCTTCCTTCCTCACCACTGTCTCTCCCCCACCTCACCACTGTCTCTCCCCCACCTCACCACTGTCTCTCCCCACCTCACCACTATCTCTTCCTCCCTCACCACTGTCTCTCCCCCACCTCACCACTGTCTCTTCCTCTTCACCACTGTCTCTCCCTCCAACACCACTGTCTCTCCCTCCCGCACCACTGTCTCTCCCTCCCTCATCACTGTCTCTCCTTCCCTCATCACTGTCTCTCACTCCCTCATTACTATCTCTCTCTCCTCATCATTGTCTCTCACTCCCTCATCACTTTTTCTCTCTCCTCATCATTGTATCTCTCTCCTCATCATTGTCTCTTCCTCCCTCACCACTGTCTCTCCCTCCCTCATCACTGTCTCTTCCTCCCTCATCACTATCTCTCACTCCCTCATCACTTTCTCGCTCTCCTCATCATTGTATCTCACTCCTCATCACTGTCTCTCACTCCCTCATCATTGTCTCTTCCTCCCTCATCACTCTCTCACTCCCTCATCACTTTCTCTCTCTCCTCTTCATTGAATCTCCCTCCCTCATCACTTTTTCTCTCTCCTCCTCATCACTATCTGTCCCTCCCTCATCACTGTCTCTCTCTCCTCATCACCATATCTCACTCCGTCACCACTGTCGCTCCCTCCCTCATCCCTTTTTCTCTCCCTCCTTTTCACTGTCTCTCTCCTCATAACTGCCTTTCTCTCTCATCATTGTCTCTCCCTCCGTCATTACCTTTTCTCTCTCTCCTCATCACTCTCTCTCCTCACATTTTTTCTCTCTCCTAATCACTGTCTCTCCCTCCCTCATCAGTCTCTCCCTCCCTCAAAACTTTCTCTCTCTCCTCATCACTGTCTCTCTCTCCTCATCACTGTCTCTCCCTCCCTCACCAGTCTCTCCCTCCCTCAACACTTTCTCTCTCCTCATCACTGTCTCTCTCTCCTCATCACTGTCTCTCCCTCCCTCACCAGTCTCTCCCTCCCTCATCACTGTCTCTCTCTCCTCATCACTGTCTCTCTCTCCTCATCACTGTCTCTCTCTCTCCTCATCACTGTCTCTCTCTCTCCTCATCACTGTCTCTCTCTCCTCATCACTGTCTCTCCCTCCCTCACCAGTCTCTCCCTCCCTCATCACTGTCTCTCTCTCCTCATCACTGTCTCTCTCTCCTCATCACTGTCTCTCTCTCTCCTCATCACTGTCTCTCTCTCTCCTCATCACTGTCTCTCTGTCGGTCAATCACTGACTCTCAGTCACTGCATTCCTCACTCATTTAACCACTCCTGATATAACTGAAGTACCATCGTCCAAATATAAAACAAAGATAACATTTTTAACAAAAGAAATGTTTAATTGTTTGAAAGAAAAACGACAACGATACTATCAGTGTTTTAAGCACACGGCTGTCCCACGTCATAGAAGCATCTATGTCGCCCCTGAGCTGGCACAGGCATTGAACGACGTCAGAGACCAGGGCCAGTCAGAGTCAGAAAGAGGTCAGACGTCATGGTTCGTCATGCACAGGTTACTGGATGAGCAGCAGCAGAGAGCTGGCGATCAGGGGAACCAGTGACACAGTTACCTCCCTTCCTGAAACAGTCCGCAATGGCTACCATTAATCACTGTAGGAAAATGCAACTTTTGAAACCAACTTCTTGGAACTCGGAAATATCAAACGTCAACAACATATGGAATTCAACTCGACTATTCTAGCATTGAACACATCGTGGTACGCAGAAATCTTCGGGCATTGGTCTCTATAACACTAATATACTGAGTCAAATTAAAAACTTCACATTTTTAAAAGTAATCCCATATATGATATACAACGGAAAAATGTATCAGAGAGGTAATTTTTAATCATTAATGTCGAAAGAAGGATTTTAATTAACGGTGGTAACCATAGTTTGTTCCAAGCACCTACGGTATTCGGTAATAACATCAACAGTTTAAATCATAAGTCCCAAGCACGAGAATCTGATGGCACACAAGTTCAGTAGCGTGTATGGCCACCATGTGCGTTGACAACTGCCACACAACGCCTCCGCATGGATCTTGTGATGCTTGTGAACACATGATTGTGAAGACGACGCCATTGCTGCTGCAAAATAGTGCCTAGATCTTGCAAATTCTATGGTTGGTTCTGGAGAGTGCGCAGTCTTCTGCCAAGAGCATCCCAGACGTGTTCGATGGAATTGAGGTCGGGAGACTTTGACGGCCAGTCCATGACGTTGACTCCCGCATTCTGAAGGAAATTCCTTGTCCAAATTGCTGTGTGGGGTCTGGCATTGTCGTGTTGGAAGATCAAACCGGGTCCATGTGCTGCCATAAAAGGCAGAAGTTCTGGTGCCAGTACCTGGTCGCGGTAAGCAGCAGCGTTGAGGTTGCCACGGATGACAAGAAGCCTGGAACGTGCATTGCCATAGAAAGCACCCAAAACCATGACACTTCCGCCTCGAAATCTGTCAACTTCCTGTACACAACACTGGGCGTAACGTTCATGACGGCGCCTCCACACCCTCGCCCTACCATCAGCAAATCGAAGATTAAATCGGGATTTTCACTGAAGACGACTTGATTCAAATTCCTCTGAGTCCATCGTAAGTGTCGCTGTGCCCACAATTGACGTTGACGTCTGTGTAATTGAGTCAGAATCGGCCCGCCGTCGTGCTTGAAGGTGAGCAGTTCTCAAACGGTTTCGAACAGTTTGCACTCAGTCTACCCCTAAAAAGTTTATTTCTGGTTGATGTAGACGTCAAAAATCGGTTACGGACGTGACGTTAGACGATCTGACGATCCTCTGCATGTGACGTCACACGTGGTCGACCTGGCCGAGGGCGATCAGCGGTGGTACCCGTTTGCTGTAGACGCGTCTGTAAATCATAAACAGTCCGTCGACTACAACCCATCGTCTTTGCGACTTCAGCTACGGACGTTCCCGACTGCAACATGCCGATGGCACGTTCACGTTGCACATTTGAAAGGCGTGGCATGACAAATGGCCGTAAAGACTTTGGTTTTCTTGTGTTTTTCTTTTTTTGTTAATGACTGCTTACAAGTATGGCTGAAAACACGTGCGGTATTATGGCCACGTGACCAGTTGCACGTGAAAAACCATTTGTGCCTTTATAGTGCTGTGCACATGACTTTGATCGATTCACCTGCACAAAAACGGGTGTTATCTGAAGACAATACGTGGCCATTACTGTTTAAATACACAATAAGGGCCCACAATGATAACTGGTCAAAATGTTAAAATTTTAGGATTGTGAAGTTTTTAATTTGGTTCAGTATATATGGTGTTATATGTCACAGCTCACTGCATTAAAGAATAGACGGAAGTAGATTAATTGACAGCCCGAGCCAACACGACGCAAGGAAATAATGTTATCGTTATCAATATATGACTGTGTACATTACATTACAACAAAGGACAAAATAGCAATAGGAACTCGTTTTTTGAGGATGTTTAACAGAAGTGTGTTTGTAAATCACCTGAGTTGATGCAATTGAGTTGATACGATTGAGTGAGCTCAACGCCACTTTTAGCAGCATTCCAGTTTAATCTAGCAGGAGAAGCATGGTCGCCTTTTACGACAAACAAAGTCGCCTTTTACGACAAGCATGGTCGCCTTTTACGACAAGCATAGTCGCCTTTAAGGTGGACTAATAAAGGACTACTGAAAAGAAGTATTGAATTCTTTTAAAAATATTTTGCCCTCCAAGAATACCAACAAACACATCTGGGCAGATATGAGCTCTTCTCTTTCTGCAATGTCAGTCTTGTGGTCATTATATTTATACCAGACGGTGACTTTGACTAATATACGATTTTAGCAATAAAACTGTCTGACGCGTTGGAAATAAAACGACGCAGTGATGCCCGAGAATTATTATATATATATTTGGCCTAACTTACCATCACTGGACGTGGTGTTTGGCGGTGGCGCTGACGTTGCTGCTGGCATTGACGTTGTTGGACTAGGGGTTGCAGGGGTTGTAGTCATATTATTTGCCGTTACCATTGTCTGGCACAGAATAGCTGCAACAACAATCCCAAACATCCATATTGCTTTTGTGGTATCAAATGATGCAGTGTATACAACTGCTATAAAGTACTGGTCTGTATTCTAACTCTCTCACTTATAGTATTTCAGTTGCATCACCAAATGTCAGCTCAATGTGAGAAGACGCCCACAATAAGTGTTGCATCTGTCTGGTTAGACAACGTGTGACAATAGATACATAAGACAAATAGTACAGCGTGAGTCTGCAGAAAGTATGTATCAACATTGAAAAAAGATAATTGACAAATGACTCGGCGTGTCAGCTTAATGTGTGAGGAAAGCCGAGCAGTGATGCAGGTCTCAGACGTGGTGAAATCCCTCGTGAGAGTATGGTACTGACAAACCCCCACAAACATAACTATGGCGAATATCGTATTCGAACGCACAATCATATAGGTGTCTGGCATGTCTGAACCACGTAATTCTAATCAACTCATCCGGCGTCTTCGACGATACATACCCTGTCATCCGATAATTAACAAACAGTGTAAGAGGATGAGGGTTTAAATAGAGATACTTACCCATTGGGAGGCAGGCAAAGAGGACGACCTTCATGTTGATAGCAAGGGCTGGAGTGGAGGAAGTAAAACACCACCCCAGGTTATACCAGTCGATCGTAATGTGTTAAATAAGGAAAAAGAGGAAGGCGTTATTAGTATTCCTTCCTGATTCGCGTTTGGGTGTAAACGTTTGTGGTATGGAAATTTTAAAATTTTCGTCATAATCACAACCATTGTACTCCATATTAGCTATTCGGTTAAACCTGATAGCAATTCAGTACAGTGCTTCGATGAAGTTGGGTTAACAAACACTCAGCGTACACAGGAAACTTCAATGGTCTATGCGGGCGGTGGGATGGCCCAGTGGTTATAGCGTTGGCTCATCACGCCGAAGACCCGGGTTCGATATTGCTAAAAGCAGCGTAAAACCATACTCACTCACTTAATGCTTTTTTGATAAAGTGGATCCCCTCGCCATATGTGCACGTGATTACTGCACACGACGGAGCCACTGCTGGCAATATAATGCAGTTATATTATCGAAACACTTAAATAAATGTTAATTTTGTTTATATGGTAATCGTCCGTTTACTTATGACTGAACATTTAGGAGCGCTAGCGTATGAAACATAGGATACATCTGAACCGTGTCATATACAATTTCAAGGGTATATATGTTCATACTCACTTGGATGCTCTTTTATTTCATGACCTACCTGATATATACACATTTTGCGGCCAAATGCTACGTGCATTTAAAACGTTGATCATAAGGATTTCGGATTAAACGTTCATTTCCTCACATGGATAAATTTGGGAAATACGGTCCCTTCGTGTTGTGGTATTCCAAATAATTTGCGTATGTATGCCTAGTTCGGTAATGCATGAAAACGTTATTGAAATGCACACATTTACGTCAGTGTCCATACCAGTCCCTCATCCCTGAAGGGGGGTTATGTCATACATGTACGGGGGGTAGCGACCTAAACCACATTAATGACATTTAGAGTAATGAGTAAGTTGGAGTAAGTTGGAAATTAACAATTTCGAACTTTCAAACAATCACAAACGTTAGAAATGGAACTTCCTCTTTTTTCAAGGTAGAGAAATTGATAGGAAATTGAAGAGTTTCAATGTTTTACGAGGGTTTGGCACCTATACGTTTGGAATACCGAGAGAAACACGAGCCGAATCAATGAGTTGTGTGTCACTTTTTTTTCCATTTCACGGCCTTAAACCCAAAGAAATACATTTGGTATACACGGACACATATCTAATTTGATCTCTGTACGCTCTCGGTATCCTTGCAGAATCTCGTTAAACAAAGTCCCAGCTCGCTAAGCTAGGGACAAAGGGCGCCTAGTACATTAGTGACGGAGTGAGTGAGTGAATGTGGTTTTACGCCGCTTTTAGCAATATTCCAGCAATATCACGGCGGGGGACACCAGAAATGGGCTACACAATGTACCCATGTCGGGAATCGAACCCGGGTGTTCGGCGTGATGAGCGAACGCTTTAACCACTAGGCTACCCGACCAATGATTTATCTACAGTATCTCAATTATATATCTGGAAAGTGAAGGAGTGAGCGAAGGAGTGAGTGAGTGAGTGAGTTTTAAAGTGAGTGCATGAGAGAGAGAGAGAGAGAGAGTGAGTGAGTGAGTGAGTGAAGGAGTTTGTGAGGGGGGAGTTTGGTTTCACGCCACTTTCAACAGCATCTCAATTATATCTCGGAGTGGCAGGACGTACGTGCGTTACTGAAGAAGTGAGTGGGGTGAGTGAGTGGGTGAAGGAGTGAGTGAAGGACTGAGTGAGGGAAGGAGGGAGGGAGGGAGTTTGGTTTCACGTTGCTTTCAACAGTATCTCAATTATATCTCGGAGTGACAGGACGTACGTGAGTTAGTGAGTAAAGAAGTGAAGAAGTTAAGGAGTGAGTGAGTGAGTGAGTGAAGGGGTGAAGGAATGAGTGAGTGTGTAAAGGAGTGAGTGAGTGAGTGAGTGAGAGAGTGAGTGAAGGAGTGAAGGAGTAAAGGGGAGTGAGTGAGTGAGTGAGTGAAGGAGTTTGTGGCTGAAGGAGTGAGTGAGTGAAGGAGGGAGGGAGGGAGTTTGGTTTCACGCAGTTTTTAACAGTATCTCAATAATATCACGGAGTGTCAGGACATACAGATTTGAGTGAGTCAGTGAGTGAGTGTGATACATGGTTGACCTACAATCAATACAGATTTGCTTTTACGAGAAATCTGATGAATTGAACCAACGAGTACAGTGCTCCTGTCACATGCTATCCATACAGACCCAGGCTTTAGTCAACAACAACGTGACCTACTCGACATAATGTCAAATGAGCCTTGCCAACACCACCCATTCAATAGATAAACCTCAGCAAACCAAAGAGGAATGTCGCATATGTATCTGCATAAGTTTCGACGTTGTTGTCGTCATGGTGTGATGGAGATTTCCTATGATAATTGAAATGTTTATTTACGCTATCCTGCCACCTTTGCCTATCGATCGTATGGTAGGTATCTTGCATTGGGGTCTCATAGTATGTGAGGCACTACGTGTAAGTGAGACATGATGGGAGGTTTCCCTATTGGATAGTGATTCATAAACACATGCTCTCCTGATAAAGTCGGAATGGTACTCTTAACTCTTTCAGCAGAGATTTCTTATAAATATGGAACAGGTTTTGTTGTTTTATTTACATTTAAATTGTCAGACATGCTTGTGTGTTATATTGGGTGTCACATACCATGTTTAGTTTACCCACTGTTTTCCAACTGAACAGCT
Organism: Haliotis rufescens; assembly: GCF_023055435.1. Lineage (NCBI taxonomy): Eukaryota > Metazoa > Mollusca > Gastropoda > Lepetellida > Haliotidae > Haliotis > Haliotis rufescens. Next base: position 58,811,161 of record NW_025964334.1, read on the forward strand.
GGGGCAAAGCTGTCAATTCCTACACGAACCTGACTTTAGTTGTCTTCCATGGGACACACGATCTTTCCCGCCCCATTCGTGACCAACTTGTGTTATTCCGGGACAAGCCGTACAACGACTCGGGCCCCTCTCGTGGCCATTTTTGCGACTGGGTTCCGTCTAGGTGCAAACGGGCATAGCTGAAAGAATTGCCAACTCGTTGCTTAATGATTTACATATAGTTCCCCGACATATGATATATATTCCAGATGCTTTTAAAACACTTCGGGATTTACGGTATTATACAGTATGACTGAACACATTTAACTGTATCTTCGGTATATTTCCCAACATGTGTAAAATAAAAAAATCATTCCTGACGGATTCTTTGACCGAAGTCATACGCGCATTCTGATTGGTTGGTCGTATTTTCGCACACAACATTCATCGATAGGGGGACGAGTCATCTTGCAGGTTACGGAATGTCCCTTGCCCGCTGTTATCGAATTTGTAATATACGACAGCCACTCGATAAATCGCAAAGAACAATGACGAACGAAGCGTGGTTTTTACACGATAAAAAAATGAGCTATCATGATGTCATTTTTGGAGAATCGAAAATGCGCTCGCAACTTGATGACGTCTTTGGACGACGTTAGTTTTGAGAGGCGAATGTCTATTGAGTTGTTCCCAATAGATGTAGCTGGGCTACACAGATAACCGCAGTGGCTGAACGATCACATTCCAAAGTAGAAGAGATATGACAATCGATAATGGAAGAAAAGGTACCGATCATCGACGTGTAAAGTGTGAGAATATCCAGGAAATACCAAACGTAATCCCCCCTGTTCTCTAAACAGACCTGTCCGTCATTGCCGAGGTCAGATTGTATTCTGGGAGTCTCCATTATTTAAATAGGGCTAAATATTTTGCAGAAGTTTGTTCATTTTATAAACGTCCTTAAAGAGGCTGTTCAAAGTGTTGATATCTCACGAAGGAGAGAATGTGTACGGTTTTACGCCGCTTTTAGCAGTATTCCAGCAATATCACGGCACGGGACACTAGAAATTGGCTTTACACATTGTACTCATGTCGGGAATCGAACCTGGGTCTTCTGTGTGACGAGCGAACGCTTTAACCACTAGGCTACCCGACCGCCCCTCTTATAAAAGAAATAAACGACTCGTGGTCGTTGTTTATCGTACAATAAAACACTGCAAGGAGAACTGCTTCGCCCCTTATTGTTTATTGTCCCTGCAGTGTTTTATTGTATTATATGTAACTCCTACTCGTCGTGTATTACCTAACTTAACCGCGACTGTGCTAGTATTTCACAATAACGTATCCCGACGTTTCTTTTATTCTTTTTCGTATTTCGTACATTTTGGTGATTTATATGTAGGATAAAACACTTCTCCCCTCCTTACGTCGGTAATTTTCGGGAATATTCCCACTCCCTCGTGTTTATAATTACATTTTCAAATAGAACCTTCTTCACGTAAAGTCCGGTGAAGCAAACCCCTGTCATTGAAATCATCATGTGCAGTGACACCGCGTCAGGCCAAACTCCGTCAATCTGAAAACCCTGTTTTTTAGACTTTCTAATAAATCCCCCTTCCTGGTAACCTTGTACATATTTAACTAATCGAAGTATACCAACATACTGAATACCAGCATGTCCTCTCTCTATACGCATAAGCAACAGTTCAGTGTCACATACCAATGTGGGGGCACTGGTGGCCCAGTCGTCTAAGGCGCCGCGATTCACTGTGCACGACAGTAACCTATGCTTGTGGGTTTGAATCCCGCTTCGCCCCGATTATGTTTCTAGGTTTGTCAGCACCATACCCGTGTTCGTGGGTATTCACCGAAGTGGTAAACGTCTGAGACCTGCATCACTTCGGGCTTTCCTCACACATTAAGCTGACACGCCGTGATATAACTGGAATACTGTTAACAGCGGCGTTAAACTCACTCACTCACTGTTATGGGAAGTTCTGTTTCACGATTCACAACTTTCAAGACACAAGAATTGGCAAATGTCAACCGCAGCTGATATGCCATCCAGGGTTTACGTCTATTGTTGGATGTCAATTTTGCTTTTATACCTGCAGCAGCATGCAAGATGGGTTGTAGACAGGTCCTAAACTAAAGAGACATATTTCAACCCTAAGCCCTGGGTGCTGATGCTGGTCTCACGACACCACCTACTAGCCTGATCCAAATATTTGCAAATTAACGTGTACTGGGGGTCCATGTGCAATGAAATAAAAGCGACAACGTTATTTCAATAACCTTAATAAATCTCTGCTAAAAGCAGTCTGCTGTACGATTCCGGCTGTGCCACAAGCACCTGTTCATGAATCACTATCAATTAGTGAAGATACCAATTGCTCGTACAAAAGGTGAGCTCAGTCTGTCCAATCGGTGGTACCCGTCACAAAAAAAAACAAAAAAACTCGCTGAAATATGAATATCAATTGGCCTGTGTGTGTCACTTAATGTATTTTCTATTGTGTGCGAAAATCGGATTTGAGTACCCTGGAGATTTAGTATCAACCGGGGTTTTATATTAATGTATCTTTCACACGCTCTTAAATGTTCGGGGCGGTCGGGTAGCCTAGCGGTTAAAGCGTTCGCTCGTCACGCCGAAGACCGGGGTTCGAATCCCGACATGGGTACAATGTGTGAAGCCCATTTCTGGTGTCCCCCGCCGTGATATTGCTGAAATATTGCTAAAAGCGGCGTAAAACCAAACTCACTCACTCACTCTTAAATGTTCGCACGTGGGTAAATTGAAGTTTGCTGTGGAGCCCGTGTGTCGGAGCCACGCTTGTAATGTAATGAATCAACCAGATACAGACGGCGATGGGATACATTCTGTTGTGCACTAACCGTGACCACAAGCTTGAATGTACAGCTGAGCACAAGTGTCTGTTAACCCACCTATAATAGGTTAAGAAATGCAAGTCATGCAACCTCAATGGCACACACGTAAACAATGAACTGTCCAGTATTTGTGTCAACGCTCGATGTTTCTGTGGGATCGGAGGAATCTTCCATGACGACACTCTTCCAAACGCGACGTCTGATACGAATCAATCATTTGCCTTCTGGAAACTCTCAACTGAACTCAACATAATACAAAACTGAAATAGTAGACCTGCTTTAGTCTTCATTGCTTTGCCTCGCGATAAAAGGAATCTGTTTTGACGGATGATCGAAACTGGTGATTTAATGTTTATGGCTGTGGTCGTTTATCCAGTATGAATACAGCAACATTAACCGGATAACGTATTTCAATCAGCCAGATTTCTTTTGAAGACGGTCTGTATGGCAATGACTCGGCACATTAGCCTGACATGTAACGGTACAGGATTCCATACATAGAGGTAGATATTGTTGGGTCAAGCAAATGTACCATCAAATCCCTGTCTTAAAAACTAACGTTAATCAAGGAAGGACTTTCTGTATTTTCACAGAAAGTATTTGAGACAAATGGAATTAATACCTTGTGGATTCTCAAAAACCAAGTTATATTATGTTAAAACATTAAATATTAATCATTTTTTAAATTTTTGCAACTTTGTACATCCCTATGTCATAGGACAAACTTAGCGAAACACTTCATTTCTTGATCCATTGGAATGTGTTGTCCAACGCAATGGCCATATATACAGTTACATCTTAATCTTCAAACGTTTACGACCATTTGTCAAACATGAAGCTAAATGTCATCTGAAGTTGACGGAGAAATCAATATTTCCGTTTGGACACCTCTACCCTCTGATCTGTTTCTTTATGCATATAAATTGGAATTTACTCCTTGGACTGGCAACATCAAAACAAATTAACGTGGCCAGGAAGTTTAACTTAAGCTTCATGTATATCGATAACCTTATGTCGTTCAATAATGGTCGATTTACCCCCCTGAATTAGACATACGTGAGACAGGTGAAACCGACATTTTTTTCACATTCAGATCTATGCATAAAACAATCAGTGTCAAAAACACTAACCATAAGAACGTAAGACAACTTTCTAATGGTCAACTTTGCCTTTATGTCGAGCAATATTCCACCAGCTCTACTGTTTATTCATTTCACAACTGCTCAAGTGCATGTGAGCATGCAATGTTTTCGAAGATCAAAGAGCGTCATATGACTCTTGCTCAGCGTTTCAAGGCCTCAGTTAAAGCTTTCAAACACGTTATATGACAGACAGATGGAGGGTATTTCCAAACCTTCAATCAGATATTAGTGGTGTCATATACATTCATCTAAATGCGATCAATGTCGAATGTAGATATTTCAAAAAGAGAAATGGAAGTGTAGAATGAATGCAAAAGTGATACTCAACTGCTTTGCAGATGTATAGTTCACCAATATATATGTTCAGTTTACACGATATGGTAAGAACATATCGCTCCGTGCTGAACACAGACTGAGTAGTTTTCTCATTGACAGAATAAAGTCTCAAAACTTTTCCAATCCATGGTTTCTAAACCGAAAATAATATTCCATTAGAACTCCATTTGAAAACATAACAATCTATTTGAATCAAATTTCAGTGAATCCAAGTTTTGATATAAACTCCGACAAACGCAATGTTACTAAGACGCACACTACGTCTATTATAATATAAAAGTAATCTTATTAATGTTTCACTTTGACACACTTTCTATTTCTGCAGTCACGGTAATGCATTTTCTGTATAGAATTATCATGTTTGGTCACAGTCGTACAGTACACTCCATGACTTGTCAAAATCTCAATTGTTACGTCTAACAACATTCTGGCCCTTTCTCAGACAGCATATGAACATAATGAGTATGTGGGATGACGCCCGCTCTCATACCATGAGGCTTTATTGTGTCTATAGCTCTCCAAGGAAACCTATTTCTCCAGCTTGGGTGCATGATAGAAAAGCAATGAGTCAGTGGAAGAATTTACGTTTAAACATCAGCGTCCTCATACAGAATACCACGCGAGACTTTAACGAGATGCAGGACGCAAGATGCAGGTCAAATTGACAAAAATGAAGGTCAATGTCATTTGAAGTTTACTGAGACAACATTATGCCTTACAACATTATCATTCCTACAATATATGATTGTGGGTTCGAATCCCGGTTCGCCCCGATTATCTTTCTAGGTTTGTCAGCACCATACCCGTGCTCGTGGGTATTCACCGAAGTGGTAAACGTCTGAGACCTGCATCACTTGGGCTTTCCTCCCACATTAAGCTGACACGCCGTGATATAACTGGAATACTGTTAACAGCGGCGTTAAACCCAACTCACTTACTCACTCCTAAAATATATGTCTTATAACATTATCATTCCAACAATATATGCCTTATAACATTATCATTCCTACAATATATGTCTTATAACATTATCATTCCTACAATATATGCCTTATAACATTATCATTCCTACAATATATGTCTTATAACATTATCATTCCTACAATATATGTCTTATAACATTATCATTCCTACAATATATGTCTTATAACATTATCATTCCTACAATATATGCCTTATAACATTATCATTCCTACAATATATGTCTTATAACATTATCATTCCTACAATATATGTCTTATAACATTATCATTCCTACAATATATGTCTTATAACATTATCATTCCTACAATATATGTCTTATAACATTATCATTCCTACAATATATGCCTTATAACATTATCATTCCTACAATATATGTCTTATAACATTACTATTCCTACAATATGTGTCTTAAAACATTATCATTCCTACAATATATGCCTTATAACATTACTATTCCTACAATATATGCCTTATAACATTACTATTCCTACAATATATGCCTTATAACATTATCATTCCTACAATATATGTCTTATAACATTATCATTCCTACAATATATGCCTTATAACATTACTATTCCTACAATATATGTCTTATAACATTATCATTCCTACAATATATGCCTTATAACATTATCATTCCTACAATATATGTCTTATAGCATTATCATTCCTACAATATACGCCTTATAACATTATCATTCCTACAATATATGTCTTATAACATTATCATTCCTAAAATATATGCCTTATAACATTATCATTCCTACAATATATGCCTTATAACATTACTATTCCTACAATATGTCTTATAACATTATCATTCCTACAATATATGCCTTATAACATTATCATTCCTACAATATATGTCTTATAACATTACTATTCCTACAATATATGCCTTATAACATTATCTTTCCTACGATATATGTCTTATAACATTATCATTCCTACAATATATGTCTTATAACATTATCATTCCTACAATATATGTCTTATAACATTATCATTCCTACAATATATTATGTCACGGTATCAGTCTTCCCTCAGTTTAAGACTTAGCAAATGACCATGTTACTCCACAGTCAAGCCGAACGTGTTTCCCAGTGAAACCCTGTGAAGCACGATATATAATGAACTGTTTTACCAGAAGAATTAATCCGTGATGATTTAGTAATTACTATGTTAATTTACTTTGAAAATACAATAGCTGTTTGGCCGTTATTAAGGGAGTGCATGTGAACAAAACGTAGCAATTTGCTGGTCCTACAACACTATAACATAGCCCGCAGATGGGAGGTGCCGTGTGTGTTGACTGAGAATTATCGTTAATCAATACCGTCGTACCACACTGCTCGTTTATATATTTAATAGGCCTACCATTACAGTGATGAATATCATTAACATTACCATTAATTAATTAACTGAGGAATTAAATGGTCACATTAAAAGGTTTCGCTTTTTTAACGGAATAAGTGTTTTTTTTCTATTTTAATCTGTTATATTTACACTATGCATTAAAATCGCATCGCATGATCACCAACGTATGGCTATGAGTGCACGTGAAATGTGAGGGTTCTGCACAGATATAAGACGTCAGGGAGCATCCATCAGTTGCGTCAGTTAGTTAGCGTTGGACTCCCGTAGGGTAACAATACACAGGCGTACTCTCAGCTGGTTAGCGTTAGCATTGGAATTAGTATTAACATAAAATATTTTGTTTCTTTCATTCAAGTTTATTCATCTTTTTTATCACATTATTAAGAGAATCATGTTTAGTTCATTATAGATTTTCCACAGTTTATTAAAAGGTAAGCCATTCAAATTTAGATTAGTTTTCATTTATGTTAAACCATGCTCAAATATTTAGTTCCACTGTGCAACACATACATACATACACATACACACACACACACACTAACACACATGGACACACTCACAAACACTGACATACATACATACATACATACATACATACATACATACATACATACATACATACATACATACATACATACATACATACATACATACATACATACATACATACATACATACATGAACAGTATACAGTAGGCAAAATAATGTCCGATAGAATTCCTTATGATTAGGGGGCCCGGCCGGCCCAGTCGTCTAAGGCGCTGGATTCGCTGTGCAGAGATGTGTTCCTTAGGCACGCCAGAAACCTATGATTGTGGGTTCGAATCCCGGTTCGCTACGATTATGTTTCTAGGTTTGTCAGCACCATACCCGTGCTCGTGGGTTTCACCGAAGTGGTAAACGTCTGAGACCTGCATCACTTCGGGCTTTCCTCACACATTAAGCTGACACATGCAAAGTGGCGGTGCTACCTGTAGGACATGATTTCCCTTTTTCGCGATCACCTGGTGCCAATACTGATGTTCGATGAGACATTAATATAATTTTGCTATCTTGCCTTGTGGCGCACCATTGTCATCTGTTCCGACGACGGCCTGATCAAGACAGGATTTTGTCTGGCGTTGACGTTCTGTATTCCAGGCAATAGTACACATAACATAGAGTGTGGGGTTAGTACACATAACATAGAATGTACTCATAACATAGAGTGTTGTGTTAGTACACATAACATAGAGCGTTGGGTAAGTACACATAACATAGAGTGTTGGGTTAGTACACATAACATAGAGTGTTGGGTAAGTACACATAACATAGAGTGTGGGGTTAGTACACATAACATAGAGTGTGGGGTTAGTACACATAACATAGAGTGTGGGGTTAAGACACATAACATAGAGTGTTGGGTAAGTACACATAACATAGAGTGTTGTGTTAGTACACATAACATAGAGTGTGGGGTTGGTACAGATAACATAAAGTGTTTGGTTAGTACACATAACATAGAGTGTGGGGTTGGTAAAGATAACATAGAGTGTTGGGTTAGTACACATAACATAGAGTGTTGGGTTAGTACAAATAACATAGAGTGTGGGGTAAGTACACATAACATCGAGTGTTGGGTTAGTACACATAACATAGAGTGTTGGGTTAGTACACATAACATAGAGTGTTGGGTTAGTACACATAACATAGAGTGTTGGGTAAGTACACATAACATCGAGTGTGGGGTTAGTACACATAACATAGAGTGTTGGGTTAGTACACATAACATAGAGCGTGGGGTTAGTACACATAACATAGAGTGTGGGGTTAAGACACATAACATAGAGTGTGGGGTTGGTACAGATAACATAAAGTGTTTGGTTAGTACACATAACATTGAGTGTGGGGTTAGTACAGATAACATAGAGTGTTGGGTTAGTACACATAACATAGAGAGTACTCATAACATAGAGTGTACTCATAACATAGAGTGTTGGGTTAGTACACATAACATAGAGTGTACTCATAACATAGAGTGTTGGGTTAGTACACATAACATAGAGTGTTGGGTTAGTACACATAACATTGAGTGTGGGGTTAGTACAGATAACATAGAGTGTTGGGTTAGTACACATAACATAGAGTGTGGGGTTAGTACACATAACACAGAGTGTACTCATAACATAGAGTGTTGGGTTAGTACACATAACATAGAGTGTTGGGTTAGTACACATAACATAGAATGTTGGGTTAGTACAAATAACATAGAGTGTGGGGTTAGTACACATAACACAGAGTGTTGGGTTAGTACACATAACATAGAGTGTACTCATAACATAGAGCGTTGTGTTAGAACACATAACATTGAGTGTTGGGTTAGTAAACATAACATAGAGTGTTGTGTTAGTGCACATAAGATTGAGTGTTGGGTTAGTACACATAACATAGAGTGTGGGGTTAGTACACATAACATAGAGTGTGGGGTTAGTACACATAACATAGAGTGTGGGGTTAGTACACATAACATAGAGTGTTGGGTTAGTACACGTAACATAGAGTGTGGGGTTAGTACACATAACATAGAGTGAGGGGTTAGTACACATAACATAGAGTGTGGGGTTAGTACACATAACATAGAGTGTTGGGTTAGTACACATAACATAGAGTGTGGGGTTAGTACACATAACATCGAGTGTGGGGTTAGTACACATAACATAGAGTGTGGGGTTAGTACACATAACACAGAGTGTTGAGTTAAATACACATAACATAGAGTGTTGGGTTAGTACACATAACATAGAGTGTTGGGTTAGTACACATAACATAGAGTGCTGGGTTAGTACATATAACATAGAGTGTGGGGTTAGTAAACATAACATAGAGCGTGGGGTTAGGACACATAACATAGAGTGTGGGGTTAATACACATAACATAGTATGTAGGGTTAGTACAAATAACATAGAGTGTGGGGTTAGTACACATAACATAGAGTTTGGGGTTAGTACAGATAACATAGAGTGTTTGTTTAGTACACATAAAATAGAGTGTTGGGTTAGTACCCATAACATAGAGTGTGGGGTTAGTACATATAACATAGAGTGTGGGGTTATTACATATAACATAGAGTGTGGGGTTAGTACATATAACATAGAGCGTGGGGTTAGTACACATAACATAGAGTGTTGGGTTAGTACACATAACATAGAGTGTCGGGGTTAGTACACATAACATAGAGTGTTGGGTTAGTACACATAACATAGTGTGTGGGGTTAGTACACATAACATAGAGTGTGGGGTTAGTACAAATAACATAGAGTGTCGGGTTAGTACACATAACATAGAGTGTTGGGTTAGTACACATAACATAGAGTGTCGGGTTAGTACACATAACATAGAGTGTTGGGTTAGTACAAATAACATAGAGTGTGGGGTTAGTATACATAACATAGAGTGTGGGGTTAGTACACATAACATAGAGTGTGGGGTAAGTGAACGCTCACACCACGAGGCCTTGCAGTGTCTAGAGCTCTCCAAGGAAATGGGTTAACCTGGCGGAAATTTAATCAATAAAGGAACCTTTTCTTCAGCAGATACAAAAGTGCTGAGTCACTGAAAGACCTTACGTTTTTATATCTAGTCGTAGTCATAAACTATGTAGCATGTGAGTCTTTAACGAGACTTCACCACGGAAGTCGTTCAAACTACACTCGACAGACAATGCTTTATTCTTTTGCATTATTCTCTTGTATTGATGTTTTATATTTACTTGAACTAGGTCGATGTTTCTGCCGGTGGACTGAAGTCCCCGAGTTTCAACATAAACTCAATAGCATACATCTTAATCGAGTCAACTTCAAAAGGCGTTATTCAAAATTAACATATCGATTTTTTTGGTTTCAACAAAATAAATACATTATTGTGAAGGGGTATTTACAGATCCATCAATCGCTTGATTGTCTGGTTTGTTTACAGGCTACCGTCGCATGGCAGGAGTTCTTGTAATTGTGTGAATGGCGGGTGCCCCCGGTAGGGCAGAACGTGCTTGCCCGTTCCGCGAACACCTGGTGTCATCACTTATTTTCAGTGGTCCATTAAGATAATGTTCACATCTATTTGCCCTTTCGCCAAATGGACTCTCTTTCAGCGGATAATCAAAACTGGGAATTCTCTTACATTGACGTCGGATAAATTGCATTAGAAATAGAAACATATTCTATAATTTTCTCGTCAACTGAAGGAAATCTTGTTATCATTCTCATTCACGAGATGCCCTAATCTCTGGTTTATTCCTGACGGTCTAACACTGTCCACCAGGGCTCACTGGCTGCCGTAAGGCGATTACATCGCTGACGCAACTGAGCGTGACAAGAGACCGGGCTACCGTCTGTAAGGACAGCTTTGAGGCAATATCTATACGCATTTATGAACAATGACTGGTTACCCATGATCTATGAAGATTTCGATATAATAAAGGGCGCATGTTAGTTAATTTCTTCAACATAAACAAACAGACAAAGAGAACGGTGGAAGCTCATCGGATGTCGTTATTTGGAAATACATTGTACCCCTGTTGGTTAAAGTCAAATATATAAAAGTATCCCTGAAGTGGGAGCGTTTTCGAATTTTGGATTGCGAGGGTAATTCGATTGGTATTCCCTTGTAGTCATCCATGTTTCCTGGTATAGCCCTTCATCTGTACATTTGTCGTCATCTTGATGCCCAGTTAATGAGCTTATTACACTGTATAATCAGTGGTAGCACCACCCAGATTACCCGAGGGATTTCCATTTGGCATTTCGTGTGTTTATGCGGTAATTATTCAATCTAAATCCAGGTTTGAAGTGGGATGAATTGAATTTGAATTTGTCTTTCATTGTCATATTAACACATGGCGGTAAGATAAATTCGTTGTAGCAGGATCACTCGGGGTACATATGGTTTTATGCGTTCCTCGTTGGGTTTATACTACGAGCCCCTTGTGATACGGCTAAAACTAATAATGCTGAGACAAATGAGAACTTTCCAATGTTCAACTTTCCCTTTATGTTCAAGCATGTCCTGCCGTTCAAGCCTTTGGTGCACGGGCGGCCCAGTGGTATAAGGCCCCGCGATTCACTGTGCAGAGTTGCGCCCCTTGGGCACGCCAGAAACCTATGTTTGTGGGTTCGAATCCCGGTTCACCCCGATTATGTTTCTAGGTTTCACCAAGTGGTAAACGTCTGAGACCTGCATCACTTCGGGCTTTCCTCCCACATTAGGCTGACACGATATAACTGGAATACTGTTAAAAAGCGGCGTTAAACCCAACTCACTCACTTTGGTGTTTAGATTTGACAACTTTTGAGATACAGTCGAGCATGCTCTTTCTACTAAGGTTGTCTGATCAAGGTTACAACATTCAAGGCCCCAGTGAAGCTTTAAAAACGTTTTATGGCAGACATGTGGAGGACATTTCCAAAATGGACGCATCAGTGACAATAATGATGCCAAATGCAATTCCCTAGTTTGACCTTGACCATATGTTGCCGTCCTTTTTTCAGGTGAACAATTGTTTTGCCTTTGCATGTGTTTGTGGCGGATGCCACCGGTGAAACATGATACGCTCAGCTTTTCTCGAACACCTGGTATGATCATAATCACTACTTGACAGTGATTCACCAACACACGTTCATTATAAAGTCGGTTTCATACAATCGACTATGCTTTTCGCAGATACTTCTTCTGAGTGTGGAATGGGTTTGTCTCTTTTATTTGATAACAAATAACATTTACAAAGCACTACAATGTTTCCATATACGTATAAGTAATCTTATCAATATATCACTTGGTATTTCTGCCGAGTCACAGTGACTATGGAGTTTTTAAAGATCAATATTATCACACAATGCCCGTCATAGTCAAATAATACCCATGCAGAAATCGATACTGGCTATCGGAAACTACCTAACCGACTGGCACTTCTATTGATTCCGCACAGAGTTACACGCTATACAACAGATGAATGAAAGGATAAGAAAAATACTGCTTGTCATCTTTGATCACGTGACACACCAAACAACCGCCGCTGTATAAATGTGACTGCGGGTTGAGGGTGCCCCACAGTCGTCTGAAGCTACAACTTGATCTTAAAGATGGAATCCCTTCTCGCTATGTGCCTGCTTGTCGGTAGGTTTCAACGTCATACTTTTATCATATATTTCTTTTCATGACATCGACTGTTTACATGTTTGAAGTTCTCTAACCACACCTTCTGCTGCAAATTGTTGTGGATGTTGTTTTTTATAATATCAAATTGTTAAATTGTTGTGAAATACTCTCATCAAACTTTTAGAGTAATCACATTGATGATGTATTGGCGACTGTTAGCAACTTGTGTCAAATGTAATCAGTTTCTGTCTGTTGAGTAAAAATGCTGCCTGTATAGAAAACGCTTGAGTGTCAATGGACATGTACTAAAGCCAAACGTAAACTGAACCATGCCATTGGACCGTACATGCATATGTGCGTTATCAAAGGTGCCAGATGCATGCATTGTCTAATGTGCCATATGCATGAATTATCTGTTGTATCATATGCATGCATTATCTTATGTGCCATTTGCATGCATTATCTTATGTGCCATATGCACGCATTATCTGATGTGCCAAATGGATGCATGATCTGATGTGTCATATGCATGCATTATCTGATGTGCCATAAGGATGCATGATCTGATGTGCTATATGCATGCATTATCAGTTGTGTCATATGCATGCATTATCTGATGTGCCATATGCATGCATTATCTCATGTGTCATATGCATGCATTATCTGATGTGCCATATGCATGTAGTATCTGATGTGCCATAAGGATGCATAATCTGATGTGCCATATGCATGCATGATCTGATGTGCCATGTGGATGCATTATCTAATGTGCATTTTATATATCAAATTAAACTATTTCAATTAACTTCATATATCTGTCTCTTCCAGCTTTCGCTGTGATCAGCATTGGGTTTAGCCCCGTTTCAGCGGCTTCAGGTAAACGAACTATTTCATTATTTTCTTGATAAAGCCTCTGATAAAGCCTATGGTGGAGAAAATGTCTCCAATATAACTGATTATAATTACTGAAATATATTAAATGAAATTGAAATATGGCATTATTGGATATGCTATGTACTTAAATGCCGGGGGCGGTGCAAACTGTATAAGAGTGGCCTTAAACGACATTCACCCACTCACCTCCAGTACCATTGCACATTACGATATACGAAACAGAACTAATGTACACTGACATGAATCATATCAAAAGATAACATTGATTAACATTCCTTCATAGTGTTAATGAAAACGTTTTATTAAATTATGCTCTTTTTTATTATGTTTTTAAAATATTTCTCGTTTACAACCCGAACACCTGCTGTGTGATGTACCTCGACATGGGGTGTGAGGGCTAGTGGCGGGGCGAGGGATTTTATAAATAGCCTATTTCCTTCCCTCGAATTACACTACACAGCGCCGTTAACAATCACACAGTAGGTTTCTGCCTCACGTACATTTATGTGAGAGTATACTATTGGAAGGAAACGTCAGTTTGAAATTGATTTGCATTGTTTGACTCCTCGGGGATTCGCTTGAATGAACATGATTGTAATGAAAGACAACGCGTGCACACTCACGAATTAGTTTCTGTCAGCCTCGAAATTGCTCAGGTCAAAATATAAATTGGATATTTGATAACATTACAACACATGTCTATTGTTGATCTCACGATATATATGGTAATGTTTTTCAGAGCCTGAGAACTCCGCCGCCTCCCAAGGCTTCTCCGTCCTTTTCGGGTCCTTGGCGCTTGTGCTGGGCTACGTCCTGTCGAAGTAGCCAGTGTCCGCCATGATGTCATATGACCCAGCATCTGTAGCTGGACACATGACGGAGTCACATACCTCATGAAATCCTGAAATACTCATTCATATGGACATTTTTTAGTTCATAAAGTTACAAACCCCAGATCATAAATAAATGTGATTTGAAGTTAATGTTGTATTGTTGTTTATTCAAAGTGTGTTTGGTCTTCGTGAGCGGTATTTCGGCGATGTGCGACTGCAACTATCACCAGTGTTGCTGCCGTCAGTAAGTCCTGCCCCAGGACGTGGCGACCATTGCAAACAGTGTACGCGTATTCTACAGGAAGTCTGCAGTCTGAAATATCCTTGAAATGCCCCTGGGTAACATGGCCATGAGCATGGGTCTCCCAGTCTGCCACAAGGGGCTCCGGCGATCAAGGCGCTAAAACTCGATGGTCAGGGTTCGAACCCGGCAATGATCCTTGTTCTGTAAGCAATCGTTGGTTGACTACAGTGTTAGCCATTTAAGAGAATGCTTACCGTAGTACTGTATCTCTGAGATACAGCACAGTTTCAGTAATTACGTGTTCAAAGTCTTCAAGTAACGTTACGGAAGACACTTAAAAATTGCCTAGCGGAAACGAAATAAAATATTGACTAAATATGTCCCGCAATTTTCATTTTAGAAATTGTCGAGTTCAATTTGTTCTACATCAGAGCTCCCTCAAACTGGTGGTGCAGATTGTAAACAAACACTCCAAGCGTAATATTAGACAATTGATTGTTTGTGGTTTGACACAATGTTCCAGCTATATGACGACGGTGTGTAAATTATCGAGTCTGGACTAAACAATCCAGTGATTGATATCATGAGCATCGATCTACGCAATTGCAATACGATGACATGCATCGACCAAGTCAGCGAGCCTGACCACCCGACCCCCTTAATCGCCTCTTTCGACTAGCACGGGTTGCTGAAGACGAATTCTAACCCGGATCTTCATGGGTCCCTCTACACCGGTCCTTTAACTCGAGTTAATGTGTAATTTTGAAGGGGTACTAGGCCCGGGCATAACAGCTGTCCAAGCAAGTTTAATTTGATGCAAGCCCCCCAAACGCTGTTTTATACCTAATTATTCATAGATAATGGTGAGGTGAAAAGGGGTTTAATGTATATTATTGCACTTTTATTGCAACGTACATGCACGCGTGTGTGTGTCTGTGTGTGTGCGTGTGTGTGTGTGCGTGTGTGTGTGTTTTTGGTGTATGTGTGGCTGCTTGTGCTAGTCCGGACTGATGCCGATTTATAGTGCTAGGTCACTGAGATACCATGCCACAGTCTTACATGAATAGATACTGTCTTGATTACACACATTACACTGATTACAACATCTCCGACTGGAAATGGGTGACAGACGGTGAAGCAATCTCACCTTGATAGAAATCGTGGTCGCTTCTTGATACCATACCATGTAACCTTGATGTTAAACTAAAAAAGCAACTTCTTTAAACTCAAATGACTTCATGTTTGATCAAGTTTGATGTTTGATGTTGTTACAACTTTCGTGGCCTCAGGGAAGTTTTCAAAAGTTTTATGGTAAACACGTGAAGAACATTTCCAAATTTTAGGCATCAGTGTCAAAAATGATGTGCAATGTAATTCCCTATTTTATATGTTCCTTAGTGTGTTTTATTCACGTGAGCAATTGACTTGCCTGTGCTTGTGTTTGTGATGGAAGCCATTACCTCTTAGCAGGAATTATAGACAGTGCTTTGTCATATTTATTTTTTGACTTGATTGAGTATGGTCACATGATGATTGGACTGATGTTGGGAATCAAACCCGGACCTTCATAGTGACGAGCGAACGCTTTAATCACTGACCTACCACGCCGCCCTGTAACTGTGACATGGCAGTGAATTGTTTCTTCTCATTCACGAGACAAGGCGTCGCTGAAGCCGATGGGGTGGCAGGTGTTTTGGGGTAGCTTCATCTTCGGCTCCTCTTAACTAAAAATCCTGAAGCTCTTCCTGATTTAGCCGCGCCGTGTACCAAACGGGAAGTGATAATATATAACCAAATAATGTTTTCGATTTTGCGAATTGTATTGGTCCCTTTGTCAAGAGACAGGAGGCAAAAGAATAAGGAAACAAATACTCCTGAAAGAAACATTTCAACTCCAACTACTCCAACTATTATCAAATATAGCCAGCATTGTAATGTATTCACTATTGCACTTCTGAAAGACTCATCCGCATGATGAAATTTGGATGCGTCAAATGTAGATATTGATTTTACCTTCACGATGAACAGTTGTACAGGATGTGCACAATGTTAATTATGTCGGAGGTAATGTGTATTTCCATTTAAAACGTACATCGTAATGCATGCACTAACTGCCTATGTGTCTACTGACAACACTTTCTCACATGTTATAATAACACCATCAATGTAACTTCATTGGTTAAATAGTTCAAGTCTGATGACAATGTGGGTGAATTACCATCCATTCATAACGCGACCATCAGCCATGTGATCGTGCAATACATATTACTTGTAAAGTAGCACGCTCGACTGGAAATATATAAAACATAATGTGCCTCTTAAATGTCACCCATATCACAAATTATGTCCATAGTGCACCATGAAGAATCATTCCCCTAAGTGAAACTATGTGTTCTGTAGGAAGACAAACATGCAGCAGGATATTCGGGTGTAGGCTGGTCCCCCCTGATAACCATATTATTCTTGAATCTAGGTGGGGTCCCGATAAGGAAAGATAGTCTCACCTATTCGTAAAACATCTGGTATCATGACTATTTGATAGGGATTCATAAACGCATGCTCACCATATAGTCGGAATCGTAAATCGACTCGGCTTTTGACAGAGACTTCATGTGAATATGAAAAGAGTTTTGCAGCTTTTATATTTTCTTTGTCAATTAAACGTTGTTCAGAGTTTCCAGTTATAGGTGTTACCGCAATTCCCATGGATATTTTTAGTATTTGACACTTTGAACCATAAGATAAAAAGACTCAAACTATAGATCTGTAGAAAAACAATGACTTTTTGTCTTACATGTAGGTTGATACAGGAATATTTGATGGTTGGATATCCCGGTGTAGCCTGGTGATCACGACAAAATTCCCTCCCTGAACCCCGGTGGGGCAGGATACGCCCATCTTTGCGCGAACACCTGGTATCATGACTATTTGATAGTGATTCATGAACTCATGCTCAGGATATAGTCGGAATCGTATAATGGACAAAAATCTTTTTGACGGATACTTCATATGAATTGGAAAGGATTTCGCCGCTTTTTTTGTATTCTTTGTAAAAATACAGTTGTCCAGATTTTTTAGTTTAGTTTTGGGTGTCATCACACTTTCTATGTACACTCTTCAAAAAAAGAAACGCACAGGTAGTATGTAGTTCATTAAACCTGACTACACAAAAAATCCGGTATTTAAAGTGGATATGTTTTATTGGAAAATGTTGGTGGCCTGATATTCGACAAACGATGCATCAAAACGCAGCCATTGTCGATTTGCAATGTCTTAAACGGCACTGTTTTCACTTGTTGAAAAATGTCATGGAGGAAAACAGTAAAGCAAAATGCACTCGCAAGTTATGGCATTCGTAACTCGTGGCTATAAAAAGGAAAGCATAAGCCAATAATTTGTCATTCAATTGTCAACATTTCTCAAGTTCGAAAATGGCGAGACTCAGCGCTGCCGATCCGAACATCGCTATAAGACATATCCAAAGAGGGGAATCGCAGTCTTCTGTTGCACGCCACTTCAACGTTCACCACAGTATCATTTGCCACCTTTGGGGCCGATACATACAGTTCAATTCCACTGTAGACCGTCCGAAAACCGGCCGTCCAAGAGTTACCACCCCTGCACAGGATCGCTACATTCGACTGTTCCACCTACGTCATCGCAATGCCACAGCTATGGAGACTGTGGGACGCATCCCTGGTTTGAGGAGGATATCGGTCCAGACTGTCAGGAACCATCTTCGCGAGGCGGGGAAACAGATCCATCGACAGTAACGCTTGCGTTGGTGCCATACCTTACAGCCTCGGAATTGGAGAAACTGGAGACCAGTATGGTTTAGCGATGAATCACGATTTCTTCTTCACCGGCGAGATCGAAGACAAGTGTTTATCGTCGTCGAAATGAGCGTTTTGCCCCACATTGTGTACGTGAATTCGACAAATTCGGTGGCGATAGTGTCATGGTGCGGGGGGCCATATCCTACACCAAGAGATCTGACTTTGTTGTGGGTCAGCAGGTCAACTGGCCAACGCATTACAAGCAGAATGGCGCAGAATTCTGCAGGACAGAATTCGTACACTTATCCAGTCAGTGCCGAGGAGATGCAGAGCCGTGATTGCTGCCCGGGGCGGTCACACGAGATACTGAGTTCAGCGCAACCATGTGGCCCTATGTGACATGACAATGAACAGTTTTCAATGCCTTTGTACAACGACAACAAGTGACTATCGAGCTCCAAAATGTCATATTTCTATCTATGATACTAGATAATATATATCGACTTTATCAGGTACAACAACAGTTGTTGACACTTTGAAGTAATTTCACAAAGTGGTAGGCCGGGAGGCATAAATAAGATCTGTAGATAAATCTCGCTCGTATATTTTGCCTCAGGTTGAGACAGCAACATTTGATGTTATACATGATTTCGACATCAGTACTCCGGATCAATAGGTGCATGGTGTGTTTCTTATTGTGCATATTCCTGAATGCAAATACGCCAATAAACATCGATCATTCGTCCAGCAACGATTTTGACACATTCAATATCCTATGTAAAAGAACAGTATAAGTTGTCAACCGATCTCGAGGTGTTCATCACACAATATGCCCCGAGGGATCGGTAAACAACGAATTTTTCTCACTGACATTCCTACATACAGACCCGGATTATAGTTATCTAGATTTGTGTTCTTGAAACATAAGATCGAATGATAACAAATCCATGTGTGTTCCAAATCACAAGTATTTTTTTTTATAATTAAATGTTTATAATCAAATTTAATATTTTTTAATCATGATGTAAATTCAGCGGTAACTCCACTGTATATATTTTGAGGAAGTATCTGCTTTGGTACGTTAGTTTTACCAGTTCTAAGCATGTTTGCTGTAAAATCGCAAAGAAAAACAGTGGGTTAGAGACATTAAAACAAACTCCAAACGCACAAGCATAAGAAAGCTGAAGCATTGTGCATTCTCGTGAAGTAAAGCATATTTATTGACTGAAGTACTCTTTGCCCTCATGCCGACAACGTGATAACAGTGATCTGTTAAATATATTGTTGATCGGGTGTAATAAAGACAAATACCGAAATGAAAAGTGTTCTGCTATCATTGCATGTCTCTCATCTAGTGTGGTGTTCCACTGCCTTAAACCCATCCCGCTGTCGTTCAAGCATAATCTTAACCATTACGTCAATGGTTTTTGCGTGCTCTCGTACATCAATCGTGAGAATCAACGAGATCTCGGGAGCAGCTGTGTAACACGGAATACTTGATCTCCTCGTGGCGATGGCCCGCGTACAGGGTGTGGTACAAGGGGTCCCCGGCCGTGTGGATTCTGTCGCATAATCCGTGAATGGATTATTTTAACACTTTCATTGTATGCCATAAATCACAACTGTTTTTATCCATAGAACTGTAAGAACAGGGGTCAAATTTAGCAAAGCAATCTTAGCATGATTCCCATACTTGTTTGTAAACCTTTTGCTCACAATATTCACACATTCGTTCTTTGTTTGTTTGGGGACACGGGTGGCCCAGTAGTCAAAAGCGCCGCCATTCGCTCTACAGAGTTGTACTTCTAGCAGACTCAGCCGAGGACCTACATCTGATGATGTGTCTCTCACAGTGGTGCCAACGGAATGGAATTCATGTCAATGAGAACAAATGATAAGTGAAACATTTCAGAAACCACAGAGTTGTGTTATCAGATTGCGACTATATTTCCCATTGATGTCTGTCTGAGGACTGTCGAACAATGTACCTACCTTGGTCTGGTCCTCGTTGAACACCTCGACAGCAACAAGATGATCACACAAGTAGCAGCGTCGGGGGAGCGTGCGTTGAGATTGGTGACACCAAAATGTAAATTTCTTGGCAATGTTGGTTTTAAAACATTAATCATATTAAATGATTCTTAAGTATAGGCTGTAATCGCATGAGGAAGAAACAATATTGGGAACAAAGGACCGTTCATGCATCAATTCTATACAGAACCGTGCCACGAGTTTTTGTTTGGAATTAGAAAAGGACCGATCCTAATGCTTCAGTCATAGGTAAAACGTTTATGGCAACACGAAGGTAGCTTAGAAAATATGACCATCAATTAATTCCCTTTACAATATAGATAAGTACTCTTATATATATTTGACTTTGTACTTCTGCCGAGTCACAGTGACTGTGGTGAATTCACACGAAGCATATACACTGTCAGATAGTACCCATACCTAAATCTGACACATCTTAACTCCGCACAACGCTGTAAGCTATACACCAAATGAATGAAAGAAGCAAATACTGCTTGTCATCTTTGATCACGTGACACACCAAACAACCGCCGCTGTATAAATGTGACTGGGGCTGTGGGTGCCCCACAGTCGTCTGAAGCTACAACTTGATCTTAAAGATGGAATCCCTTCTCGCTATGTGCCTGCTTGTCGGTAGGTTTCAGCGTCATACTTTTATCATTTATTTCTTTTCATGATATCGACTGTTTACATGTTTGAAGTTCTCTAACCACACCTTCTGCTGCACATTGTTGTGGCTGTTGTTTTTATAATTATATCAAATTGTGAAATTGTTGTGAAATACTCTAATCCAACATATACTGTCTCATATTGATGATGTATTGGCGACGATTAGCTGACTGAAAAATGCATGAGTGAGTGAGTTTGGTTTTACGCCGCTTTTAGAAATATTCTAGCAATATCACGGCGGGGGACACCAGAAATGGGCTTCACACATTGTACCCATGTCGAGAATCGAACCCGGTTCTACGGCGTGACGAGCGAACGCTTTAACCACTAGGCTACCCGACCGCCCGTGTGCATTTTGAACTGTTCCATATGCATGCGTTGTTGAATGTGCCACATGCATACGTTATCACGTGAGCGTGTGAATGCGTTATCGGGTGTGCCATATTCATGCATTGTCATGATCATATGTGACTTTTGAATGCGATATGAAATCTGTATTATTCACGATTTACTATCGGTCTGTAACTAAGGTTGTAACTGGATGTTTTGTTTGAAACAGAAAGTCAGCGCTTCAGGTCATACATATTTGCCGACAGGAAGGGTAAACACTTTCTGTCAGCATTTCCACTATATATGTACATTGTTTATCAAGCATTTTCGTGAACAGATATTTTCCCCAACCACCCCCCCCCCCTCCCCCCCCCCTCCCGATGATCCAACCTAACTGTAGATATAATTACGTAACAAAGCGTTAGAGGTGTTATAGTGTTTCAAACTCCGAACCGCCATGTAAGATGTGGGAGTGCAGGGCAGATGGTCCTGAGGTTGTTTAGTATATCAGTATATCAAAAAAACATTACTTGAGGTAACATATATTTTTCTGTTTCAGCATTTGCTGTGATCAGCATTGCGATTAGTCCCGCTGAGGCAGCTTCAGGTAAACAAAATTGTATTTTATTGATATTAATTCTGTTTTATTAAGCCTAATAACCCACTTTAACTGATTATTGAAAAAAACATTAAAAAAAATGTTGGTTGTGCTATATACTCAAATATTATACGGGGTTGGTCGAGGGTGTGGGTGTGTGGGGTGAGGGGTGAGGGGTGAGGGGTGGAGGTATGTGGGGTGAGGGGTGTGTTGGTTGTTGCTGTGGGGTGTTGGGTGTTGGTGTGAGGGGTGAGGGGTGAGGGGTGGAGGTATGTGGGGTGAGGGGTGTGTTGGTTGTTGCTGTGGGGTGTGGGGTGTTGGTGTGAGGGGTGAGGGGTGAGGGGTGGAGGTATGTGGGGTGAGGGGTGTGTTGGTTGTTGCTGTGGGGTGTGGGGTGTTGGGTGTTGGTGTGAGGGGTGAGGGGTGGAGGTATGTGGGGTGAGGGGTGTGTTGGTTGTTGCTGTGGGGTGTTGGGTGTTGGTGTGAGGGGTGAGGGTTGGAGGTATGTGGGGTGAGGGGTGTGTTGGTTGTTGCTGTGGGGTGTGGGGTGTGGGGTATGGGGTGTGGGGTGTGGGGTGTGAGGTGTGAGGTGCAGGGTGTGAGTGTGTGGAGCGTGGTAATACTTTCAGGGGCTAGTTTCCCGGGAACAGACTCAAATATACTGAACAACAAAAGTTCCTGTGACATTGAATAAGATTTAATGCAAACGACGTACGGTTTGTGAAGATATTCGCCGAAGGCCAAGGATGCTTCTTGCAGTCACTGTTGCTGGTTGGAATCGATTTCGTACGTGTGTTGTTCGAATCCAGTTATCGATTATTGGTTACGCGTGGCCTACCACTCCGAGGATGGTCTCTGACTGCATTCGTCTGTTGCCAACGTTGCCATAAACACCAAATGGTGTCTCTGTGGACGTTAAATTGTCTTGCAACATCACGTTGACTCGATCCTGCTTCAGGCATACCATTGGCTCGCAGACGCTCATTTTCGAACAGGCGTGGCATTTCGTAATGTTGAATAATTGCGTAATTTTGTTGTTTTTCTGAGTGGTTGTTGTCAGCACGATGCTAAAAAATGCATATGGAATCCGCACATGTTTTTATACCCATTCTTGTGTAGTGAAATGCATGGGGCTTGCATAAAAGTCAACTTTAGCATGGAATGCATGCTTTTCTGTAGCAGTTGCGTTTTTGTGACTTGATTCCATACATGTACTACAATACTGAAAACCAAACTTTACTTGTTTGAAAAATACACTAAAATATTGGTGCCGCAGGAACTTATGTTGTTGAGTATACTTACAATGATGGGAGTAATACAAACTGTATGAGAGTGGCCTCAAACAACATTCACTCACTCACCTAAAGTACCATTACACATTACAATATACGAAAAACAACTATTTAACACTAACCCGAATCGTAGACAGCTTTATTTAACATTCAGCCTTAGTGTTTATGAAAAACGATTTGACATACTATGCTCCACCGTTTACTCATAACCCAAAAAGACGTTACTGTATTGGAGATGTGGGAATTTATAATGACCACTAGCAAAAATAGAAGTAACACTGGCAGGATACTAGCAGAACACCAGCAGAACACTAGCAGTAACACGAGCACAACACCAGCAGTAACACGAGCATAACACTAGCATTTACACTAGTAGTAACATCAGCAAAACACTAGCAGCACAACACTAGCAGTAACACTAGCAGTAACATGAGCACAGCACTAGCATTCATACTAGCAGTAACATGAGCACAACACTAGCAGTAACATGAGCACAACACTAGCAGTTACACTGGCACAACACTAGCATTTACACTAGAAGAAACATCAGCAAAACACTAGCAAAACAATAGCAGTAACACTAGCAGTAACATCAGCACAACACTAGCAGTAACACTGGCACAAACTCTAGCATTTACACTAGCAGTAACATGAGCACAGCACTAGCATTTACACTAGCAGTAACATGAGCACAGCACTAGCATTTACACTAGCAGTAACATGAGCACAGCACTAGCATTTACACTAGCAGTAACATGAGAACAGCACTAGCATTTACACTAGCAGTAACATGAGCACAACACTAGCATTTACATTAGCAGTAACATGAGCACAACACTAGCAGTAACACAGCACAACACTACAGTAACACTAGCAGTAATACGAACACAACACTAGCATGAAGCACCGTCCATCAACTTGAAGTCATTTATATTCATTTTCTTATCAATAAACATTACATGACAATTTTGTTTATAAAATAATTTTCGTTTACAACCTGAACACCTGCTGTGTGGTGATGTACCTCGACATGGGAGGAGGGGGCTCGTGGGGGTGAGGGGGGGTTGATATACAGCCTATTTCCTTTCCTCGAATAACACTGCACAGCTTCATGAACAATCACACAGTAGGCTCCTGTCTCATGTTCATGTATGTGAGTGAATACTGTTTGAAATTAATTTTCATTGTGAGTTCTCGGGGAATCGGTTGAATGAACTTGATTGAAGGGAAGGATAATACGTGTGCGCACACATAAAGAAGGTATTGTCGAAATTGCTCGGGGCGAAATATTGGACTTTGATAACATTACCAACACATTTCTATTGTTGATCTCACGATAATTATGCTAATGCAACTTGGTTGTGATTGGACATATTTGTATGTATTCATATGTACGGGTATCGTGGTGTGTGTGATTATGTGTGCGTATGTGTGTGTATGCATGCGTGTGTATGTGTGTGTAATTGTCTATGCGCATGTGTGTGTATGCATGCGTGTGTATGTGTGTATGTGACAGTGTGAGGACACACGTGCGCATGTGAGCGTAAATATGAGTACATGTGTACGTGGTGGTATACTAGTATTCGGTTTGTTTTTCAGAGCCTGAGAACTCCGCCGCCACCCAAGGCTTCTCCGTCCTTTTCGGGTCCTTGGCGCTTGTGCTGGGCTACGTCCTGTCGAAGTAGCCAGTGTCCGCCATGATGTCATCTGTCAAGGATCTGTAGCTGGAAACAAGACGGAGGCTCACCTCATGAAAAACTGAAATACTCATTCATATGGACATTTTTTAGTTCATAAAGTTACCATATCGTGCTTTTACCATTACCTGGCCTCATAAAATACAAACCCCAGATCATAAAGAAATGTGATTTGAACTTCAAGTTGTATTGTTGTTTATCCAAAGTGTGTTTGGTCTTCGTGAGCGGTATTTCGGCGATGTGTTACTGCAACTGTTATCATCAGTGTTGCTGTCGTCAGTAAGTCCTGCCCCAGGACGTGGCGACTATTGCCAACATATAGGCGTATTCTATAGGAAGTCTGCAGTCTGAAATATCCTTGAAAAGCCCCTTGGGTAACATCGAGGTCTTCATAGGTCTCGGGGCGGTCGGGTAGCCTAATGGTTAAAGCATTCGCTCGTCACGCCGAAGACCCGGGTTCTATTCCCGATATGGGTACAATGTGTGAAGCCTATTTCTGGTGTCCCCCGCTGTGATATTGCTAGAATATTGAGGCGTTAAACAATACTCACTCACTCCTCACTTCATAGGTCTCCCAGACTGCCATAAACGCCTTTGTGGATTGAAGCGTTGCAACTCGATGGTCATGGGTTCGAACCCGGCAATGATCCTTGGTCAGTAAGTAATCGTTGGTTGATTGTGATTGGCAGTGTAAGCCGTATAACAGTAAGCTTACCTTAGAACTGTATATCTGAGATACAGTGCAGTTTCAGAAATTACATGTTCAAAGTCTTCAAATACCGTTGATCAGTAAAACATTAAAACATTTACCCAGATGAAACGAAATATAATATTGACTTAATACGTCCCGCAATTTGACAATTACATATATGATATAGGCATGTTTGTTCTACATCGGATCTCTGTTGGTGAGAACATCCTTAGGTCTACATATCACTGAAGTATAATACACTGCCGGACAAAAGAAAATATACACCCACGCTTGATCGTGGTTTTCGATGGTGATATATTTGACACTGGTATCATAGTTGTATTTTGGACCTTAAGGTTTCTGTGTTTTGTTTGTAATGTTTTGGGCAAAACGATTTTTTAAGTGTCTACGTCTACCCGGCCGTTTTGTAGGTATACATATCTGTGAGTGTAATGTCTCTCCTTCTACACTGCTTGTGTGTTGTTTAATGCCGACGGTCTGTTAATAATCGCGTCTGGACCAAACAATCCAGTGATTGACATCATGAACATCGATCTAACGAAATGGGAAACGATGACGTGCATCATCCAAGTCAGCGAGCCTGACCACCCGATCCCTTTAGCCGCCTCTTACGACAAGCATGGGTTGCTGAAGACGAATTCTAACCCGGATCTTCAAGGGTCCTTCTACACCGATGATAATCTTTAAAGGGCTTAAACACTATTGTATAGCACTATAAAGTTACCCTAATTCAGTACAGATAATGTCTCGATTACATGCATGACACTGATTACAAGATCAGGGCCAACTTGCACAAAGCGATCTTAGCGCTAAGACTATCGTAAGCCTATGTTAATGTATAGGAGCTAAGATCATCTTAGCGCTAAGATCGCTTTGTGCAGGTGGGCCCTGATCTCGGACTGGAAATGACATACCGTTGAGCAATCTCACCTTGAGACACCTTGATTAATAATTTTGGTCGCTTCATGATTCCGTACTTCCTTTTAACCATTATGTTAATCTAAAATAATAACTTCTGTAAACTAAAATGACTTCATGCATGAACAAGGTTACAACATTCATGGCCTCATTAAAGATTCGGTCCGGGGTAGAATAGGTCTTCAACAACCCATGCTTGCCGTAAAAGGCGACTATGCTTGTCGTAAAAGGCGGCTAACGGGATCGGGTGGTCAGGTTCGCTGACTCTTTTGATGAATGTCATCAATCCCAATTGCGTGGATCGATGCTCATGATATCAATCACTGGATTGTCTTGTCCAGACTCGATTATTTACAGACCGCCGTCATATAGCTGGAATATTGCTGAGTGCGGCGTAAAACAACAAACAAAACATTAAAGATTCCAAAAGGCTTTTTAGTCGGAATCGTTCAATGGACATAGCTCTTAGCATAGGAAGGGTTATGTCATATATATTTATTGACATGGGTGAGACTTGTATGTAACTGAGTGAGAATTGTTATGTGGTGATTTTAGCACTATCCAAGCAACGGAACAAGAATTGGGCTTTACATATTGTACCACGAGGCTAGCCCACCGCCCGTGTAACTGTGGCATGGCATAAATTGTTTGTTCTACTTGAGGAGACAAAAGACGCTGGTACCTGGTTCGGTACAGGTTATCTGATAGTCTTTGCTGAAATTCATTTAGGAATAATGTTATATCGCCGATTTCTTGTTGTAACCAAACCTAAGCTGAACAAAATGGTTTTAATTGATGTCGCAGTTGTCCTTCTTCCCATCCCATCAAGTGAATTTAGCGTTGATGAGGAGGCTTGGCGAGGTAATCTGTGAGTGTCAAGATGAAGAAGCCTGCACCAATATTTGCCTGCTCTTGTCATATGGATAGACTGTAGAGGGAGACTGTCACACTCCCCAAATACCATGCCTATGTGTAAACTGACTGCACTTTATTAAGCGGTATAATAACACCATTCATGTAATTTCATTGGGTAATATTTCAAGTCCCATGTCAAAGAGGGTGAATTTTCCCCCTATGCAGATATGTATGGCAATTACATAGATATGTAGATATGTATGTAGTTTTCAATGGTACAGAGTCATAAACATGCTTCAGGTCATGCGTTATTTTCTTTATATCAGTGTTTAAAACACCTACCGTGCTCGTGGGTTTCACCGAAGTGGTAAACGTCTGAGACCTGCATCACTTCGGGCTTTCCTCCCACATTAAGCTGACACGCCGCGATATAACTGTAATACTGTTAAAAGCGGCGATAAACCCAACTCACTCACACTTATAACACCTACGTCAGCTTCCAGCTCTAAACTGATGGTTCAGTCATAACATGACAACCAGGCACGTAATCGTGCAATACATCTTACTTGTGAATTCGAGAGCTCGACTGGAAATACAAAAACATAATGTCCCTCTCGAATGTCACCCATAAAATAAATAATTATGCCCATAGTGCAACAAGAAGAATTATTACCCTGAGTGAAACTATGTGTTCTGTAGGAAGACGTACATGTAGCTGGATATCCCGGTGTAGGCTGGTCGCCCCTGATCACCTCAATATTTCCACTCTGAACCCCGGGTGGGCAGAATACGTTCACCCTTTCGCGAACGCTGGTATCAGTGAGTGAGTGAGTGAGTGAGTTGGGTTTAACGCCGCTTTTAACAGTATTCCAGTTATATCACGGCGTGTCAGCTTAATGTGGGAGGGAAGCCCGAAGTGATGCAGGTATCTGACGTTTACCACTTCGGTGAAACCCACGAGCACGGGTATGGTGCTGACAAACCTCGAAACATAATCGGGGCGAACAGGATTCGAACCAACAATCATAGGTTTCTGGCGTGCCTAAGGGACGCAACTCTGCACAGCGAATCGCGGCGCCTTAGACGACTGGGCCCCCCGCGCCCCCCGCTGGTATCATGACTATTTGATAGTGATAGTGAAACACATGCTCGCGATATAGTCGGACTCGTACAATGGACTCGTCTTTTGACAGATACTTCATGTGAATATAGAACGGGTTTTGTCGCTTTTTTATATTCTTTGTAAATGAAAAGTTGTCCTGATTTTCCAGTGTTGGGTGTCATCACAATTCCAATGAATATATTTAGTTGTTGGCTCTTTGAAGTAATTCTAAAAAGATATAAGCCGAGAGGCATACTTTAGATCTGCGGATGAACAATGACTGGTAATTTTTGCCTTAGGATGACACAGAAAAATTGGATGTTAAACAGGATTTCGACTTTTGAATACATGTCATCAGTATATGCCCCACTGCCTTTGGGTCGATAGGCGAAGAATGTCCTCCTTTCCCACATATGTTTTTTTTTACTTGATACTACCGCCACATGACTTTTGGGGTGAATGTGTTTTGATGATATGTACGCATTGCCCTGAGGGGGAAGGAGTTCCCCTCCATGGGGGACTTTTAAATAGCATCCCTTCGGGAGACAGTTATATATGTACAGTACCGATCACGTAGGTGCGTTAATATGTGTATGCTGGATTCCTTAAGAGGAAAACTGAATTTTATATTGACACGACGTTTGGGGGTCACGATGGTGCTTTTAAAACGTTTTCCTTTAAGTGTGTTCTTAACAAGAATTGAGGACAATTCACTCATGACTATTTTATCAGAGCTTACAATGAAGAAGCCAATAAGTCTACATTGCGTCGCGGATATATTTTACATGTAACTGGGTGTTCTACAATAATACAAATTATCTTGCTTCCATGTGAGAAAGTTAAGAACTGATTGGTTCACGTGATCTTGATATAATGCTATGTATGCGGCCTGGGAGGGACATATAATACTGAGCGGAAGAATAAATTCCATATACCCCGCCTCGAAGCAGAAAAGATGTACGTTGCTTTGAAGTCAATGACAGTCACGTGACACAGCACAAGTTAACGTCAGCTCAAACGAACAGCTGTTTTCTGACACTTTTCAGTTTGCCTCCGGGACGTATAAAACCACGTTTACCACTCGTGATAATAAGTACCCATCCTTAAAGGTTTTGAACATTAACGAATAAAGTTTATAAAGTGTCATCCAGTAATTTCGTTTTACTGATAGAAGCGGCAGTAAATTATCAGGACCGACGCCAACAATTAATTTGTATAAACGTTATAGCGTATCGAAACTGTAAGTTACAGTAGAAAATAAATTAAACTTAAAGTTTGAAGAAGACATTTAGGGGATGCCAGTGTCAAATTGAGTTGGTACTGACAAATCAGTAAGTTTCATGCATATTTCTAAATGCAAATATACAATAAAAACGTCGCTCTGTCGCCCAGCATTAATTTTGACATATTCTGTATCTTATTTAAAACAATAAGAGCCCATGTATACTTGAAAATTACTTAACAATACACTTAACTTATCTCAATCACCCGCTTTGACATTTTACTGTCGCTAATATTATCAAAAATTGAAATTTGGAAGAAAAAACAACGGACAACAGTTTACCCAGCTTTGATGATGCTCTTCATGGAGATTGCATTGTCAACGCCTCCTCTGATTGCTGGACCAGATAAGGACGGTCGTTAAAGGATGACAGGTATCATATCTGATGGCCACTATAACCACGTGACCTGAAGCGACATTTATTGGTACTGCTGAAACATTGGTATGGACTTGATACTGTTACAACTGTGTATGACGACAGATCGGTAAGTAGAGACTTGCGCCAAGGAAACAAAGCTAACCTTCAGGTATATCGATATCTGATAACGTTCAATAATGATCCAATAACCAATTACCTTCCAAAGATTTACCCGCCTGAACTACGAATAAAGTAGACCAGTGGGGTTGCAAAAATATTTTAAAGCTACCGAAAGATAAGAGGTTGGAATACACATTTCCATTTGTTTACTTACTTCTTATAACGAGCAAGGGGCGGTCGTGTAGCCTAGTGGTTAAAGCGTTCGCTCGTCACGCCGAAGACCCGGGTTCGATTCCCAACATGGGTACAATGTATGAAGCCCATTTCTGGTGACCCCCGCCGTGATATTGCTGGAATACTGCTAAAAGCGGCGTAAAACCATACTCACTCACTCACTATAACGAGCAATATTCCAACATCTCTTGGTGTCTACATTTCACTACTCCTGAGGTACAATCGAGCATGCTCTTACTGCCAAGATTTCAAACAGCGTCGTACGACTCTTGCCTAAAGGTTTAGTGAAGCTTTCGGAATATTTTATGGAGGACATATGATTTCACTTTGCACGTGTTTATGACGGTGCTACCGCCGAGACACGATACGCTCACCTTTTTGGAAACTCCAAACAAGTTGAAAGTGATTTATTAACACATACTTATGGTGTGGTAGGAATCGTACATGTGTTTAGTAGAGATTTATTATAATTATGGAAAGAGGATTTTGTCGCTTTTATTTAGGCCCAAAGTGTTTGTATGAAGTACTTTTCTATTTTCCCACATACCATATGAAAGTAATCATTTACAAAATAATAATAACTATGTGATGTAAAGGTCCAATCCGATTACGTTATACTTCCAATAGGAAATAAAGGAATATATTCGTGCAGTCAGTATAGACCGGTGACTTTGTTCGTAACAGAATCTAGCTGATTGGCTAGTCGTCTTGTAAAATCCCATACAGGTCGTCTGTCAAGCCTGTGCAGATGTCACACTCAACTATCTCAACGAACTGAATGGTGCATATATTGGTCAGTAGCGGAGTGTACGTGATTTTACGAGCTGATCGCTCACTCGATCACTTTGGAAGCCAGACGCAAAATCACAAACACTCCACTACTGACACATCACCATTTTGTGTGCCTGAGAATTTCAACTTTTAACTTGAGTAATTCCGAAAAATATGCCCTCAAGCTTCATGGAAACGAGTAATAGGCACAGTGAGAATTGACTTTTGGAAGCTTAGTTCAGGTAATATCTCATCTGCATGATTCGTGTCTCAAAGCAAACCAGTGACGTGTCACCTCAGCAGATCTTTGCGTTGTAGCTCAATCTGACGATTCGTCAATATATCACTGATAATGGGGCGACATGAGCTTTCACTTGACAAAGAATTAAACAAACATTATATTACAAAGAATCGACCTTTATTTTCGCTGTACTACATGAAATTTCCAAAAAGATTTGTAAATTTACAAATAAATAACTATCGTCCATTTTGGGAATACTTTCAGCTTATGTTGCATTTCATTGTCTACCTCTTCCAACTACATACCAGGTTCCAGGGATTGTGTCCGCATGTATAACATTAAGAAATATCCTTATACACCTGCATTAATACAAATTGAATACTTTACTTATGCTTTTATTTTAATTAAACATCTCAAACACACAGCTGTATTACTGCAAGAGAATCCGGGGGTTCAGGTTAGGGTTAGGCAGGATTGTGTCGGGTCAATGTCATGATCATGCGTAGAATGGAACCTCTTGAAAACCACAAGAACCTCAACATGTAAACCCCCTTGGAAGTCATGCACATGTTAAAAATGTGTCTTGTTAAATGTATACATTTGTATAATGATACACCCAATGACAAGTCATAGCAGGATATATATGGTTTTCCATTGTGACTGGATTTAATGGTTCATCTGTGTTCTCAGCACAACTGTTATCAATATTAAAACACAGCGAATAGCCTATATAATCATTTTAAGTTTCAATATCTGGTGGATCAGTAGCTTTGATAGGGATTTGGAAGTTAATGATTTTCAGGAAATATATGATACTGACTTATCACTGGTGATGAGAGCTAACTAGCACTATAGGCTTGGAATCTGAACATAAACGTAAATCGTATACTTGGATTAAATTAATTCTAACTCATCAATATGTGAGCTGCAGACTGTATGGTAAAGGTGAGGACAGACAGGTGGATTTTGACCTCCCGCCAGCGTGTAGCGTTGTCCCCGATCTGGTAGAGGAGGTCAGCCAACCCTGGGAACGTCGTCGTTTTGTAGTAGTTGGCGCTGCTGGGGGAGAGCAACACGTGCCTGGAACACAAGCAGGGTCAGATGAAGACATGACGTAACAACGAGAACATAATGACAATGGTCTAAAGGAACACACGGAACAAACAGATTTAGAAGATGTGGACATGGCGTCACAATCGGAACATCTTGACATCGGAACACATAGGAACACAGACAAGAAAAGATGTTGTGGACAAGTCACACTCAGGACAAAATGATGATAGTCCAAATGAACACAGACACACAAGATGAAGCGGCCATAACGTCAAAATTTAAACATTGTTATGGCCTTTCGGCAAGAACAAATATGCACATGACGTCACAGTCAGAACATAAAGATAATGACCTACAGGTACACTAGCAGGAACAGGAACTGACACAGAAATGGGAAGAGTGGAATTATAGGTGTCGTTCTGTTATGATGATAAACAATCCCTTGTAATCATGTAGCTAAGAGCTCAAGACGTACCCAAAAATCCAAAATTACGTTTTGGTTCACCCTTGGTGTCTTAATTTTGTGTTCATTAGAAAGTATTTTGTGTGACAACAAATTCAATTCATTTTACCAGTGTTCAGCACATATATTATTGCAGCTCTGGTCAACATAGTATTACTTCGAGTGGGATATAATTTTAGAGTTTGCTTTCCTAATCTAAATTTGAAATGATTAAATTTGGGTTATTTGTCACATTTCCTGTCGGTTGGCCATTTGGACAAGGACGAACAGACACGCATCCCTAATCAGCTGAAAATTCGATCAAGCATCGGGTTATTGACACATATCCCTTATAGGTTGAATAATCAAGGACTAAGTAAAGCTTTAAGAAAAGTTTATAGCAGTCATATGGAGGACATTTTCAAATTTGACGCGGCAGAAGGCAAAATGATGTCCGATGGAATTCCTTATGGTTAGTGGGCCCGGGTTGCCTAGAGTTGCGTCCCTTGGGCACGCCAGAAACCTATGATTGTGGGTTTGTCAGCACCATACCAGTGCTCGTGGGTTTCACCGAAGTGGTAAACGTCTGAGACCTGCATCACTTCGGGCTTTCCTCCCACATTAAGCTGACACGCCGTAATATAACTGGAATACTGTTAAAAGTGGCGTTAAACCAAACTCACTCACTCAATCTTTATGATTATCCTTATGGGAAGGGAGTGGTGGCTGTATGAAGGAAACCCGAGTTCACGGGCATGCGCTGTATCTTATACGTCATACGTATTCCAACGACTTAATCACATCCTGCTTCTACTTAATTGCCTAATAAAAATCATATCGCATCACTCACGTACTGATACAGTGACATATACGAGTTCTTCTCTCACTTGTACTTAAATCACTCCTGTACTGATACAGTGACATATACGCGTTCTTCTCTCACTTGTACTTAATTGCCTAATAAAAGTCACATCGCATCCCTCACGTACTGATACAGTGATATATACGTGTTCCTCTCTCACTTGTACTTAACTGCCTAATAAAAGTCACATCGCATCACCCACGTACTGATACAGTGACATTGACGTGTTCTTCTCTCACTTGTACTTAATTGCCTAATAAAAGTCACATCGCATCCCTCACGTACTGATACAGTGACATATACGTGTTCTTCACTCACTTGTACTCCTTCCTGCTGGGGAGCCCTGTGTGGACTTGAAACGCCTTCTCCAGCGTCATCAGCTTGTCGTTGACACCACGGACAGCTATAGGGCTGAAACACGACAGAATATGTATGTCCCCCAGTAACCAATGTAGCTGTGTCACCTTAAGGCTTGGGGTTGCAAGGGGAGAATGGGTGTCACCAGTATGCCATGTTTGTCGATGACAGCTATAGGGCTGAAACACATAACAATATATATGTCCCCTAGGTTTCAATGTAGTTGATAACCCCTTGGGTCATCAGTATGCCATGTTTGTCGATGACAGCTATAGGGGTGAAACACACAACAATATATATGTCCCCTAGGTATCAATGTAGTTGATAACCCCTTGGGTCATCAGTATGCCATGTTTGCCGCTGACAGCTCTAGGGGTGAAACACACAACAATATATATGTCCCCTAGGTATCAATGTAGTTGATAACCCCTTGGGTCACCAGTATGCCATGTTTGTCGATGACAGCTATAGGGGTGAAACACACAACAATATATATGTCCCCCAGGTATCAATGTAGTTGATAACCCCTTGGGTCATCAGTATGCCATGTTTGCCGCTGACAGCTCTAGGGGTGAAACACACAACAATATATATGTCCCCTAGGTATCAATGTAGTTGATAACCCCTTGGGTCACCAGCGTGCCATGTTTGTCCTTGACTGCTAAAGGGCTTGCAACACGTCACAATTGTATACATTCCGATTCACACATGTAAATACACGTGGTTCAGTCATGTTAACCCCTGTGGTTCACCAGTCACCTATGAATGTGGTTCAGAGGTATTTGGCCAGGAGCAGAGCAAATAATATGTACGTCCCTTAACTCTTGTGGGGTTCTGAAGAAGACGGGTATGTCCCCAGTGCTTCCGTTGCGCGTGAGAATGGACCCCCAACAAGCATCAAGCGGATTACAATGAGTGGGCATATATAAATGCTTTGAAACGTACTTATTTTGACACTAGAAAGGTGTTAGATCAATGGTTTTGCATATTCCTACTTTGTCATATCGAGGTTCCTCAGACTCGCGTGGAAGTCACGTGACGCCCTCGTGAAGTTGTCCGCCGCAGACTGGATGGCACCTGGGGAGACAGACTTGATACATATGTTTTGTTTGGTTGTTTGTTTGTTGTTTAACGCCCCACTAAGCAATATTTCAGCTGTATGACGGCGATCTGTAAAACAATCAAGTTTGGATCAGACAATCCAGTGATTGACATGAACCTCGATCTATATGAACGCAATTGGGATACGACTACATTTATCATCCAAGCTACCCGATCCCGTTAGTCGCCTCCTACGAAAATCCAAGGTTACCCGGATCTTCATTGGGAACAAGCATTGGTCGCTAAAAAAACATTTCTAACCCGGATCTTCACGGGGGACAAACGTGTTGCTGAGGACCAATTCTAACCCGGATCTTCACGGGGGACAAACGTGTTGCTGAAGACCAATTCTAACCCGGATCTCACGGGGGACAAACGTGTTTCTGAAGACCAATATTATTCTAACCCGGATCTTCACGGGGAACAATAGTGTTGCTGAAGACCAGTTCTAACCCGGATCTTAACGGGGGACAAACGTGTTGCTGAAGACCAATTCTAACCCGGATCTTAACGGGGGATAAACGTGTTTCTGAAGACCAATATTATTTTAACCCGGATCTTCACGGGGAACAATAGTGTTGCTGAAGACCAGTTCTAACCCGGATCTTAACGGGGGACAAACGTGTTGCTGAAGACCAATATTATTCTAACCCGGATCTTCACGGGGAACAATAGTGTTGCTGAAGACCAGTTCTAACCCGGATCTTAACGGGGGACAAACGTGTTGCTGAAGATCAATTCTAACCCGGATCTTAACGGGGGACAAACGTGTTGCTGAAGATCAATTCTTACCCGGATCATCATGTGGCACAATAGTGTTGCTGAAGACCAATATTATTCTAACCCGGATCTTCACGGGGGACAAACGTGTTGCTGAAGACCAATTCTAACCCGGATCTTAACGGGGGACAAACGTGTTGCTGAAGATCAATTCTTACCCGGATCTTCACGGGGGACAAACGTGTTGCTGAAGAGCAATTCTAACCCGGATCTTCACGGGGGACAAACGTGTTGCTGAAGATCAATTCTAACCCGGATCTAAACGGGGGACAAACGTGTTGCTGAAGATCAATTCTAACCCGGATCTAAACGAGGGACAAACGTGTTGCTTCAGATCAATTCTAACCCGGATCTTCACGGGGCACAAACGTGTTGCTGAAGACCAGTTCTAACCCGGATCTTAACGGGGGAGAATAGTGTTGCTGAAGACCAATTCTAACCCGGATCTTCACGGGGGAGATAAAGATGTAGTCACGAGTGAGGACCAGATGCAACTCAACCTGAAGATCATGATCCATGGCCAGACTGTCATGTTCATCAAGACGATCACGGAAGAAAAATGGTATATTACAATGTATTGCAGTGGGAAATGATTAAAAGGTTCTTTCATATTCGGCGTTCGTGTGATGATTATTTGGTTTCCTGTGAGAGAACAAAAAGCCATATCAATGTACGGTTTAATTACTTGGTTCCAGATTTGTGTTAAATGAAAATAAACATGTCGTTTAAAGACGTGATCTCTGGAAGATATTGTCGATGAAGAAGAAAACCACCGAAAAAATCCCACTCATTATCTTCCTTCCCTACTTCTTTAATTGTCGAAATTCGTTGCCGATTTTAATCGGAGAAAATTATTTGATATCATCGACATTCTATTAGTTCATATGAAATATAAATCTGTTAATCTTCCATTACAAACAAATCGTTCTCTGTAGAATAAAAAATTGTGGCCTGACGTCACTGACGTAATTGACGTTCAGCTTGAGATGTAACCATGTAACATTTACCCCGCTCACGTCTCACTCACCTGATGTGATGCTCCACTGCCTAAACTGATCCTGATTGCGTGCGAAGAGATTTTTAACGAATCCATCAATTGCTGTTGCATAATCTCGTACATCAAACGGTAATAAATGAGAATCAACGAGATCTCGTGCGAGCTCGATATACAGTGCAGCTAAAGTACGGCACACTCTGAGTTGTGGATCTATCATCTTCACAAAGCGGTAACCGTCGTACAGGGTGTGGTACAAGGGGTACAGGCCCCGGAATATGCTGTTGCCAACATCCTGGGGAGGGAACAGATTTACATTTTATACGCATTCCCATACTGTGTTGCAGATCTACTATAGTCTTAGCAATAGTGCCCCCAACCCCCTTTTTGAAAGCCAAATATAGTATGTTCAGTAGTGAGTGAGTGAGTGAGTGAGTGAGCGTATGCCCGTGAACTCGGGTTTCCTTCATACAGCCACCACTCCCTTTCCATAAGGATAATCATAAGGAATGAGTGAGAGAGTTGGATTTAACGCCGCTTTTAACAGTATTCCAGTTAAATTACGGCGTGTCAAATTAATTTGGGAGGAAAGCCCGAAGTGATGCAGGTCTCATACGTTTACCACTTCGGTGAAACCCACGAGCACGGGTATGGTGCTGACAACCCTAGAAACATAATCGGGGCGAACCGGGATTCGAACCCACAATTATAGGTTTCTGGCATGTCTAAGGGACGCAACTCTGCACAGCGAATCGCGTCGCCTTAGGTCGACATGGCGTATTCTAAGTGGTTACAATAGTCCCTTATTCCTACCGGGACTGTTTATCAGCTCCTATGTTTGTTGCTGGTGGTGGCAACGGATCAATCTGATAGAAATGTGTGCCAGTGTGTACATTTACAAATCATATAACAAAGAATAATTAAAAACTGCGTTCCTTCTCCTTGATAAACCAGATCGAAAAAGCAAATTGATTACCGGTTTCAACAGTCAGATCGCGGGCCCCATGAACAGGCACCGGTTTTCGTTTTCGACGTGGAGCTACCACACATTATCATACCTCCATGTCAGAATGATGAGATCTGATTGGTCCACGTGATCTTGATAAGATACTGTGTAACCCGCCTTGGAGGGTCATACATTTCTCAGCGGGGAAATGTATCTCGTATACCCCGCCACGAGCAATACAGGCTGCACGTGGTTTTCTCAGAGGCCGAGTAAATCCCTTATTCCCCGCTCCAAATAAAAAAGTCGCACGCTTTTTCCGAGTTACTGGAAGTCACGTTACATTGCACAAATTAAGCGCAGCTCAATCGAACAGCTGTTTTCTATCAAGTTTGAAATTGTATTAATTTTTAATAATGTGACATTAAAACATGTCGGTAACATTCGTTGTAGCAGGATCACCAGAAAACCTAACGCGGGACGCATAAAACCCAATGTACCCCGAGTGATCCTGCCTCAACATATCATGTTCCCTTAGATTTGATACAGTTTATGTACATGCATTGATATTGTAGTCACTGGATAATGACTACAGTGGCAATAACTGTAAGTGAAAAATTAAAGAATCTTCATGCAGTAAACACTGTAATGTTGACACCAAGTGTCTAACCCTACCGTTTGCACTCACGGTCAAGGCCACTGATGCCATTCAAGCCCCTCAATAGTCCTCTGTGGAGAAAATCCTGATGAAGCCTGTAAGTTATGTTGATAGAAAGTATGTAATCTCACCACGAATACATAGCTGGCGTCTGTTGTCGGAATGGCGACATCCTGTTCAAACGGCAGAAAGTCTGACCCGGCCCCTGGGTGCCTGACACTGTAACAAAGGTCATAAACAATTTGAATGATACAGGACCAGTTAATACTCATGAACATGTGAGCGCTCTGTCTCATTGATGATATATCTAGTATTACTTTTCAGAAGATAGAATTATGTTATGTTATGTTATATATTAACGTCAACGCCATATATCTATGTTGACTTGATCTATGTTTTGTAACGTCAACGCAATATATATGTTGACATGATATATAAACCTTAACGTCAACGCTATGTATATGTATATGCTTCTTTGATTTGAAAAACCTACAGAGGATAAGCCTTGTCCAGGGGGTCAGGGTTGCGTTCCCGCCAAACGTCGAATAACGTCCTTCCTTCCTGGTGTGCATCGGGAACCTGCTAGGAGTGAGATGTTTTCAGAAACGGAAAGGGGAACAACCTAAATATGAGAGTTGCCCTGCTGTAGATAACGTCTCCAAGGAAATGATACCGTGTTTATTTTCAGCGAGACGTGGCATTGCGATGAGCGTTATTTACGGTTAAACCAAAATATTTTTATGAGCATCTGACAGCTAGACAATTATTGTGCGCTGTTCACATAAAAACACGTGTGCGAGAACAATGTAGCTAGAAAACTCGCAAACATCCAAATTGTGAATCACGACCTTAAAATCGAGGGAGTTTCTTCATGATTATTTCTTGAGGGTGCATGATTTAGTTTCAGAATATATATATTTTTATTGAACTTATTCCCCTTTGGTATAGTTTCTATTGACGTCCGTCCTCCGGTAAACGCGATCACCTGTTTCTTGACAGATCAGTATACATGAGTTCACGTTTTCACAATTTGTCAATCAGGAGATTGAATGATTGCAACTGGAGATTTTGTCCATTAAAATCAATATTGGCTGATAAAATTTAAATATGGCTGTGTGTGTGTGTGCGTGTGTGAGAGAGAGAGAGAGAGAGTGTGTGTGTGTGTGAGAGAGAGTGTGTGTATGTGTGTGTCTGAGAGAGAGTGTGTGTGAGAGAGAGAGTGTGTGTGTGAAGGAGAGAGTGTGTGCGTGTGCGTGTGTGAGAGAGAGAGAGAGTGTGTATGTGAGAGAGAGAGGGTGTGTGTGTCTGTGAGTGTGTGTGTGAGAGAGAGAGAGAGAGAGTGTGTGTGTGTGTCTGTGTGTCTGTGTGTGTGTGAGTGATTGAGTGAGTGAGTGAGTGAGTGAGTGAGTGCG
This sequence comes from Haliotis rufescens, assembly GCF_023055435.1. Taxonomy (NCBI): domain Eukaryota; kingdom Metazoa; phylum Mollusca; class Gastropoda; order Lepetellida; family Haliotidae; genus Haliotis; species Haliotis rufescens. Next base: position 58,851,559 of record NW_025964334.1, read on the forward strand.
TGTGTGTGTGTGTCTGTGTGTGTGTCTGTGTGTGCATACTAGTCCGAACCTCATAGTCTGGTTTTATAGTGCTGTATGACGCGGCCAGGGAATCGGTCCACCATCCTTCCGCAGTCCATTACATCACGAATACAACTCGATCACCTCCACGAAACCACCAAATCCAAAATCACAAATGTTATCTTCAACTAAGGGTGAGGTGAGGTGAAATCGGGTTTAACGTCACGTCAAAGATTATTGCATTGATATAGCGACGTGCATGTTTGGCTGCTTGTCCGGACTGATGCCAATTTATAGTGCCGCAGTTTAACATGAATACCCAGAATACTGACTCCGAGCCGACCACTCCTTGTTTTAGCCCCTTAATGCCGAGCGCCAGACAGGTTAACAGCAAGTACCATCTTTTAACGCCTTTTGGTATGACGCGTCCGGGGATCGAACCCCGGTCCCTCCACTCTCAGGGCGGACGCTCTCCCACTAGACCACGGAGGCGGTCTCTCCCAATGAAAGCCATACTGTAAATACATTGGTGTTATTCCAAACTTGTGTTTGTCTCTAATCCACTAGAGAGCACCATGGACCTTTATGGAAATGCAGCCTTCTTTAACATTGATTGAAATTGAAATTACTGTTCTTGTTTGCATGTTTTTGTCGCTCAACCATTAGTTTTCCTCGAGGTTATACCTTTAATTTAAGTGACTTACATGACTCCCAAATGGGGGAAAACGTCTTACCTTTCTAGCTGCTCTGTAAATCGCTTGTTTTAAAGTCGGCGTAGCTGACACGGCTATTGTGTAATTTCCTGAAATACGTGGATGTGGGGGATAATATATTTCAACATATGTCGCTGAATGATATAAACTGACGTCCAAAAGAAACTTTACCAGAGTTTGAAATCACTTTTGCTAAAAAACAACAAAACCTACATGCATGAAGTAAAGTGTATTGAGAAGATCAATATATCAACATAATTAACACTGAAAATGACAATCATACCGCGACCGAGAATGACGTCAGAGCCCCCCAAAGTTAGGTGTGGTACAAAACTCGAGCTTTCAGAATCATGGACAATAGGCAGAGTAAATAAACAATCGCTCACGTTCAATAAATCAGTCATTAGTAGCGTGTGTGACCACCAAATGCCTCAATACACGCAAACACTCTTCGACGGGACAGAAAAAGTCAGTCGTCTGATGAGGTCACGTGGGATTTGACGTCATTCTTCTTGGAGGGCCAAGATCAGTTCTTGCCGGTTGGCTGGAGATTGTGGTCGTTGTCGAACACGACGATCCATCAAGTCCCAGAGGTGTTCTATGGGGGACATGTCTGGTGAGCGTGCAGGCCACGGCAGGGCGTTGACGTTGTTGACTGCGAGGAAGTTAGTGACAATTCTGGCTGTATGGGCTCTAGCGTTGTCATGCTGATAAATGACACCACGTGGCTGCTGTTGGAGAAATGGTAGGACAACTGGACGAAGAATGTTATCCATGTAACGCCTAGCTGTCAAGTTTCCGTCAACGATGACCAGCGGTGTCCTCTCCTGCCGACAGATCCCTCCCCACACCATGACACTTCCTCCACCATATGGTACGACCTCCTGCACGCAACACACCGCAGTTCGTTCGCCCCTTCAGCGGTAAACACGTTGTCTTCCATCAGCCCTAAACATACAGAATCGACTTTCGTCAGTGAAGACAACCCTCACGTCACGTCTCCTGGCCACTGTCTGTCGACTAACCCTGTGACCTAAGGCATTTGTCGCCGATGACGTCACTGTCAGGAAGCGATTTCGGAGGTGCAAGGTACGCAAGTACCGGTCATCATGCAATATGGACGTGGGTGGCTCCCATCTGTACCATACCCAAGGCTCGTTCACGTTGTTCGAATGTGAGTCGTGGCATTTCTTATGTGTTTTTTTATCACTGTGGATGTCTGACTTGCCGTTGCAATCGTTTTACCCGCATGTGCATTTGCAGTTGTCCGTGGTGCACGTGTTTTTCACTTTTTCGCGTGTTATCTCGCAAACATGTAACAGGCGATTAACATTTTCTGCATACACTATTGTTGTATTTAGGTTATGTGTTTTAGAAAAAAAATTATACTTTGTCTGAAATTTATATTTTCAGTTGCTAAAGTTTCTTTGAAACTTGGACGTCAGTTTATATGAGTTGTTTAAATTTCAGAATTGATGGTGGTATGAATAATAAAATAAAACATGTTATTGACTACCTGTTCACACGACTATACGTTCACGTTTAGAAGGGACGCAAGGCAACCTGAAATAATAACTAGCCCGAGTGCTGATTACATTTAAGGACACACTCTAACAGCTTAAAATGCTGCTAGTTCCAGGAATACAACTGACTGACTAACCAAAACCTAACGCCCCAACACACAATTCCAAATGCAAGAGGAGTGGACAAGACAACCTCGACTTGTCATTTGGAGATTGATTCGGACCATGCATTGTCGTATAAACGAATGTTTGGCCAATCGTTGGGGGCATTGCCCATTATTTATCAAGTCATCGTCCATGTGTTACGACACACACCTTCTTGGTTGCTTGCGCCCTTACAATACACCGCCAACGTGCTCTGTTGATTGTCATGTTACACCCAGTCCTTCCTCTTTCCTATCCACCCTTTACCAACTCGGGTTAGTCGGTTAATTCTTGTGTATAAACGTCAATCTTAACTGTCTCTTTTAGCCAGAGGTTTGCAGTCTCCGTTGATCATAGTGGGCAGCCAGATCCCCTCGATGTAACGTCGTCAGTGTGTAAGCTCAGAGTAGACACTCAGCTACAACCAACCGTGCTTAACAACCCTGGCCGTCATCCATGACAGGGCTTCTTGAGGGTGAGGACATAAGCAGTCGCTTACGTAAACCCAGGGTCATCACTGTTACAGGGCATCGTGGGTGTGGGGTTTTGCATGTTGCTTTCGGTTCATTTGCTGATTCCGGTTATTTATCTGTGTTATTGTGACATATAGATTGGCCATGGCCGTTTACACGAGAGGTAACAGCTATGCGATTGGGGAACGGAAATGGACGTACCAATTGTAATAAGGTCAATGTTGATATATGCAACCGCTTGATTCTGGAGCCATTTAACATTTTCCTGCAATTGAAGGCGTGATGGTAAGGTAAATAAGATGCAAATGACAAAATCTAAAACAATAGAATTAATATTAATGGACCAGGTCCTCTTCACCGTCTAAGCCTGCTACCACCTTGAACAAAGACTCATCAGAAAGCCCTTATACAAGGGCAGTAGAGAGAGAGAGTAGAGTAGAAAAAGTGTCCTTTTCATCTGGAATTGCGGATGCAGTGTTCTGCCGACAAGTGTTCGGGTCTGGTTTTGGTTTGTGCACATCTATTGCAATGACGAATGCTAGGTTGGGGGTCAGGGCACCTGCCTTACCAAACCAGACCATACACCACCACCCACTAGATCAAATACCCCCAACCGTTAGTCGAGAACTTGCTGACCTGTACCCACTTGTACGACCTCACTAGACCAAATTCTGGCACCCGTTGTTTAAAATCCTCTATCCGTTTGTTAAGATCCCTTAAGTCGCCTCTTACGACAAGCATAGTCGCCTTTTCCGGTAAGCATGGGTTGCTGAAGACCTATTATATCCCGGATCTTCACGGGTACGTTTGTAAAGAACATGTTTTCATATAATGAGTCAGATTCGTACAGTGGTAAATTTCTCATGGTAATGGAAATAGTCTTTTGTTTACCTCTACTCACCCGTACGACCCCCACCGGGACATATTTACCTCTACAGGTTGGTTCAGTACACGCTTACCTCCCCTGGTTTGTCCAGAACATGCTAACCTCTCCAGGTTTGTCCAGAACATTCTTACCTCCACCCACTCGTACGACCCAACTAGACCAAATTCCTCCGCGTCCCAGCTGCAGAAAATGATAGATCGTCGAGGCTTCCATCCTGCACAATAGTTAAAATATTGCATTTATGTTACATCTGGAAGCAATATATGACAACACTACTATTTCAGGACATGAAGCTTGTCCACCAAAACAGTTTTTTTCAGGTACAAATGTTTGTTTTGTTTTAAGATTTGCAACGATGTGGAAAGAAAAAACAGGTGACAAGCTGACATTATAAAAATATTACAGGGTCCAATGCTTAATGGTTATGTTTTGAATGCAAGATCTATTAGAAGTTTGTGTCCAAATACATGTTCAACCCGCTCAGTGTGTGTGTGTGTGTGTCTATAACTCAACACGTATACTTAGTGTCTTTAACTAAAAGCAATAGTCTACCGCTTCGATATAGCATTTTAATGTACATTCTTATAAAACCAAAATATCCTTGTTGAATGAACAATATGATCACACAACAAATAGAAGGAGTACCATTTGTCACTTCCTGAGCGTAAACTCTTGACATTTCTAAAAGGGCAGCGGTTCCGGAAGATGGATCCGTTCCACCATACACATATGCATCTCTGTGATTACCAACCAGCACAACACGGTCTGGAAATATTAAATGAGTAATGTTAATTAAAGAATGTACGATAAATAAAAGCGACAAAACCATTTCGAAATTCATAAGAAATATCAGGAGAGTCGATTGAACGACTCTATCATGAGCATGTGTTTATGAATCACTAGACAAGTGAGCAATTGAATTGCCTTTGCATGTGTTTGTGACAGGTGCCATCGTTTGGGTAGGATACGCTCACGTTTTCGCGAACACTGGTATCATGTTTATTGATAATGATTCATACCCACATGTTCATGACATAGTCGGAATCGGTCAATCGACTATAAACGAAAGTATACACTTCTGGATTTGATCAGAACATTTCAAACGTTATCAAATTGTTACTAAGCTGAAACAGTCGCCAAAATACTGCACGTGCAAGATAAAACAAACCCAACTATACTCGTATCAAATACATCAAGATCGAATGGGCATTTGCTTTGTTTGAGTTGTAGCCACCATCAAATATGGGTGCACGTCAGTTTAATAGCCTTGCATTGCAAGATGTTTCAAATCACTGTAGGTTTCATGTAGATTTCAAATGCTGCTTCGACATTAATATGATGACACTCACCTTTTTCACGTGTTCCTTTCATTGTAGCCAGGACGTTGTAGATTGTAACCGTCTTGAGATGATTCCGCACATCCAGTCTGACACGTCTTGAAATACATTGAAAACCTCAGGTCATAACAATCATCGTTTTAGTTGACATTGGTTATGGTGTAAGTATATATTGCATTGAGAACCCGGACATCCTTACCATGTCTGTAGGTGAAGTACCTACTTGTCCTCCTTCATAGTCCCGCCAAGTCTGTAGATGATGTTGTGTGATACACTTACTTGCCATCCTTCATAGTCCCGCCAAGTCTGTAGATGATGTTGTGTGATACACTTACTTGCCATCCTTCATAGTCCCGCCAAGTCTGTGGGTGATGTTGAGTTATACACTTACTTGCCATCCTTCATAGTCCCGCCAAGTCTGTAGGTGATGTTGTGTTATACACTTACTTGCCATCCTTCATAGTCCCGCCAAGTCTGTAGGTGATGTTGTGTGATACACTTACTTGCCATCCTTCATAGTCCCGCCAAGTCTGTAGGGGATGTTGTGTGATACAATTTCTTACTTGCCATCCTTCATAGTCCCGCCAAGTCTGTAGGTGATGTTGAGTTATACACTTACTTGCCATCCTTCATAGTCCCGCCAAGTCTGTAGGTGATGTTGAGTAATACACTTACTATCCTTCATAGTCCCTCAAAGGCTGTAGGTGATGTTGTGTGATACACTTACTTGCCATCCTTCATAGTCCCGCCAAGCCTGTAGGTGATGTTGAGTAATACACTTACTTGCCATCCTTCATAGTCCCGCCAAGTCTGTAGGTGATGTTGAGTTATACACTTACTTGCCATCCTTCATAGTCCCGCCAAGTCTGTAGGTGATGTTGAGTGATACACTTACTTGCCATCCTTCATAGTCCCGCCAAGTCTGTAGGTGATGTTGTGTGATACAATTTCTTACTTGCCATCCTTCATAGTCCCGCCAAGTCTGTAGGTGATGTTGAGTTATACACTTACTTGCCATCCTTCATAGTCCCGCCAAGTCTGTAGGTGATGTTGAGTCCCCCCTGCCAGTCTGCTGGAGCTGTATCTCCCTGCATCTCCCTGGAAACGTGTAACACAGAATGAATAATAACTATGCATGCAGGTGCACTTTGACTTTTTTGAAGATGCACCAATAGTTTCATTTTCCTACCCCCCAAGTTGTTCAATTATAGGAACGTGTAGCTGAAGGTGTAAGTATACTGATTGTAGGTCCCAAGACTCACGATACAGCTACCAGCTTGTCGGTTATATAATCGCAGGTTACTTATGATGTGTAAGTGCGGGTGCTACCCGTGATGCAGGAAATGCTTGTCCTTTTTGTCCTTGCACCTTGTGTCATCACTGATTTTTAGTGATACATTCATATACATTTAACCGCTAGTTTGCCGTTTGCTCTAAAGGAATCAGTTTTGAATCTCTGGAGGTTTACATTATCAATTGTTGACAATGACAGCTTTCGTCGGCTTTGGAGATTTGAGTGTCATACGATTCTTTCTCAAAGGTTCTTTGAAATCTCTTGGATTTCCAATTTCTAAAGTTGACGTATGCTCTAACTGTTAATATAAAGTTAACAATTGACTTTCCTTTGCATGTGTTTATCATCGTTGCCACTCAAGGGGCGGGATATGTTCACATTTTCGCGAAAACCTGGCATCATCACTGTTTAATAGTGATTCATAAACATAATATGCTTATGATATAGTCGGAATCGCTAAATGAACTCAGTTCTTACATGGATAAGAGAAAGGGTAATTGTTTCTTCTACTTGAAGAGACAGGTGAAACTGGTACCTGAGCAGCATGTAGGCGTCGCTGTAGCCGATGGGGTGGCAGGGGATTTGGGGCAGCTTCATCTTTAGCTCCTGCTCATTCAGCCGTGCCGTGTACCCTGCGGGAAGTGATAATATAAAGACCAATTCTATTTTCGATTTTTTCACGAGACAGGAGGCATAATAAAAGCATTAATGTTTATAATGTTCACCTGAGGTTAATTTCCCAATAAACAAACACATAAATACTAAAACAAACACTTTAACAAACAAACTCCAGATGATATTTTTACATTTTCAAATAAGGAGAGCAATGAAACTGATTATTTTTTGCAGTTTAGGAAGACTCCGTCTAACATGATGTCTGGTGTATATCCAATTTTGATAAGTTCAATGTAGATATTGATATAACCTTTACCATGTATAGTTTTTCAGGATGTTCGCGATGTAAATTATGTCAGATGTGACGTATATTTTAGTTGTCATTTAAAACCGTGCGTCGTAATACACGCACTAAATATCTCTATATGTACACTGACAACACTTTGCTGCGTTTTATGATAACATTACCAATGTAATTCCATTGGGTAATAGTAAAGATCTTATGGCAATTGAAAGTTGGTGAGTTAGAATCTCCTCCCTGCAATCTCTACCAGATTCAGATACGAGATGCAAGTATGTACTTTTCAGTCGTGTAGCGTCAAAAACATCCTTCAGGGCATGGACAAACGTGTATGTTTTGTTATTTTTTATCAGTGTACATACTATCGTCGTCAACTTCTGCCTGACTTTATTTTATCGCTCACTGATGGTTTATTCATAACATAACAAACAGGCACGCAATAGTGCAATACTTTTATAGTCAAGAGCGCGACCTGAACTACACAAAACATAATGTCCCTCTCGAATGTTACTCATATCATAGTGCACCAGGAATAATTATTCTCATGAGTGACAATAGATATGATGTAGGAAGACATACATTTTGCAGGATATCCCGGTGTAGCCTGGTCGCCTTTAATCAGGACAATGTTCCCCCTTTGAACCCCTGTAGGGGGAAGCCACATGCTCTCAGGATAGAAGTTGTCTCCCTTGGCAAAATCACCCGGATCCATGAAGAGGATGATTCCAACGGCGCCATATTGATGAGCGAAGTATACCTATAAACCCTAAATGCTAAGAATCATTGCTTTACTGACATTTTGAAATATGAAAATATTATGCTGATCTAGATGTACAAAGATTTACAACTAAATGGTTCGTGGAACAATGTCACAAACTCACCTTATTCCCTCGAAATACTTTTCCATACCGAGCAATGACGATCTTCCCCGAAACATTCACACCTTGTCGGGTGAGGTTCTCGAAGTCAACATCTCGACCGTAGTTTACATACACTAGTTCAGCCTGAATGAGAAAGACATTTCCAGTAACAATACAACTCCGACGGACGCGCAAAGCTTATCTGTTATTCTTAAAACCAGGAAAAAAGAGATAACATATTTAAGTTTGCATTGAAGAACCTGGGAGATGACCTATGGATTCCAACTTGTATATTATTTCAGTGCAAATATAGCATTTGAACAGAAACGTCGCATTGAAAGAATAAAGACGTTGGAATCCACAAGTATATTATTGAGAATACGAAATATATTATTGAGTTAGTTTTAGTAAAAAAGTACAGTGAGAAGCAGTTACATATATTTATGTAGTGGGAGCTGACATAAACCTTAAGCCTGGTGCATTATTTTAGCATAAGGCGCTGTCAAGAAGGAGGACGATTTCAAGACAGTTGGTGTTTCATTATACAAGGGCCAATTGAAGACATATTTTGCACATTACTATATAAAAATATCCTGATGTTTTCAATCGTATCAAGGTTAAGACCAAAGCGAACACAGCATTTGTATTTTTTCTTGAAATTACCTGAATTACGTTATTGAAGGTGGGGTTTGTGTTTCACGTAAGGAACCTGTTCAAATTGTCAAATTTGTGCAACTTTATTTCAATAATATTATCTCCGATTTATTAATTTTAACTGAGTATACAATCAATTTTTTATCGGCAAATGACAACGCCCTGGTAAATTATGAATCATTTCAGTAAATTTGTTATGCAAACGTTAAACAGATACAAAAAAATGTTTTCGAGGTTATCATGTCAGTTGCAGAAATACGAACATTCGGGTTAATCTAACGTGTCATGTTATAAAACTTGCAGGAAACAAATAATGACTTACTCATATTCATCAATAATAATTTCAAGTGTTATGGTTCAAATATTGACGTTATACGAAAATACAAATCTCGTGTCGTGATGTTAGCAGACGTATGAAAATCAAACATGGTGCGCCTCTCTCGACTTCTGCACAACTTAAAGCTATTTTAATATGAACTAAGTTTACATTGCCTTAACATATAAGCCTTGGCGAAAGTTTACGATCTTCTCAATCGAAGAATGTTCAATTGTCGTTTTCCGTTTAATATGACGAGAGAAAAACAATATAAAGATCGTAAATTCTGGGAGCAATATTTCAGTAAGTGCAAAGGTCACCGGATGTGATGTCACAGACAGGGGTAGTCTGCTGATAATCTTTCGTAGCAAAACAATTACAGCAAATTTTAAAATATTTCGCGTCACATACAGAATAAACACAAATCACTACTTAGTATCAGTAATCATCATTACTATATAAATAACAATGTGACTTTGACTATATAGTCATATCATCCGTTTGACCTTGCCTGCTCCCGCGTCCCTGAAACGGTAGACGATGAATTAACACGCCACATGCAAGTTTCTAGGTATCTTTTATTTGAACTTTTGTTGATATATAAGGATCACCATTCGATGTTACGTTTAATAAAAAGGGATATCATTCATGTATCTGCGATGTACACGCTGGTGATTTTGTTTTCACTATAATAATTGTGTCCCATGCAAAACGTCGATTGATATCGTTGATCGGCAACGATCACCCTCCACAACAGGTGCGCAAAAATAGGCGTGACAAAACATGTTTCAAAATAGCATACATGAGTAGACGAATATGATATACACAAGTGCGTGATGTATATCTTAATAAAATACTACATACAAATTTTCATTGTAAGTTTCTAATTAAATGTGGAATAGTTTTCCTTTTATAATACATTTTTCGATTCTAGACGGATTTTAGAACAATTTTAGATGTCAAAACACGACAATTAACTTACGGTTTACCAATTTACTGGGCTCTGTTCAGTGACAAGAATGTATTTATTTACTTTCCTATCTGATCACAATCAATCAATTTGAGAGGTGCCAATGTGGACTGACTTCACTCAAGGACCACGTACATTTAGGTTAATTAGAGCTTGATTAAATGTTTTATCATATTTATTAATGTTCTGCACAATGTTTGCAATAAACATGACAAAATAATTAAAATATAATCATACAAAAGTAGTTTAGTTTTCTTTGGTACAAAATCACCAAGTACATTGGGCACAATTTTCTTTTGGGTACAAAATCGCATAGACCCTACATTCATCCAGTCGACTTGTACCTACTTTCATCCGTTCTGAAGGTTGGGGAGGCGAGTAAACGTTTTAAAAACAATCCTTAATATTCTAAATCGTCCTTCTTGCCATGATAGCCCAATGACAATTTTATGTTGTTATTATTATGAAATATCAATATGTTATATAGCTCTCGGCTACCGTCGTTTTCAGAAAATATTTTTAAAAACATCGAACGTGGAATCCATTACGGTTTCGGATTTAGTCTTACAAATTTGATGGCGGCAATCACGAAGACATGTTGAATAAATAGGAGTGAAGACTACTATCCAGATCAATAAATAGTTAACATTTGACGAAAAATAGAAAATTATGTATGTTCTTTTGAATTTGTATCTATTTCGGAATTTTTAGTTGATAGCTTATCAACGTTTGCATATTTTACTTCGATGTGTCACATGCGGAACTTGTTTCCGGTTTCAGAAATGATAGCTAAAATTGCAAGTATCTTGATTATTTTTCGTAAACTGCATTATTTTGCAATTGAATGGTTTACCAAGAATGTATAACAGTTCAGATTTTGCGTATCATCCAATATTTGTCATTATTTGCAGTATTTGTTGTTCAACAAAACAAATCGCGAGTCAGGCCACGTCCAAACGTGTCACTGACGTTGGTCGGCTTGTCAAAGATTTATACATCCGTGTCCATAATTCTCGATCATTAAGTTAGATGTATCAAAATGATTGTAATAGTCTTGCGGGATCACGGTGCATGTGGAGTTGTTTGTTTACCGCCGTTGCCATGATAGTACAAGTTCCGTCCAATCGATGATGTTACGATTCAGATTGTTTTTCTTTTGAATTATTTACACCGAAATTTGCTAATTTTAGAAATAAAAGAACTTGAGTGTTTTCTGTTCGCCAGCAAACATAAAATTATTATTGATTATGAAAAATGATAAAATGATAAAGAAAATATCGGACTGCATGCCGCTCAACGTGAAGTGCCAAAAGTCAACACTGGCCGTTTCTGGAAGTTGTGTGCCGAGAAATTTGGCCGATACTCTCTTAACTCGCGATGTTTTCTTTTTGAGGTAAATAAACTACTGAAAGTGTTGATATTTTGCAAGCTGAGCATTTATTCACACCACACGCAACTTAAATGATACGCAAAGCCTACTCGTTAAACAGTTTTAGCGAGTTTCATTTGTGGGTGTCCTTCGACTTTGTGCCCGTCGACTGGGTTCGACATTAGCGTTGACAGCTTTAAGGGAATGTAGAGTTGACATTCACTTCTGGTTTTACATAGTTTCTCTTATGTTCGAAAAGTCAGCATTTCCATTTCAGCTCTACTTGATCATGTCATGTAAGCCCAAAAAATGCAAATGAAGGAAATGTTAAAAGCTGGCTTTCTGTCAAGTGAAGATGCCCTCTATCTATCATAATAACACAATAAAACATTCAGATGTGTCATTTCCTATATAGACCAGTGGTTCCCGTTGTCAAAATGTGGACCAGGTCTGCTGGAGCTATAGCAAGGTGTATTCGGTATCGTTGGAAAGCTTGGAGTCCTTATTTTTTGTCAGACTTGACTAATCATGATATTTTGTAACGAGGGCTACTACCACAACTGCTACTACCACCACCACAACCACCACTACTACTACTACTACTACTACTACTACTACCACCACCACCACCACCACTACTACTACTACTACTAAATGGATACATCCACACTATGAAAACATATTTATTATGTGTTTATTAGTTTCGTGAATGTGTGTGCAATGCTCAATCGATCCAGTTTTTGAATGAAAACTGCAAATAACAAAGGTCTAGGTGGACATCCTTAAGAATGAGTGAGTTGGGTTTAACGCCGCTTTTGACATTATTCCAGTTATATCACGGCGTGTCAGCTTAATGTGGGAGGAAAGCCCGATGTGATGCAGGTCTCAAACGTTTACCACTTCGGTGAAACCCACGAGCACGGGTATGGTGCTGACAAACCAAGAAACATAATCGGGGCGAACCGGGAGTCGAACCCACAATCATAGGTTTCTGGCGTGCCCAGGGGACGCAACTCTGCACAGCGAATCGCGGCGTCTTAGACGACTAGGCCACCCTTGCCCCCTCAAATGTATGGGGGAGCTGGATATGAATTATGTCACCTCTGGTTGTCCACTGGGAGAGAAGCTGTTGTATGGTTGAACTGCTTCAGGGTGTGTCTCCTCGTCGAAGAAGGCGATTTCTCTCGGCGTTGACTGGAACAACACCCTTCCATCTGATGCAGTCAGGCTGGCCTTGGTGCATGTTAAAGTTTATTCAGTTACTTTGTTAACTTCGGAATTTTGATATTAATTACAGAAACGTTTTAGAAATCAATGTTGTTTCCTTCTAAAAATTCAATGAATGTTTTAATAATATGCAAGTTGTGTAAGTAACGGGCGCTGCCGGTAGGAGAGAACACCCGGTATCATCACTGATTTTCAGTGGTCCATTCATATAATTTTGAGAGCCGGATAATCAAGAATGGTTATTCTCTTGGGAGGACATTATATTTTTATGTTTACCGGGGAAGAGAGGCCATAGTAAACACACAGCAGCAAAACGGTATTACAGTACATATATACCACTGGTGAAAATATACCGTGTTGTTGTGGTTGTCATCCGGGTATGACAGCAATACGTCATACGGCACCGTCTGAACGTCATATCCTTGTTCGAGCCACTGATCCCTGACGTACTCTGCCGTACGGAAATTACCCGGCATGCCAGCCAGATGTGGACGCTGTGTCAACTCCCTTTAAATAATAATAATGATAATGGTAATGATAATGATGATGATGATAATAATAATAATAATAATGATGATGATGATGATGATGATGATAATAATAATAATAATAATAATAATAATAATAATAATAAGAGGAAGAATACATGTAGTTGCATATGTAGCTGATAAGGGCAGACCATACACACATATTAACAGCGATGCTGTTGAAAAGGAAAGTTTTATATAGACTGCACTTAGTTGTTTTTAGCATTCCGCCACTTTTAGCAATAAGCCAGCAATGTATCACAGCGGTGAACGCCAGGCCAATGTCTCACGAACTCTTGCTCAATCGTTGTTTTTTTAATCTGGGCTATATCATTGAAAAGCTTTCAAAATGTTTTGTGGTTGACATGTAGAGGACATTTCCAATTTTGACCAAACTGATGTCCGATGAAATCCCTTAATTTGACTTATGTCCGTGTTTTTTTAGGTGAACAGTTGACTTGCCTTTCCGTGTGTTTGTGACGGATGCCACGGGCACGTACACGCAGCCTTTCACGAACACATGGTATCATTACTGCTTGATTGTGATTTAGAAACACATTCTTATGATATAGTATATAACATGATATAGTCGGTATAGTACAATAAACTATATACTTCTATGACAATGGAAATGGTTTTGTTGCTTACATTTCAAATCAAATCCCACCGTCATTTAGCAGGAATATTGCTGAGTGCGGCGTTAAACAACAAACAATCAATTCAAATCAAATCTCAAAACACATCTATTAAAAAGAATGCAGTGTGAATAAACTCTTGTGTAGCGCTGTGGGCAACTGTCCAGAAGATGGATTAGCGCATGACAAGTGGACTATTATATAAATTATTGTTATTACTATAGTTATATTTCACACATTACGTTCTTGTACAGAATTGAATACGACATCCTTGACATGCCATTATATGTAACAGGAAGTGATAGCGTTAAATCTGAGTACTTACGTTTCCTTGTTTGTTGTTTAACGCCGCACTGAGCAATATTCCAGCTAAATGACGGCGGTCTGTAAAATAATCGAGTCTGGACCAGAGGATCCAGTGATTGACATCATGAGCATCGATCCACGCAATTGGGACACGATGACATGCAACATACAAGTGAGCGAGCCTGATCACCCGATCCCGTTAGTCGCCTCTTACGACAAGCATAGCCATTTTTGCGGCACGCATGGGTTGCTGAAGACCTATTCCACTTACTTGAGATGTGTGTCAATGTGTGAAGGGTCTACCCCGCTGATCAGTCTCTGGCTGACGCCAGGATCTGCTTCTTGTATCAACCGCCTGAGTTTCGCGTCTGTCGGGGATCTCGCTGGTGCATACACCCCGATCAACGCCCCGATAACGAAGGAGGACACGCCCACCAAGACAACCACGAGGACCCATCGCTGTAGAACGGATTTCATCTGTGGCTTTGTCTAAATAGGATTAATTCCACTCATTAAAATAATAATACAAAATAAATCTATGCCAAAATGTAAACAACTATTAATGTGTCGCTACGATATCGCTATGATATGAATATATTTAAAGTTTTGGCGTGAAATATGTACTTTCTATTCGGATTAAGAGTGAGTGAGTGAGTGAGTATGGTTTAACGCCGCTTTTAGCAATATTCCAGCAATATCACGGCGGGGGACACCAGAAATGGGCTTCACACATTGTACCCATGTCGGGAATCGAACCCGGGTCTCCGGCGTGATGAGCGAACGCTTTAACCACTAGGCTACCCGACCGCCCCTTATTCGGATTAAGAGATAAACATGCTGTTCTCAGTGGAGTTCGAGATCATCTGTATATAAACCACGCTTATTGAATTTGGAACCGAGCCCGAGAAATTTTAGGTGAACTCTTTTCATGTTCGTGAAAGTATTGGGCGAAGGGACATGCGTTGAGTCTTGTGGTTTTTGTGCTTTGTAGATTTGAATCAAGGTTACACTTTCCTTCGGAAACCAGAGAGTTTTATTGATGCTGCATTCTGTATGTAGTTAACACTAAGTGAATTGGAACATAAGTCCTAACATGCATTTCATTAAGTCGTAAAAGAGAGACCTTTTAATGAAGGATGAACATGACAGAAATCTAAAAGGTAAATAAAAAAGCGTCGACAGGGTGCCTTCAGGCATTTCTTAGAAGTTGACGGATGACAAAGTAGACACAATTTATGGATAATTGCTACTTCATTTTACTGTTATGGTGACGTTTCGGTTTAGGTCCTTACACCGTTGTCAAGCAAGGCTGAATAATGAACGTGGTATATGGTAGGTAAAGGATTAATAGTAACAACAATTGCATAGAGGTAAGACAAGTTCTATGGATGAACAACTTCTTTATTACAATTAGTGCGACGTTTCGGTGAAGATCCTAACACCTTTATCAAGCAATTGCATATATGAGAGAGATTAACATGGGTAGGTGAAGAGAAGAGAAGGATAATACTGTAACAACACGATGGACAGAGAACGAGAAGGGTAATACTGTAACAACATGATGGACAAAGAACGAGAAGGACAGAGAACGAGAATAATAATACTGTAACAACATGATGGACAAAGAACGAGAAGGATAATACTGTAACAACACGATGGATAGAGAACGAGAAGGATAATACTGTAACAACATGATGGACAGAGAACGAGAAGGGTAATACTGTACCAACACGATGGACAGAGAACGAGAAGGGTAATACTGTAACAACACGATGGACAGAGAACGAGAAGGGTAATACTGTAACAACACGATGGACAGATAACGAGAAGGATAATACTGTAACAACATGATGGACAGAGAACGAGAAGGGTAATACTGTAACAACACGATGGACAGAGAACGAGAAGGGTAATACTGTAACAACACGATGGGCAGAGAACGAGAAGGGTAATACTGTAACAACACGATGGACAGATAACGAGAATGATAATACTGTAACAACACGATGGACAGATAACGAGAAGGGTAATACTGTAACAACATGACTGACAGAGAACGAGAATGATAATACTGTAACAACATGATGGACAGAGAACGAGAAGGGTAGTACTGTAACAACACGATGGACAGAGAACGAGAAGGGTAATACTGTAACAACACGATGGACAGAGAACAGAAGGGTAATACTGTAACAACACGATGGACAGAGAACGAGAATGATAATACTGTAACAACACGATTGACAGAACGAGAAGGGTAATACTGTAACAACACGATGGACAGAGAACGAGAAGGGTAATACTGTAACAACATGATGGACAGAGAAGGGTAATACTGTAACAACACGATGGACAGAGAAGGGTAATACTGTAACAACACGATGGACAGAGAACGAGAAGGGTAATACTGTGACAACACGATGGACAGAGAACGAGAAGGGTAATACTGTAACAACATGATGGACAGAGAAGGGTAATACTGTAACAACACGATGGACAGAGAACGAGAAGGGTAATACTGTAACAACACGATGGACAGAGAACGAGAAGGGTAATACTGTAACAACACGATGGACAGATAACGAGAATGATAATACTGTAACAACACGATGGACAGATAACGAGAAGGGTAATACTGTAACAACATGACTGACAGAGAACGAGAATGATAATACTGTAACAACATGATGGACAGAGAACGAGAAGGGTAGTACTGTAACAACACGATGGACAGAGAACGAGAAGGGTAATACTGTAACAACACGATGGACAGAGAACAGAAGGGTAATACTGTAACAACACGATGGACAGAGAACGAGAATGATAATACTGTAACAACACGATTGACAGAACGAGAAGGGTAATACTGTAACAACACGATGGACAGAGAACGAGAAGGGTAATACTGTAACAACATGATGGACAGAGAAGGGTAATACTGTAACAACACGATGGACAGAGAAGGGTAATACTGTAACAACACGATGGACAGAGAACGAGAAGGGTAATACTGTGACAACACGATGGACAGAGAACGAGAAGGGTAATACTGTAACAACACGATGGACAGAGAACGAGAAGGGTAATACTGTAACAACACGATGGACAGAGAACGAGAAGGGTAATACTGTAACAACATGATGGACAGAGAACACATGATGAGGAAGCCAGCGATGAGTTGATTAATGCTTAATGAGTTCATAGTAGGGGGGTGGAATGAAATAGCCTTGATCACTGTTGATTGATGGATTGTGGTGGCGAATGTGGACTGCTTCTGTTTTAGTTTTCTTTTAGTTCAGTCACTAACAGAAGCAGTCCACATTCGCCGCCACAATCCATCAATCAACAGAGATCAAGGCTTGGTATCAATAAACTGTGTCTACGTTGGGTGCCTGTTGTCGAGTTATATTTCTGCATTTGATATCAAGCATACTAACATGCATCCATCATTTGAAACAAACACTTACAGTTGTATCTGCAAATATGTCCAGTTGCGTATTCCTGATCGTGAGATACGGAAACTTCCCCAATGACACTTCGCGCTATGTTCAGTGGCTCCTAAATAACGTTGACACAACTCGGGAGAGGAGATGAATTCAGTCCCACGAAAACCGCTCACTGTGCCAACCTGTGGGCGGGACTTACGCTTATAATAGCGGTTATTGAGAATACTTGTGGGGTTCCTCTCTGAGACTGCTACTGCTGCTACTACTGCTACTACTGCTGTTACCACCACAACTACTACTACTACCACAATTGCTGCTACTACTGCTGCCACTACTGCTGCTACAACTGCTGCTACTACTGCTGTTACCACTACCACCACTACTACTACTACTACTACTACTACTCCTACTACTACTACTACTACTACTACTACTACTTCTACCACTACTACTACAATTGCTGCTACAACTGCTGCTACTACTGCTGTTACCATCACCACCACTACTACTACTACTACTACTACTACTACAATTGCTGCTACAACTGCTGCTACTACTGCTGTTACCACTACCACCACCACTACTACTACTACTACTACTACTACTACTACTACTTCTACCACTACTACTACATTTGCTGCTACAACTGCTGCTACTACTGCTGTTACCACTATTACTGCTACTATTGCTGTTACTGTTGCTGTTACTACTACTATTGCTGCTACTACTGCTGTTACTGTTGCTGCTACTACTACCACTATTAGGACTGCTACTACTACTATTGTTACCACTACTACTACTGCTGCTGCTGCTACTACCACTGCTACTACGACTACTGCTGTTTCTACGTTGTTACTACTGCTACTACTACTGCTGCTACTTCTGCTGCCACTACTACTACGACTGCTATTACTACCACCACTAGTGCTACTACTACTACTACTACTACTATTACTTCTACTATTACTACTACTACTACTACTACTACTACTACTACTTCTACCACTACTACTACAATTGCTGCTACAACTGCTGCTACTACTGCTGTTACCACTACCACCACCACTACTACTACTACTACTACTACTACTACTACTACTACTACTACTACTCCTACTATTACTACTACTACTACCACTGCTATTACTACTACTACTTCTACCACTACTACTACATCTGCTGCTACAACTGCTGCTACTACTGCTGTTACCACTATTACTGCTACTATTGCTACTACTACTGCTGTTACCACTATTACTGCTACTATTGCTGCTACTACTGCTGTTACTACTACTATTGCTGCTACTACTATTGCTGCTACTACTGCTGTAACTGTTGCTGCTACTACTACCACTATTAGGACTGCTACTACTACTATTGTTACCACTACTACTACTGCTGCTGCTGCTACTACCACTGCTACTACTACTACTGCTGTTTCTACGTTGTTACTACTGCTACTACTACTGCTGCTACTTCTGCTGCCTCTACCACTACGACTGCTATTACTACCACCACTAGTGCTACTACTACTACTACTACTACTACTACTTCTACTATTACTACTACTACTACTACTACTACTATTGCTGCTACTACTGCTTCTCCTACTACTACTATTACGACTGCTATTACTGACACTTCTAGTGCTACTACAACTGTTACTACTACTGCTACTACCACTGCTGCTAGTACTGCTGCTACTACTGCTCCTGCTACTATAATTGCTACCTCTACTGTTACCACTGCTGCTACTATCAGTACTGTAAAAGCTGCTGCTATTGCTGTTGCTACTACTACCACCAGTCTGGTGCGAGGTTGGACCACTCGCCTGAGGCGCCGCAAAACGCTGTGCAGAGTTGCGGTCCTTATGCACGCTAAAAACCCGCGGTTGCGGGGTCGAATCCATGTTCATCCCGATTATGTTTCTAGGTTGTCAGCACCACATTAATAAGACTGACTGACTGACTCACTGACTGACTCACTGACTGACTCACTGACTCACTGACTCACTCACTCACTGACTCACTCACTCACTCACAAGTCATTGTTCATCCGCAGATCTAAAGTATGCCTCTCGGCTTAGCTCTTTTCAGAATTACTTTAAAGAGACAACAACTAAATATATTCATTGGAATGTGATGACACCCATAACTGGAAAATCAGGTCAACTTTTCATTTACAAAGATTATAAAAGCGACAAAACCCTTTTCATATTCACATGAAGTATCTGTTAAAAGACGAGTCCATTGTACGAGTCCGACTATATCGTGAGCGTGTGTTTCACTATCACTATCAAATAGTAATGATACCAGCGGGGGGCACGGGGGGCCCAGTCGTCTAAGACGCCGCGATTCGCTGTGCAGAGTTGCGTCCCTTAGGCACGCCAGAAACCTATGATTGTTGGTTCGAATCCCGGTTCGTCCCGATTATGTTTCTAGGTTTGTCAGCACCATACCCGTGCTCGTGGGTTTCACCGAAGAGGTAAACGTCAGAGACCTGCATCATTTCGGGCTTTCCTCCCACATTAAGCTGACACGCCGTGATATAACTGGAATACTGTTAAAAGCGGCGTTAAACCCAACTCACTCACTGATATGTTGCAAAAGGATAATCCATACATCTTGTCATATGATTCCCGTTTCCTGGATTGGAAGGTTTGGGTTTCAATACACGCCGCTGTGTGTCAGATTTATGTCAGAACAAAGCTCGAAGTGACGCAGGCAGTACACCTTTACGAGTGAGGAATTATATACATGAATATGTATAACCGACGTGCCAATAATAGTCACATCACGTCACTCACGCACTGATAATGAAACATTTTCTGGTACTAAAAAAAGGAGACCAGTGAGACAGACAAATCTGTTTCATATTTATAAATTAGATCTGTGCAAAAATACCAACAACTGACAAAACAGTCTCCACAAGGCCGTATGAGAAGAGTTATGACTTCAGCTTTCCCTTCATGTCGGGCAATTTTCCTGCAGCCCAAGCCCTTGGCGTCACCTTTCAGAGGTTTGAGGTACCAACGGGCTTGAACTTTTTACCTAGATTTGATAAACGTCATACGACTCCTGCTCAGAAGTTGTTTGATCAGCATTGAAGGCCTGATTGGCATCGAAGGCCTAGTAAAGATTTCAAGACGTTTCATAGTAGACATGTGGAGGACATTTTCAACTTTGACTCATCAGTAACTAAATGATTTCCAATGAATGTTTTTATTTTGGTTTGTACCATATGGTCCCGAGTTTTTATCAAGGTGACAATTGACTTACCCTTGCATGTGTTTGTGATGATGCCACCGCTTGGGCAGCATATACTCACCTTTTCGCGAACACCTGTTTAGTGAATCATCACTATTTGTTCCTAAACACATGCTCATAATATTGTCGGAATCGTATAATCGACGCTGTTTGGGGCAGATATTTCTTATGAATATGGAAATGGTTTTGTTGCTAAAAGGAAGAAAGTCTTTGACTCAACACCTTGATGCCTTGTAAAACATGCCAGGAGCTCAAGATCCCACAATCTCAACATCTTGTAAACATAAACATGAATACATAGCAGTTGCTATCCATAAGAAAGTATCATGTATTCCTGTTCTTCATACCTCTAAACGCCCATCAAAGAAAACGTAAACATGTTCATGAAAAGTGTAGAATGCTCATACGAAATAGGTGTTCATTGAATTTGGACCATTGCGTGCTCAAACCTCACCATGTAATCGCATCCGATATATATTGTGAATCAACTTTCGAAGGAACTCGAATAAAAATCTCAAGTTTTACCATTTAGAAACCTCCGTTCCGTTGCCATGGTAACAAATGTTCTCCGAGTCTATCATGAAATGGTCGGGGTTCCATAACACATATACAGATAGAGAACGAAATAAGACAATATCTACATTTCAACCAATCAGAAACATCCGTTCTGTCGCTATGGTATTAGGATAGTAAGAGAAATCAGGTTACTTTGCAGAGTATCGTAAGATATACCTTCCTTTGTTTGTTGTATAACGCCTCACTCAGCAATATTCAAGCTATGTGACGACGGTCTGACCCAGACAATCCAGTGATTGACATTATGAACATTGATCCACGCAATTGGGAGACCCTGACATGCAACAACCAATTGCAAGTCAGTGAGCCTGACCACCCGATCCCGTTAGTCGCCTCTAACACAAGCATAGTCGCCTTTTACGGCAAGCATGGGTTGCTGAAGACCTCTTCTACCCCGGATCTTCTCTAAGTGTGACAAGGAGTAAAGAGTGACGCTGATACATGTCTCTGAAGTGCAACAGCCCGAACAAGGTGACCTTGTCACAGCAATTAAGGTTCTGTCAGACCGAAGACTGACAGCTGACAATTCCTACCTAATTTGAAAAAATAACGTGACGTTTTTTACTGATGCTGCTTGTATCATTCATATTACGTAACCCATTCTTGTCCTACATTTCAGAGCTATTAAAAGTGTCGTGCAGACAGTATTTGTCATGAAGTTCTACAGCATGTCTATTGTGTAGCTGTCGACGCACTGTGGCCTACTTTATGTTTCATTAACAATGAGCCGATCAAACATTCTCATTGTCTCTGCAATGTATTATTAAAACATGCGAACATTGTTCACTCGAATCACTGCACGTAGCAACACCCCTGGCGCTTGGTGTTGGCGGTGGCGCCGCGATTCGCTGTGCAGAGTTCGAATCCCGGTTCGCCCGGATTATGTTTCTAGGTTTGTCAGCACCATACCCGTGCTCGTGGGTTTCACCAAAGTTGTAAACGTCTGTGACCTGCATCACTTCGGGCTTTCCTCCCACATTAAGCTGACACGCCGCGATATGACTGGAATACTGTTTAACTTAAACCCAACTCACTCATTCACTCTTAAGATAAACACAGTTCAAATACGGTAAAACCCTGGATCAGGATAATGAATGTTAATCAGTTTTTACAAATCACAAATTTTCACTTATTTAACACCAAAAATCCAAAACTTTAATGTGTAAGAATGAAACAAGGCTAGCTGACTTATTCTTAACTTATTTTTTTTAACAATTTGCGTGGTCCAAGAAAAGGGCCCTTATCCCTGCAGATTGTGTCCACATTGCCTGTGTGGACGTTGTTCTCTCTTAAAAGTGTCGATAAACTTTAAAATGTTCGGATGGCTGACAATGTTGCGCAACCCTTTAACATGGTTGGTGGTTCTTGGACCCATGGCACTTAAGTGGGGTTTTGTACCGAGATTAGATATTCTGTCAGCTACAGCTACAAAATACTTTTTCTAATATAAAACCATGAGCCTGATTGTTGTTAAAGAAAAACACCTTGACACAATGTATTTTTTATGTCTGTCAATTTCTTTTATTTTCAACGGTCTGAAGCAAAATCATTATTGTCAAAATATTTTGGGGACACTTTATTTTGTTCGATAAAATCCGAGCCCAAAATTATTGGCAGAACCGTACGCAACCAGTTGAGTGAGCACAATATCCGGCCCCGACGCCAAATTGTACTTCTACGTCACCGCTAGGTGTGGGTTTAAATTTGGTGTGGACAGCATCTGAGGTTCTTGGGACAAGACTGGGACAGTATACTGTCCACAGACGAGTCAAGGTTTCATATCGACTCTGATGGTCGTGCTAACGAACAAGGGAACGTTTCCGCGACGCATGCATATGACAAAATCAGAACAAGTTAATTTGGCCAAGAACTTGACTTAAATACTCTTCAGGTATATCAATGATCTGATATGTCCACTTGAACTAGAAATAATGGGGGGGCCAGTGAGACCGCCTCATCTGTTACATATTTAGATCTATGTATAAAGATTCAGAGTCTATCTATCTATCTATCTATCTATCTATCTATCTATCTATCTATCTATCTATCTATATATATATATATATATATATATATATATATACACTGACGCCCAAAAGAAACTTTACCAGAGTTTGAAATCACTCTTTCTCAAAAACAACAAAACATACATACATGAAGTAAAGTGTATTGAGAAGATCAATATATCAACATAATCAACATTGAAAATGACAATCATACCGCGACCGAGAATGACGTCAGAGCCCCCAAAAGTTAGGTGTGGTACAAAACTCGAGCTTTCAGAATCGTGGACAATAGGCAGAGTACATAAACAATCGCTCACGTTCAATAACAAGTCATTAGTAGCGTGTGTGACCAACAAATGCCTCAATACACGCAAAAACTCTTCGACGCACAGAAAAAGTCAGTCGTCTGATAAGGTCACGTGGGATTTGACGCCATTCGTCTTGGAGGCCCAAAATCAGTTCTTGCCGGTTGGCTGGAGAGTGTGGTCGTTGTCGAACACGACGATCCATCAAGTCCCAGAGGGGATCTATGGGGGACATGTCGGGTGAGCGTGCAGGCCACGGCAGGGCGTTGACGTTGTTGGCTGCGAGGAAGTTAGTGACAATTCTGGCTGTATGGGCTCTAGCGTTGTCATGCTGATAAATGACACCACGTGGCTGCTGTTGGAGAAATGGTAGGACAACTGGACGAAGAATGTTATCCATGTACCGCTGAGCTGTCAAGTTTCCGTCAACGATGACCAGCGGTGTCCTCTCCTGCCCACAGATCCCTCCCCACACCACGACACTCCCTCCACCATATGGTGCGACCTCCTGCACGCAACACGCCGCCGTTCGTTCACCGCTTCGGCGGTAAACACGTTGTCTTCCATCAGCCCTAAACATACAGAATCGACTTTCGTCAGTGAAGACAACCCTCTGCCAGTTACGTCGTTGCCAACGTCTTACAGTCCGGGTCCATCTCAATCGCAGACGACGATGTTGCGCTGTCAATAGCTGTCCTCTGTATGGTCTAAAAGCCCTGATTCCATGAGCCCTGAGTCTCCTGGCCACTCTCTGTCGACTAACCCTGTGACCTAAGGAAGGTTCGTGCAATATGGACTTGGGTGGCTCCCATCTGTACCATACCCAAGGCTCGTTCACGTTGTTCGAATGTGAGTCGTGGCATTTCTTTTGTGTTTTTTTTATCACTGTGGATGTCTGACTTGCCGTTGCAATCGTTTTATATCCTTACCCGCACGTGCATTTGCAGTTGTCCGTGGTGCACGTGTTTTTCACTTTTTCGCGTGATATCTCGCAAACATCTAACAGACGATTAACATTTTCTTGACTATTGTTGTATTTAGGTTATGTGTTTTAGATAGACTTCATCGTCAGTTTATATATCCCTATAAAAACAAGCTTGAGATAGTCGGTCTCGTACAATGGATGCATCTGTTAACAGATGTGTCTTTTGATTTTGGGAAAGGTTTTGTTGCTATATTTACATAGTGCAACACAGTAGCAGATATTGTGCTCAGCTGAAGCTTCAGGATCTTAGAACAGATTTACTGTAGCTGCTGTACCAACTGTACCTGCACATCTGTTGCCGTCCTGCATCATGTGGCAGAACATTCGTTTACCTCCGACCTCATATTGCAAATCCATCTCGTAGTTAATGAAGGGGCGGTCGGGTAGCCTAGTGGTTAAAGCGTTCGCTCGTCACGCCGAAGACCCGGGTTCGATTCCCGACATGGGTACAATGTGTGAAGCCCATTTCTGGTGTCCCCCGCCGTGATATTGCTAGAATATTGCTAAAAGCGGCGTAAAACCATACTCACTCACTCACTCACTCACTCGTAGTTAATGATCAACTCTGTTGTCACATATCCAGAGACCACGTGGTTCGAACATGTCCGTAATACTTACTGTCAAGGACTAGACCGCCGTGATATTGCTGGAATGTTGTTAAAAGTGGCGTCAAACCCAACTCACTCACTCGCTCACTCTAGAACTAGACTTGAAATGGGCCCGAACCCATGGACCATAACTCTCTGTTAAGCCATGACTATGTTGATAATGTGTCATGTTAATTTACCTCAAATGTATACTAATCCAAGGATAAATCATGGTAGGTGAAATTGAGTTTCCCTTTGTGTCTGCATTTTGTCCATCAGTCCAGCACGACAACATTCAATATTAAAAACACAGAGAACAGCTCATTTAATCATTGTGTGATTCAATATCTTCATTACAGTTTATTTGATTGGGAATTAGTCAAATATTGTCGACATATTAATATCGACTTTGATGATATCACAAGTTATGAATACTAACTAGCATTATTGTCCTATTGTATGCTCAAGTCATTTGATGACTCTGGTAAAACCACATGGGCATCACACATCAGGAATATCCTGTTTCAACATGGATTTGGTTTTATTTGGATAAATCAGGAATGCGGTGATAGCAAATTATTGATGATGATATTTAAACAGAGGATGTATGACTGTCTTTCTCAAAACTGGCATCTCTCCATAGAGCTCTCATCTAAATGCAAATATTACCCACAGTACAAATCTCTCCTTAATGTAGAAAAATTATCACGTGAAATCTTTGCTTATTATAAAAGATTAATATGTATGTTCAGGTGTAACAACTTTAAACTTGCAGTTGAAACTGGAAGACATTCAAAAATCCCATATGAAGAACGTGTGTGCGTGTATTGCCACTCCAAAGGTTTAACTCTAATTGAGGATGAGTATCATGTATTGTCAATCTGTGACAGATACCGAGCTGCAAGAAGAGAATGCTTTGCTGAAAGTGAAATCAACTTTACCACATTTCAACAGTTTTTAAACCTTATGTCAACAAACTCCACAAGAACTTTAAAACACATTGTACTATTCCTATCTAAAGTTATGAATATACGTAACTCATCACTGTTCTAACGTATTCTAAAACTATTTGTCTTAACATAACGCCATAGTATATAAGCATGTATGATCTACATTATGTCAACATGTATTATGGGCTGGAGGCCTGATTACTGAATAAATCTGTCTGTCTGTCTGACTAGCACTATAAGCTTGTAATCTGAATATATATGGAAATCGTCGACTTGGATTAAATTAATTCTAACTCATCAAGATGTGAGCTGCAGACTGTATGGTAAAGGTGAGGACAGACAGGTGGATTTTGACCTCCCGCCAGCGTGTAGCGTTGTGCCCGATCTGGTACAGGAGGTCAGCCAGCCCTGGGAACGTCGTCGTTTTGTAGTAGTTGGCGCTGCTGGGGGAGAGCAACACGTGCCTGGAACACAAGCAGGGGCAGACGTTGACATGACGTTACAATCAGAATATAAAAATGACAATGATCTATTGGAACACGGACAAAAACAGATGACTTCACAATCAGAACATAATGACAATGAATGAATGTTTGTTTGTTCGTTGTTTAACGACTCACTCAGCAATATTCCAGCTATATGACGGCGGTCTGTAAATAATCGAGTCTGGACCAGACAATCCAGTGATTGACATCATGAGCATCGATCCACGCAATTGGAATGCAATGACAAGCATCAACCAAGTCAACGAGTCTGACCACCCGATCCCGTTAGTCGCCTCTTACGACAAGCATAGTTGCCTTTTACGGCGAGCATTTGGTTGCTGAAGATCAATTCTAACCCGGCTCTTAACGGGTATAATGACAGTGACCTATGGGAACACGGACAAGAACATAACTTCACAATCAGAACATGACAACGGTTTATATGAACTAAAACAGTTATTGCGCAATGACGTAACAATCAGAACATAATGACAATGATCTATAGGAACACGGACAAGAACATAACTTCACAATCAGAACATGACAATGGTTTATATGAACTAAAAGAGATATTGCGGCAATGACGTAACAATCAGATCATAATGACAATGATCTATAGGAACACGGACCAGAACAGATGGACATGACATCACAGTCAGAACAAAAAAAGTTTAACAGGACGTCACAAGCTGAACAGGGATAATGAAATATAGGAACACAGGCAAGAACACTTATCATGGATATGACAATTGTGTCAATTCACCACAATCCCATTGCAATGCCATAACCCAGAACTCAGTCGTACACAACAATCTAATATTGTGTTTTGTTTCATCCTTGGTATTTCAGTTGTATGATCATAAAGGCAATAAATTTGTGTGAGAAAACTATGAATTGAAAATGTAATTACCAAGTTATATACGTTGTATCATTGTTCATTAGTTATTGTTGTCTCTGGGATATATATTATTACTTCGAGGGAGACCTTACCGAGAGTTAGCTTTCCAAATATAAATTTGATTGTTCATATTTAAGTTACTTAAATATATTTCCTATCGGTTTGGCAATGAAGCTGGATGTCCGCTGACGATCCGATCGAGCATCCGGTTTGGCATGATACGCTAACAGTGACATTAACGTGTTCTTCTCTCACTTTTACTTAATTGCCTAATAAAAGTCACATCGCATCACTCACGCACTGATACAGTGACATTTACGTGTTCTTCACTCACTTGTACTCTTTCCTGCTGGGGAGCCCTGTGTGGACTTGAAACGCCTTCTCTAGCGCCATCAGCTTGTCGTTGACACCACGGACAGCTATAGGGCTGAAACACGACAGATTATGTATGTCCCCCAGTTACCAATGTAGTTGTGTCACCTTAATCCCCTTGGGGTTGCGAGGGGAGAATGGGTGTCGCCAGTATGCCATGTTTGTCGATGACAGCTATAGGGGTGAAACACACAACCATATGTTTTGTTTGTTTGTTTGTTTGTTGTTTAACGCCGCACTCAGCAGTATTCCAGCTATAAGACGGCGGTCTGTAAAAAATCTAGGCGGGACCAGACAATCCAGTGATTGACATCATGAACATCGATCTACGCAAATGGGATACGATGACATGCGTCAACCAAGTCAGCAAGCCTGACCGCCCGATTCCGTTAGTCACCTTTCACGGCAAGCACTGGTTGCTGAAGACCTATTCTACCCTGGATCTTCACGGGTCCACAACCATATGTATGCCCCCATTTACTGATGGAGTTTTGTCATCTTAACCACCTTGGGGGTTCCAGGGAAGAATGAATTACCACGTGCACGTTCTCATGTATGTTGTTGACAGCTTGAGGGGTAGAGAAACATAATGATAATACATGTCCCCGGTTACATAATGACGTCAGTCACATTACCCCGAGTAGTGATTCTCGGGAAGAACGGGTACCCCATGTTTGTCGTTCAAACATATAGAGCTGGAAACAGAAAATGTCCCCGATTTACTAATGTTGCTAAACTGCCAGGCAAAATGGTGGCAACAAATGAAGCAATCAAGAAATGGTTATTCAGTGGTGATGTATTTGATACGGGTATCATGGTTGTGTTTTGAACCTGAAATGTGCCGTGTTTCGGCGACTGTTTTCAGACCGGAAACGATGATGAAATGATTTGGTTAAATCCCATGTTCATGTGTATACTTTCTTTTGCCCGACGGTTAAGTTCAGGAATTTTAACCCGTGTGGGATTCCGAAAAAGAATGAGTTGCCAGTACCCCTCGTTACCGACCCTACAGGTAGAGTTGAGGGGAATTTGGGTTTAACGTCGCGTCCAAGATTATTGCACTTTTATAGCGACGTGCATGTAGTGTGTGTGTGTGTGTGTGTGTGTGTGTGTGTGTGTCTGTTTGTACTTGTCCGGACTGATGCCGATTTATAGTGCCAGCCAAATGAGATACCATGCCGCAGGTTAACATGAATACCCCACTCAGACACAGTATACTGACTCCGAGCCAACCAGTCCTTGTTTTAGCCTCTTAATGCCGAGCACCAGACTGGGTAACAGCAAGTACCATCTTTTAACGTCGTTTGGTATGACGCGCGGCCGGCAATCAAACCCCGGACCTTCCGCTCTCCGGGCGGACGCTCTACCACCAGACCACGGAACCACCCAGGACATTAGTAACATTAATAGTGATGAACCCAATGGTTTCGAGCTTTGGTTTTGTCGTGTTGACTTGACATATCTACATATGCAAAATATAGAGTTTAAGTAGGTACAGAGCGGAAAAGAATAGCCAATACACACTTTTTTATGTCGACGTCTCCCAATCTTGTATTAAAGTCATTTGCAGCTTTGGTAAAATTGTCGGCCGCCGACTGTATAGCATCTGGTGAAGAAGATAAACGTGGTATTGTATTTGTTTGTTTGTTTGTTGTTTAACGTCGCACTCAGCAATACTCTAGCTATATAACGGCGGTCTGTAGAATATCGAGTCTGGACCAGACAGTCCAGTGATTGACATTAGCATCGATCTACACAATTGGGATACGATGACATGCATCAATCAAGTCAGTGAGTCTGACCACCTCATCCCGTCAGTCGCCTCTTACGACAAGCATTGATTGCTGAAGACCCTGATCTTCACGGGTCCTGGTATTGTGTTATATGAGGTTGCCTTCTCATGGACTGTATAAAATAACAAAACGTTTCTCGGAATATTAATTTTCAAATTGATGATGGCGGAATGACGTTTTTTATTGAAAACAAAATTAGGGAGGAAGGTCAACTTTAGATGATGAAGGTATTACTGTATCACAGGAACCTCTGTCGCTGAAACTTTGTTTGTGAAACATGAATTGTGTTTTGATTCATTATTTGGAAACAAAATAAACAGAATCATGTGTTTGGGTTTGTTTCGCCGAGTTCCATTCGTACTAACCTGAACTTATGTTCCGTTGTGCAAAACTGTCTCTCTGATTTTCAACCAGACCTTTCACAAACCCATCAACGGCTGATGCGTAATCTCGCACGTCCATTGGTATTATCAGAGAATCTACGAGATCCCGTGCCAACTCGATGAAGATCGCGGCGACTGCGGCACTTGCTTTGAGTTGTGGATCCATCATCTTCACATAGCGGTAGCCGTCGTACAGGGTGTGGTACAAGGGGTACCCGGCTCTATGGATTCTGTCGCCCAGGTCCTGAAAATGGAATATATCGCCAGTTTCATAGACTGTCATTGTCAAGGGTGCGGTTTCATAAATCAGTCTTAGCACTGTGACTGTCTTAACTCCCATACTTTGTTTGTATACTGAGGCCGCTTTATCTAACGGGACATTGGTGGATGTTCAAACACTTAAAATGCATAAAAATAGTTTTAACTTACTGTAACTTAAATGAAGCCACACTCGCGAGTATGTGGACTGAAACGAGGACCTCAAATGTAAAAAATGTGATGGCCATCACATGGCCTCTTCAAAGTCATGTCCTATTTGGATTCAAGAAATTAAAAGCTCAAAAATGAAGGAAAACTGGTCGCTAGTCTCTCGTTCTACTGAAACCATTTCTATTACGTGTCAGACAGACCTGACGTTGGTTCACTCAGATCAACCCCATATGACAACCACGAATCACCCAAAACACATCCACGTCAACGTCTGAAACTGTTGTTCAACCTAAGCTAACAGTTAGTCTATGGTTCAACCTGCCAGTCAGCCTGACAAGTCAATTTAATGCAACAACAGTAAAAACAACTGTTCAATCAGTTCACCTAATCCAATGGGATTGTAGAGGACTCAGAAATAAATTTAATGACATTTAGTTATTGATACACAATTTTCAACCGCCTGCTTTATGTCTTCAAGAAACAGACCTTAAACGTTGAGATAAATTTGATATTAGGCATAACAATTGTCATCATTCATATTCCCCCCTTCCCACCCCCCCACATAAAGCTACAGGAGGGTCTTCTATCCTGGTGAGACAGGCTGTGATTCACAGCCCTCTTACTCTCAATACAAATCTTCAAGCTGTTGCTGTTCGTTTGACTTTGGATATTGTCTTTACTCTATATTTTCCTCCGTCAACAAAAAATCGACAATCTGATCTTGAAAATCTGTATGATCAGTTCCCTAAGCGATGTATCACCATGGGTGATCTAAATAGGCACAACCTCTATGGGGAAGAATGACCACAAACACTAAAGGTAAAGTATACTAGTCACATAAAGAAACTGTGCACAGAGAAAATATAGATATAAGGGCACACCGTCCATATATGAAATATAGGTTTGAACACAGCAACTATTGGAGACATTCAAACGCTCATGCACGTGCCATGCGATATGACGTCATTGATGGGGGCCTATGGACGTGCAATGTGTTACTGCACGTGCACCCTGTGCAGCTGTACACAGCATGTGCAACTCAAAATTCGCTGTCACTTTGGAAAGCATGATCTGTGGTCATTCAAAAATTCAAAACTTCTCAGGCGCAGACATAAGCATATCACAAGCAAATCATGCTAAGATTGACAGCTGCACAGCGTCATGAAGCCATTGGAACGATCCGAGCCGGAATGAGGCAACAACAGGTGACAACACATTTCCAATGCCATCGTAACACGATATCGACATTGGTGAGGCGTTATCAGAACACAAATGACGTTGCCGACCACCCACGTTCAGGACGTCCCCGAGTAACGACGCCAAGACAGGACAGATGGGTCCCTTTTCGTTGATAACTTTTATATATCTTGTCGTGGTAACACACTATTGAGAGACATCCACACTTAGGTGTTCAGTGCCTACTTATATCCCCACTCACCACATCTCTATAGGAGGAGGAGGCTGTGGGGATGGCCACATCCTGCTCAAACGGCACAAAGTCACTCCCTGCCCCTGGTAGGCCGACGCTGAAACAAATTAGTGTGCCGCGATCATATCAGGTGCGTGTGTGTATGTGTGTCTGTGCGAGCGTGTGCGTCTCTGTGTGTGTTTATTAGGGTGTCTTTGTTGACGTGTGTACGTTTGCGTGTATGCGTGTGTTGAGGGTATGTGTGTTGACGAGAGTACGTCTGTGTGTGTTGATGAGGGTGTGATTGTTGACAAGGGAACGAAAGTGTGTGTGTGATGATGATTGTATGGAGGGTACGAGGATAAAAGGGTAGGTGTGTGTGTTTATTAGAGTGTCTTTGTTGACGAGTGCGCGTGTGTGTGTGTGTGTGCGTGTGCTGAGGGTATGTGTGTTGACGAGAGTACGTCTGTGTGTGTTGATGAGGGTGATTGTTTTGTCGTATGTACGTGTGTGTATGTGTGTGTTAACGTGGGTACGTGTGTGTTGACGAGGGCACCAAACTGTTTGCGTGTTGATGATGGTATAGATGTTGACGAGTGCACGTGTGTGTGTTGATGATGGTGTGTGTGTTGACGAGTGTACGTGTGTATATTGAAGATGGTGTGTGTGTTGACGAGATAACTTGTGTGTGTTGATGAGGGTGTGGATATTGACGAGAGAACGCGTGTGTGTTGATGAGGGTGTGGATATTGACGAGAGAACGCGTGTGTGTTGATGAGGGTGTGGATATTGACGAGAGAACGCGTGTGTGTTGATGAGGGTGTTGATGTTGACGAGAGAACTTGTGTGTGTTGATGAGGGTGTTGATGTTGACGAGAGAACTTGTGTGTGTTGATGAGGGTGTGGATATTGACGAGAGAACGCGTGTGTGTTGATGAGGGTGTTGATGTTGACGAGTGAACTTGTGTGTGTTGATGAGGGTGTGGATATTGACGAGAGAACGCGTGTGTGTTGATGAGGGTGTTGATGTTGACGAGTGAACTTGTGTGTGTTGATGAGGGTGTGGATATTGACGAGAGAACGCGTGTGTGTTGATGAGGGTGTTGATGTTGACGAGGGAACTTGTGTGTGTTGATGAGGGTGTTGATGTTGACGAGAGAACGCATGTGTGTTGATGAGGGTGTGTATGTTGACGAGTGAACTTGTGTGTGTTGATGAGGGTGTGGATATTGACGAGAGAACTTGTGTGTGTTGATGAGGGTGTGGATATTGACGAGATAACTTGTGTGTGTTGATGAGGGTGTGGATGTTGACGAGTGAACTTGTGTGTGTTGATGAGGGTGTGGATGTTGACGAGTGAACATGTGTGTGTTGATGAGGGTGTTGATGTTGACGAGAGAACTTGTGTGTGTTGATGAGGGTGTGTATGTTGACGAGAGAACTTGTGTGTGTTGATGAGGGTGTGGATATTGACGAGATAACTTGTGTGTGTTGATGAGGGTGTGGATATTGACGAGATAACTTGTGTGTGTTGATGAGGGTGTGGATGTTGACGAGTGAACTTGTGTGTGTTGATGAGGGTGTGGATGTTGACGAGTGAACATGTGTGTGTTGATGAGGGTGTTGATGTTGACGAGAGAACTTGTGTGTGTTGATGAGGGTGTGTATGTTGACGAGAGAACGCGTTGGTGTTGATGAGGGTGTGGATATTGACGAGAGAACTTGTGTGTGTTGATGAGGGTGTGGATATTGACGAGAGAACTTGTGTGTGTTGATGAGGGTGTGGATGTTGACGAGAGAACTTGTGCGTGTTGATGAGGGTGTGGATATTGACGAGAGAACTTGTGTGTTGATGAGGGTGTGGATGTTGACGAGAGAACGCATGTGTGTTGATGAGGGTGTGGATGTTGACGAGAGAACGCATGTGTGTTGATGAGGGTGTGGATGTTGACGAGGGAACGTGTGTGCGTTAATGAGGGTGTGGATGTTGACGAGGGAACTTGTGTGTGTTGATGAGGGTGTGGATGTTGACGAGTGCACGTGTGTGCGTTAATGAGGGCATCTTCATGTAAGTCTGAGTTTTACAAAGGTGAGAGTAGTAGACGTATGGGGGAGCAGTATATGCCTGTGATTTTCACACATTGTCACCCACCTCGGGTAGTCGGCGTTCTGTGTGTCAGGTGAGCGTTCTCGCCACACCTCGAACAGACTCCTGCCGTCCTGGTGCGGGTCGGGGACCTGATTCGAGAGGACCAAGTATTTGTTCAGTAACATTATCAAGAATGAGTGAGTTGGGTTTAACGCCGCTTTGAACATTATTCCAGTTATATCACGGCGTGTCAGATTAATGTGGGAGGAAAGCCCGAAATGATGCAGGTCTCAGACGTTTACCACTTCGGTGAAACCCACGAGCACGGGTATGGTGCTGACAAACCTAGAAACATAATCGGGGCGAACCGGGACTGGAACCCACAATCATAGGTTTCTGGCGTGCCCAGGGGACGCAACTCTGCTCAGCGAATTGCGGCGCCTTAGACGACTGGGCCACCCGTGCCCACAATTATCAAGAAGCTGTTTCTCAGCCTGGATAGGCTTAATATATGACACACTTGAAACATGTCGTGTGAGATAATTTGGCTCACACTAGCAATACAACTGATTGAACCAAACAAGTTGACGGTTTTCTGATTGGTTTATCGCAACGATAACACTATCCATTATAAGATACATGGGTAACACACACAGACCTTTCTCGCAGCTCTGTATACAGCCTGCTTCAACGTTGGTGTAGCGGCCACATTTATTGTATAGTTGCCTGAAGAGAGGGAGGGAGAGACTGTGAGTTGGAATAGCGACAGTTTTACCACGAAGTGATGCAAATTGATGATGATGCTGGACAATCAAGGGTTATAATCAGACCGACCAGCGGATGCTGGCATGGCGAAGGGACGCAACTCACAGCAAATTAAAATTATACATATATATGTCAAAAGAACAGACCAGCGTGTTTCGACGTCCTAGCACACCGTGCCAACCGTGCTGTCACCAAAAGAGTGAGTGAGTGAGTGAGTGAGTTTGGTTTTACGCCGCTTTTAGCAATGTTCCAGCAATATCACGGCGGGGGACACCAGAAATGGGCTTCACACATTGTACCCATGTCGGGAATCAAACCCTGGTCTTCAGCGTGACGAGCGAACGCTTTAACCACTGGGCTATCCGACCGCCCCGTCACCAAAAGAACGTAGATGCCGTGTCCGACTCTTTCATGGCTATTCTGGATTTGCTTGATTTGTCGTCTACTTAATTATTACTTAGGAAAGGAAATATTTGTTGATTGTTTTCGTGAATGTATTACAATATGTTTTCTTGGTAATATAATCATCGAGGAAGATTTTACCCATATGTCTCAAACGTTATCTAAGTAGTTGAAATTTCAAACAAAGAAT
This sequence comes from Haliotis rufescens, assembly GCF_023055435.1. Lineage (NCBI taxonomy): Eukaryota > Metazoa > Mollusca > Gastropoda > Lepetellida > Haliotidae > Haliotis > Haliotis rufescens. The sequence continues at coordinate 58,887,044 of NW_025964334.1, forward strand.
GGTTACTGTGCAGTTGTAAATACAGTGCATCGTAAACGTCATGGGATGTAATTACCTGGATCACCGCTTCCATTTTACAAATTGTTTGATAAGATTATGTATTTCAATTATGTTAATGATTTTATGTTTTGACTCAATTTATAGATGATATTTTCCAACAACGTCGTCTCCGGGTTTTAAAAAAAAGTATCCCAAATAAAAAAACGCCACATTTTATTAACATTATATGTCTCTTCATTGGACAAGTATTTCACTACTGCCTGATTTAATAAATCTGATGGGAGAGTTCTAATAAGAAATAAAGAACTATTGGTAAAGACATTAATTCCAAAGGAAAATAAATTTGAAAGACAAAGATGAACATATTTTCCTTTATCCACTGGCATCCTTTTGAGATGTTTAAATCTCACGACAGTTGTTGGCCTCTTGACCAAAGTTCCATTACTGAGTGTTTAGTCTTCATGCTTCTCCATATCAGTAGAATGTGAGGTGTGAGTGAGTGAGTATGGTTTTACGCCGCTTTTAGCAACATTCCAGCAATATCACGGCGGTGGACATCCGAAATTGGCTTCACACATTGTACCCATGTCGGGAATCGAACCCGGGTCTTCTCCGTGACGAGTGAACGCATCAACCACTAGGCTACCCGACCGCTCCAGTAGAATGGTAGTGTAAGCGGTGTTGATCATGTGCTATGATCAATCAATGATATCAGTAAGCTACCATACGGTACCTACGATAATGATTTACAGTGTGAAATGTCAAAATGAAATTACGACAAAGACCAAACACACTCACACTCGTTTTCTAATATCGTTATGTTACACAGACGACGTTACTAATGTATCATTATTTATAATGCACAAAGTTGTATTAGCTGTAGTGAAAGAAGCATGGTTTGCATCGTGTCATGATACCAATAGTGTGACGTCATCTTCTGATGTGACGTCATTGTCTACTGTATCGTCATTATGTATTACGTCAACAAAATTAGAATATTTAATCAAGAAGGTTGTAGGGCGCGTAAAACCATTATAACAGGTGCTCTTTGTTTAGAGATTAAATCGTTAACCCTAAACCATCAATGTATTACCTGATGTGGTTAAGTCGATGTTGAGATACGCCACGGCCTGATGTGCTAGCCATTTAACGTTCTCCTGTAACAAAGAACGACTATACAGCAAGGTGAACGTAGTGGACAGGACTCTGAATACAGTCCCATTTCATTTGCACATTTATTATACTTACACACGACTATTCAAACTTAGCAAAATCGTTCGAAAATAGTAATTTATGTACAAACACATAGGTCCTTCAACGCCTAAACGACGATTGTGAGACGAGAGTGAATATTGTTTTGAAATAACAGTAACTCTTTAAATCAGACAAATCTAATCGGGGCAGTTGTCCAGAACATACTTACTTCTCCAGGTGTGTTCAGAACATGCTTACCTCCCAAGGTGTGTTCAGAACATGCTTACCTCTCCAGGTATGTTCAGAACATGCTTACCTCTCCAGGTATGTTCAGAACATGCTTACCTCTCCAGGTATGTTCAGAACATTCTTACCTCTCCAGGTGTGTTCAGAACATGCTTACCTCTCCAGGTGTGTTCAGAACATGCTTACCTCTCCAGGTGTGTTCAGATCATACTTACCTATCGAGGTGTGTTCAGAACATGCTTACTTCTCCAGGTATGTTCAGAACATGCTTACCTCTTCAGGTGTGTTCTGAACATACTTACCTATCGAGGTGTGTTCAGAACATGCTTACCTCTCCGGGTGAGTTCAGATCATACTTACCTATCGAGGTGTGTTCAGAACATGCTTACCTCTCCAGGTGTGTTCAGATCATACTTACCTATCGAGGTGTGTTCAGAACATGCTTACTTCTCCAGGTATGTTCAGAACATGCTTACCTCTTCAGGTGTGTTCTGAACATACTTACCTCTCCAGGTGTGTTCAGATCATGCTTACCTATCGAGGTGTGTTCAGAACATGCTTACCTATCGAGGTGTGTTCAGAACATGCTTACCTATCGAGGTGTGTTCAGAACATGCTTACCTCCCAAGGTGTGTTCAGAACATGCTTACCTCCCAAGGTGTGTTCAGAACATACTTACCTCTCCAGGTGTGTTCAGAACATACTTACCTCCTCAGGTGTGTTCAGAACATGCTTACCTCCTCAGGTGTGTTCAGAACATACTTACCTCTCCAGGTGTGTTCAGAACATACTTACCTCTCCAGGTGTGTTCTGAACATACTTACCTCTCCAGGTGTTCAGAACATGCTAACCTCCTCAGGTGTGTTCTGAACATACTTACTTCTCCAGGTGTGTTCAGAACATACTTACCTCCTCAGGTGTGTTCAGAACATGCTAACCTCCTCAGGTGTGTTCAGAACATGCTTACCCCCCCAGGTGTGTTCAGAACATACTAACCTCCTCAGGTGTGTTCAGAACATGCTTACTTCTCCAGGTGTGTTCAGAACATACTTACCTCCTCAGGTGTGTTCAGAACATGCTAACCTCCTCAGGTGTGTTCAGAACATGCTAACCTCCTCAGGTGTGTTCAGAATATGCTTACCTCCTCAGGTGTGTTCAGAATATGCTTACCTCTCCAGGTGTGATCAGAATATGCTTACCTCCTCAGGTGTGTTCAGAACATGCTAACCTCCTCAGGTGTGTTCAGAATATGCTTACCTCTCCAGGTGTGTTCAGAACATGCTAACCTCCTCAGGTGTGTTCAGAATATGCTTACCTCTCCAGGTGTGTTCAGAACATGCTTACCTCCTCAGGTGTGTTCAGAACATACTAACCTCCTCAGGTGTGTTCAGAACATGCTTACCTCCTCAGGTGTGTTCAGAACATGCTTACCTCTCCAGGTGTGTTCAGAACATACTAACCTCCTCAGGTGTGTTCAGAACATGCTTACCTCTCCAGGTGTGTTCAGAACATGCTTACCTCTCCAGGTGTGTTAAGAACATACTTACCTCTCCAGGTGTGTTAAGAACAGACTTACCTCTCAAGGTATGTTCAGAACATGCTTACCTCTCCAGGTGTTTTCAGAACATACTTACTTCTCCAGGTGTGTTAAGAACATACTTACCTCTCAAGGTATGTTCAGAACATGCTTACTTCTCCAGGTGTTTTCAGAACATACTAACCTCCTCAGGTGTGTTCAGAACATACTTACCTCTCAAGGTGTGTTCAGAACATACTTACCTCTCCAGGTGTGTTAAGAACATACTTACCTCTCAAGGTATGTTCAGAACATGCTTACCTCTCCAGGTGTGTTCAGAACATGCTTATCTCCCCAGGTGTGTTCAGAACATGCTTACCTCTCCAGGTGTGTTCTGAACATACTTACCTCTCCAGGTGTGTTAAGAACATACTTACTTCTCCAGGTGTGTTCTGAACATACTTACCTCTCCAGGTGTGTTAAGAACATACTTACTTCTCCAGGTGTTTTCAGAACATACTTACCTCTCCATGTGTGTTCAGAGCATACTTACTTCTCCAGGTGTGTTCAGAACATACTTACCTCCACCCACTCGTACGACCCAACAAGACCAAACTCCTCCGCGTCCCAACTGCAGAAAATGACAGATCGCCGAGGCTCCCAGCCTGTGAGAGAATGGAAAATCGTCACTTATAAACCAATCACATAAAAAGTCTCGACCATGACATTTCACAACATTGTATTCATGAAAAGAAATGGTAAGCATCTCCACACGTGAACATAATTGCAAACAACATGTCCCGGATATCAGAGTTGGAGTGCACAGAACTGTAGGACGAGAACATGACGTTTCATAGTTTTGTTCACCATTGGCCCAAGTACATTGTACATTTCTTGCATAAATCAACAGCTGAAATTAAACCACCATTAGGAGAAAAATACGGATTTTAGTTTTAGTTTTGTTTCAAATCATATATATACAATCTGAATATGTTAAATAATGATGACAGTACCATCTTGCACGTGTTTAGCGTAAACTCTAGACATCTCCAACACTGTAGCGCTTCCAGAAGATGGGTCCGTTCCTCCGTACACCCAGGCGTCTCTATGGTTACCAATAAGCACCACTCGGTCTGGAAATATCAAGGAGGTTTTTTTCAGGAAGTGTAAGTGTGATCAAGGAACATATCAGGACAAAAATATCTGTGACGATAAAGACATTCTGATTTGGTTTTGCTTGTTTATTCGTTTGTTATTTAACGCCGAACTGGGCAATATTCCAACTATATGACGGCGGTCTGTAAATAATCGAGTCTGGACCAAACAATCCAGTGACTGACACCATTAGCATCGATCCACGCAATTGGGACCGATAACATGCATCAACCAAGTCAGCGAGCCTGACCATCCGATCCCGTTAGTCGCTTCTTACGACAAGCATAGTCGCCTTTTACGGCAGGCATGGACCTATTCTTCACCAGTCTCACGGATTTGATAATAGGTTGAATAACTGTAACGGGGTCAACGCATATATGCAGCGTATGCTTTCTCGTTGCAAGCAGTTAAGCAAGTTAATATTATTTTTGAAATTTAATAACAATATGGTATGTATTCATAAAACTATTCTTCTACATACACACCTTTACATGTATCAAATACGCCAACGATGTGAGCGGTCATTACCTTGTTCCCGTGTCAACCATAGAAATCTATTAGTTTCTATTGCCCTTACAAAATCTAGTCGGTAAGTTGCCTAACAGGCCTAATTTAAAAAAGATCAAATGAGAATGTATATCAGTGTTGCGCCGACAGTTGGTTATTTGATGTTGTTGTCAGTATGACATCATAAAACTGAAGCATCAAATATTCACAGCACCTGACGACACTTCTTAAGACGTTCAAAGAGAATCCTCTCTCAATTAATTCATGACACATAGGGCATATACTTAATGCTTTCATTACTCTACACAGTGCGTATGCACGGCTCTTAATGATTTCTTTACTTTACACGGTGCATATGCACGGCTCTTAATGATTTCTTTACTTTACACGGTGCATATGCACGGCTCTTAATGATTTCTTTACTTTACACGATGCATATGCACGGCTCTTAATGCTTTCATTACTCTACACGATGCATATACACGGCTCTTAATGATTTCTTTACTCTACACGGTGCATATGCACGGCTCTTAATGCTTTCTTTACTTTACACGGTGCATATGCACGGCTCTTAATGCTTTCTTTACTTTACACGGTGCATATGCACGGCTCTTAATGATTTCTTTACTCTACACGATGCATATGCACGGCTCTTAATGCTTTCATTACTCTACACGATGCATATGCACGGCTCTTAATGATTTCTTTACTCTACACCGTGAATATGCACGGCTCTTAATGCTTTCATTACTTAACACGGTGCATATGCACGGCTCTTAATGATTTCTTTACTCTACACGATGCATATGCACGGCTCTTAATGCTTTCATTACTCTACACGATGCATATGCACGGCTCTTAATGCTTTCATTACTCTACACGATGCATATGCACGGCTCTTAATGATTTCTTTACTCTACACGATGCATATGCACGGCTCTTAATGATTTCATTACTCTACACGATGCATATGCACGGCTCTTAATGCTTTCATTACTCTACACGATGCATATGCACGGCTCTTAATGCTTTCATTACTCTACACGATGCATATGCACGGCTCTTAATGATTTCTTTACTTTACACGATGCATATGCACGGCTCTTAATGATTTCATTACTCTACACGATGCATATGCACGGCTCTTAATGATTTCTTTACTCTACACGATGCATATGCACGGCTCTTAATGCTTTCATTACTCTACACGATGCATATGTACGGCTCTTAATGATTTCTTTACTCTACACGATGCATATGCACGGCTCTTAATGATTTCTTTACTTTACACGGTGCATATGCACGGCTCTTAATGCTTTCATTACTTTACACGGTGCATATGCACGGCTCTTAATGCTTTCTTTACTTTACACGGTGCATATGCACGGCTCTTAATGATTTCTTTACTTTACACGATGCATATGCACGGCTCTTAATGATTTCTTTACTTTACACGGTGCATATGCACGGCTCTTAATGCTTTCATTACTTTACACGGTGCATATGCACGGCCCTTAATGATTTCTTTACTTTACACGGTGCATATGCACGGCTCTTAATGCTTAAGGACGATTATGTTTCTTAGCTCGGACAATTAGAATAAAATAAATGTAGCGCTGATTCCCAACTTTGCATGAGTGAGTTAGTCTGGTTTAACGCAGTTTTTTTAGTATTCCAGTCATATAATGGCGTGTCAGCTTGATGTGGGAGGAAAGCCAAAAGTGATGCTGACGTCTACCACTTTGGTGAAACTTACAAGTTCGGCTATGGTGCTTCAAAACCCAGAAACATAGTCAGGGAGAATCTGGATTTGAACCCACGATCATAGGAGTTTGGCACACCTACGTGTCGCAACTATTCACGGCGAATTCCTGTGCCACCAGTGCTTCCAAATGTCACATGAGTAGGGTGACCGCCAGTTCCACAAAGTTCGTAGAGTCGTGTGACTGCCTTTCCCAGAATAAGTCTTAATGCAGATTGCTTTGGATCGCTGTGTTCTGTCTTTTACTGATCAACATATTTTGGAAGGTATGCTTGACTGGAAACAACTATCAGTTTAAGACGGGTCGGTGCATATTTCAAGATGTTCTGGACGCGATCATGGCGCCACCAGTGGCTAGTACAAGTTATGTCGCTTGTATGTCCCACCTATTGACCAATCAGATTCCACCTCTCATATCACTTGCATTTACATCAAACAAAATTGCGGCGCACAGTCAAGTGGAACCGATCGATAATCAAAATCTATATTGTAATAAACGAGTCTTGCTTTTCAAAGTGTATCAAATCCTGTGAGGACCTTGATTGAAAACATGAACAGATTTACAAAATATCTGTTGAGGCCTTGTTGGCGGTACACATGATTTGTAAATCCTGCAATCGACCGAAATCTTGACGCCAGTTTACGAACCGGATGTCGATTTCGTTAAGTGACTTTGATTGGACTATGCATAGACTCGTTAGTCCAGCCAACATTTAACTACATAATTCCAGCCTAGTTCGGTGAGGGTTGAAACTGGACTTTTATAAACAGTTAACTCCCTTGCCTCGGGAAGATGGGAACAAGGTTTAGTTTCTGTATTGAATAGGGCACCTTCTCTTTGACTTATCGCGAGGCAAAACACTCAAGATAAGTTTGGTTTTTAGATTTAGGAAAGCATATGGTTTCGTGTTCGGTGTTTCGCGAGCAACTTGATTTGAATCGGGAAAAGATAAGCCGCTGGAAATGTAGGTAAGGTTATGTGAATTTTAATTAGATTCAAAAGAACGATACTTACCGTTTTCTATTGTTCCCTTCATCTTGGCAAAGACGTTGTATATTGTGACAGTTTGAAGGTGATTCTGGACATCGAGTTTCACTTTCCTGAAAATAAGCTTGAAGTGGTACAGAGGGTTATGAAGTTTTCATAAACTTACTTCAGCAACAAAAAGAAATCAGGAAGAATTCATCAAATGTTAAGTACCTCAAAGCTAGAAACTAGAATACGTTTTCCAATACACGGACAGTCTCAGGATAATGTGTATTACACAGACTTATGAAAGTCTCAGAATAACGTGCGTTTCCACCAAGTCTTTTGGTGATGATGTGTGACGTACTTACCTGCCATCCTTCATAGTCCCTCCAGGTATGTAGGTGATGTTGTGTAATACACTTACTTGCCATCCTTCTAAGCCCTCCAAGTCTGTAGGTGATGTTGAGTAATACACTTACTTGCCATCCTTCATAGTCCCTCCAAGTCTGTAGGCGGTGTTGAGTGATACACTTATTTGCCATCCTTCATAGTCCCGCCAAGTTTGTAGGTGATGTTGAGTGATACACTTACTTACCATCCTTCATAGTCCCTCCAGGTATGTAGGTGATGTTGAGTGATACACTTACTTGCCATCCTTCATAGTCCCGCCAAGTCTGTAGGTGATGTTGAGTGATACACTTACTTACCATCCTTCATAGTCCCTCCAGGTATGTAGGTGATGTTGAGTGATACACTTACTTGCCATCCTTCATAGTCCCGCCAAGTCTGTGGGTGATGTTGAGTGATACACTTACTTACCATCCTTCATAGTCCCTCCAGGTATGTAGGTGATGTTGAGTGATACACTTACTTGCCATCCTTCATAGTCCCGCCAAGTCTGTGGGCGATGTTGAGTAATACACTTACTTGCCATCCTTCATAGTCCCGCCAAGTCTGTAGGTGATGTTGAGTGATACACTTACTTGCCATCCTTCATAGTCCCCCCAGGTATGTAGGAGATGTTGAGTGATACACTTACTTGCCATCCTTCATAGTCCCGCCAAGTCTGTGGGTGATGTTGAGTAATACACTTACTTGCCATCCTTCATAGTCCCGCCAAGTCTGTAGGTGATGTTGAGTGATACACTTACTTGCCATCCTTCATAGTCCCTCCAGGTATGTAGGAGATGTTGTGTTATACACTTACTTACCATCCTTCATAGTCCCTCCAGGTATGTGGGTGATGTTGAGTAATACACTTACTTGCCATCCTTCATAGTCCCGCCAAGTCTGTAGGTGATGTTGAGTCCTCCCTGCCAGTCTGGCGGAGCTGTATCTCCCTCCATCTCCCTTTCAGACAGAAGACATAACAAATCATGTATCAGTTGCCACTTGCATCAGCTGTTCGAATTGCTTTACGTCCCTTGAATGTTTGTCGTATACAACAGGTGTTTGTTCTACATGAAGAGACAGGTGAAACTTGTACCTGAGCAGCATGTAGGCGTCGCTGTAGCCGATGGGGTGGCAGGGGATTTGGGGCAGCTTCATCTTCAGCTCCTCGTCATTCAGCCGTGCCGTGTACCCTGCGGGAGAGGTCGTTAAATCCTTAACCGAGACTCATGCAATTTGATTTCTTTGCAAAGAACCAGGTGCAAACGGTAGGTTTTCCAAGAACAAACCTTTGAAAAAGATGTGTTATCAGATTAACGAAAACCATGACATTCAATTTAAGCTTTTGATTGTTAGCTAACTTCATAAGAGACTATTTTTGCGTTCAGCTATCCCTCTCCTCAACAACTTCTCCTCAAATCCCTGACATATTAAAGACTATAAATTCGATAAATACTACTCAACATATGCTAAGGATCAAAACGTTGATACTGATTCATGGTTAATAGTGTGTAATGAAACAATGCTGCCCATCAATCACATACATGTATATTTCGAGAGATAGGCCTTTAAGAAAATTGACACCCCGACAGATATTTTTCAAATACTGTATTTTCATGTTTTTAATCAAGGTGCTCACGTGATTTGATGCACTTCGCGAGGTAAAATCCGTTATATTACAGTATTTTTCTTGATCATCGATCAGATCGTCGAGACTGGGAGCTGCCATTTTGTTTGAAATATATGCAAGTGATATGAGAGGTGGAATCTGATTGGTCAATAGGAAGGGCATAGCAGGGACATAACTCGTAATAGCCACTGGTGGGCGCTACGACCGAGCCCAGAAATTCCAGCCTAGTTTTCAAGGGTGGAAACTGGACGTTTAGAGTCACATGTCACAATGGCTAAAGGATCGGGTGGTCAGGCTCACTGACTTGGTAGATGCATGTCACACTGCAAACACGAACACATCGTTTTTTTCCGTATATGTTCATTGGACGGAAAAACGACTAAAAATTCATTAAAATTGATTAATTGGTGAGCGTCTAGAAAGTGTGCAGAAAAGGGTCGAGTTTTTCAAGCATAAAATGGACGGAAAAACGATGCTTTTTGCTCCGCCTTGTACACCTGTTAATGGCCAATCAGCTGGCGCTGGTCCCCCGACGCACGTGATTCCTAAGGCTTCCTTTCGAAAGCTTTAAGTTTCGTATTTCTGGCATGCCTTGCTCTAGTATCTGTCGCGAGCAGTGCAGCAAGATTTGCTGATAAGCCAGTTTTAGGATATGTAACATGTTAATGGAATTCAGGCACGCGCCAAGAAGTCAAACCAAACAATGTTACCAAGTTTATTGTGGTAACATATCCCTCGGCTATGAACAGTTACCCCTATCGAATAATGGGTTGTGTTTCATTTGGTTATAATAATAACTAATTTTTTAATGTGAAGTTTACAAGATATACGGCTAGGACGAGAGGTTGGTCACATGACGTTCTTCACGTGACTGTATTCTTGAAATGGCGTAAACACTGACTACTTCCACATTCCTGGGGAAAACCCTTGGAATTCCCTGGTACGAATTCATACAGAAGCGTGGTTGCATGCCCGTTTAAGGATACCCTCGCTACAACCCATCCCAGAGAAAAAACAAACGAAAAAAACATCCAAACTATCGTAGTGACAATCTACAGCAATCTATGAATTTACCTTAGTATCTATTTGACACATCTTTACAATCACCTTTCAACGATCGGCCAATTGATCAGTGATGACAAAGGCTTGAAATAGCCACAGGTTAATTAACAACTTCGGAAATATCTTCCGTCACGTTTATCGTGTCGGCCATTTTGACGTATTGTACTTGATGTAGATGTATTACGACGCTCTGTCATTGTAATTGACTTACTGAGGTAATTCTCATCTAATGAGGATATTGTTTGGAATATATTTTTTGTAAACATACTAAAACACGGGGGGGGGGGGGGGGGGGGGGGGGGGGGGGGACTATTTTATTCCGGGATGGCCTATTAAAGTTAGCAGTAAGTCAAGGCACCATGCGTGTATATGATCTGTTATTATATGTGTTTAAATTACGGTTTGGGGCGTTAATAAAATACACTGACGCACTATTCAAATCAATTGGATAATTGAATATGCTTTCTTTTACATATTACATAACAGCACTGCACAACATTTGAACAGTTGCAGTAACACACTACGGTAATCGCATTAAACACCATTTTCAACTGTACAGTATTTCAGTATTTCAGTTATATCACGGTGTACAGACTGATGTGGGATAAAAATCCGAATTGGTTCAGGCCATCCAACGTGTGTTCGGGAAAAGGTGAGCGTATCCTGCTACACAAGTGGCACCCGTCACAAACACATGCAGGGACAAGTCAACTGTTCACCTGCACAAAGCACGGAAACACACAGTGATGCCCGTCCTCACTTTTACCGAGCATGTAAATTATATTGTCCGTCAAAAACATGGACGAGTATAAACAATATGTTCATTCACGTAATACATGTCAACATTTGACAAAATGTATTGACTCGGAGCATTATTGTTAATCACAGCGTATAGACTCGGCATGCAGTTGAACTCATCACCCATCCCATTATTGATAATCCTTCTTGAAGATCTATGAAATCAGAAGCTGCAACACTTTATCTTTTAATTGGCATGTCAGACTTCTATTTCATAACTCAGTTTTATTTGCACGGATCACGAAAGGGACATTGTCGCGTTGTCGCATTGTCGCATTGACGCCCTTACAAAAACTAGCAAAACGTGTCAAAATTAACAAAAGCGCGACAATTGGCCATTTGTCGCATTGTCGCGTGTTTGCATTATCGCTCTTTGAATAATCCTTTTCTTTATTTTACAAAAGGGCGACGATGCCGTAACGCGACATTTTCAAGGTCAAAATATGTCTCGTCGCATTGTCGCCCCATCACAAATGTGTATAAAAGGCGTAAAGTTTAGTTAATGTTACAGTTAGGAAGCGGTAGCCAAGTTACATCTGTCGTAGAAGTTCAGCCTTTATACATGTAAGTCTTGAAATGAAAACACAAGTCCGTCCGCGAGTCCATAACGTTTTATTGTGAGCTCTTCTCTAAAAGTGCTTAGTGTTCGACTTCCAGTTCCAAACACGTAGTACCTCATCAACAATCCACATACCTCTAGTGGAGTGGTCTTCCGGAAGATCTTACTCTTGACCGCATTAGACAACTGACGAGTGCACGCCTGACCTGTGACCTCGTTGCAACCCTCATGAGGTGTTTGCCGAAGGGGGAGGGGTAGGAAATGTGTGCTCCAGCCCAGCGCAGAGCTCGCGACACACTGTATACTGAATGTTGTATACAGTATATTGCAGTTATACTGCATGTGATACTTATAAGCGGAAATGTTACAACTTTCAAGATTCAAGATTCAATTTGCATTTATTTCATATACAACAGACCGCCGTCATATATCACTGGAATACTGCTGAGAGCGGCGTTAAAACAATTTGTTTTCATAATGGAGCGCTGCAGTCATATAAAATAGAACCGTAAACATATGTAGTACAAACTCACTCACTCTGTTTCGAATAATCAGCAGAAAATATATTATTAACCAGGTCTTTGGGAAGAGATATCAGATTTTTATAAGCAGTGACATAGGGATGATAACGGACCCCTCGCTGATTAGGTTCTTGTTTACTTAAGAGCAGAGTTGGCCATGTTAGATGATATAACCAAAATCCAGGAGCTCCGGCGGGGGGCAGTCTGGTCTTGTTAGTGTATGGTATGAGCTGTTGCGTTGACCCAAGAGAATAATGTAAAAAATGAGACCAACTCAAATCTATAACGATTGGGAAAGTCTAGATTTCCACAGCCCTAGCCTGAAATTAAGAATGGGTCTAGGCTCCATTTTAATTGTATTATGTTCATTTTGTAGACATGGATGGACCAACCAGGAGAGAAATTGATGGAATATTAATATCACATGTTACCACTGATCCAGTTAAATTCATCACACAATAATATATTAGTATTTGACATTACGGCATTTGATTATTAGGGCATGATCATGTACATGTTCACTGTAGTAATGTACACACCAGTCAACCTGATTATAATTTTTATTATAGTGTAGCGCGGCATCAACGATTACTTTATGATATCCTCACTTGTCATCGGTGTATTGACATCGAACAATGGACGAAAATTCGAAATTCTTATAAATAGCTTCAATAGGGACAGCGCCGGTGTCAGTACAATTTTCCTAGTTAAAAATATGTCTCTACAAAATATAATCTGAAGCAGACAAGAACAATATTTTTTTTATTAATGCTTACTTTCATGGATAGAATTGAGGCAATCTAGGCTTGCCAAATCGTTCTAGACTTGAGCTGGATTCCTTTTAAATTTATTTTCTATGGTCTGGGAGACGAACGGGCGTCAGTATCGCATGGAGAGCTGGGAAAGCCTGAATCAGTGTAATCGGATATGTTGTGGAGTTTCGGTTTGGGGCTGTTTGCTGAATAGAACAAGGGCTAACGAACAAGGGCACAATGTAGAGATTAAATCATTACCACCTCTCTTTATATCAGATATGTTATTGTGATTTGAAATCTCTTTTGGATAATTGCGAGTTATGTATACTCTGTATTCTTTCGTCATGGTAGCATATATTTTCTATGTTGCTTTTTGAATTATCCACAAATAATGATAACTACAATGTAAACCTCTCATTGGATATATACAATAATACTACTGAAGGGCATATCTGAAAAATGGGACTTATCGACAAATATTTCTTTCTTAAATACTACCCGCTACAGGCATTCTGATCATTATATTATACTTTGTACAGTTTAAAAGTCAAATAATGGCAAATTGTGTATCTTTCTACATTTTGAATTAATTATAATTTCTGCAATAAAACCTTAGCATCAGATAGTGATATAAACGAATATGATCTATACTGTGATAAATGAATTATCAATTTCGTATTATGAATTAGATAAACAGAAATATGATAGTAAAACAAATTATTTTAATCTGTTCGTGTGAGTAGGTAACGAGAGATCTAGGCAACTCATTAACGTAGCCATTTGTGAAAAATGAAATATTAAAGGTTTAGGGGTTTGAACATGTGCATTAAATGACAGGGAAGAAAGCAACGCAATAATTAAATTATGAATCAAATTATGTTATAAATATAACAGAATATATAGAATATATAAGTTTAATTTCTCATTGTTGGAAGGTGTTTAATAATATATTTTGTTTGTAAATAATCCAGTCTGGACCAGACAATCCAGTTATCATCACCAAGAGCACCGATCTACGCAATTGGGATACGATGACATGCATTAACCAAGTCAGCGAGCCTAACCACCCGATCATGTTAGTCGCCTTCGAACAAGCATGGGTTGTTGAAGGTCTATTCTAACCCGGATCTTCACGGGTAATGATTTGAATAATAAGGTACAATGAAATTCTGTATATGTCCATAATAAGTGTGTATAAGTAAATGGATAATATATCCATACACGCCAATTAAATGGCTGCATATGGTTCTTTGATGAACTCTTTTACAAGTCCATATTTCAAGACATGTATTTGATATTCATAATAAATCCACAAAAGATACACAATGGCGACAAAACGGTACCAGCACCACAGATATCTATATAATTACTTTTAAGTTAAATTATGTATCTAAATAGTAAATTAGAAGGGTTAAAAATATACACTTCCGACATTTTTCGGGGTTTTTTCGTTTGGAGAGAGGAGTAGTGACAGTAGTGACTGGTATCTGATGGGTGCAAACAGGTGTCGAGTGGCTGTCTCAGATGGCTCTAATTTCGTAGCTCTAAAGATCATGACGGCGATACAGACCGTGATGCAGTTTGTCTCACAGTCCCTGAACGACATTATTTCCCCTTCCGCCCAGGCCTTACTGCAATGCTATAGCCCCAAATGAAACAATCCTAGATGTTCAACGGGTTTAGGCTGAAATTTCCATCTCACTTGGGCTCCTTTTAAATTTAAATATAGTTTCTCGTTTTAACCAAAATAATGTATTTTCAGAGACTAAGCGTTTGTCTGACCGTGAAGTACAACTATCCAAAAGATCTATGTCTATATTTCTTCAGACAGCCTCTCCATGTTCCTATCTATATGTATCAAAAGACAAATGAATTAAATATTACAGCACTGGTGAATAGGTTTTATGCGCATGTAAGCGTCGATCTACAATATCCTTTGCGCAAAATACATATATACTGATGAATTAACGTAGTAATACTACGCAAATATATGCCCAGATGTATACATAAGTTTCATCTCGTGATCTTTATTCGTGCTTTTAGCTCTTTTTCTACATTAGATTATGGGGTGTTACATCACACCAGAAAGCCAGGTCCAAATTCATGTCATAATTTCATGGTCCGTCTTGTATGTTGGAAACCAATATCGCAACATGGCTGAATATTGCTAAACGTGGTATTTAACCGATTACTCAGATAATTATTCCATTTTCTTCGTGCACGTTCTACAATCATCTACGATCACTATCTATAAGGAGGTATATCTATATTCATCCAAATGTACATACATATATGTCCACATACATATGTATTAAGCAAGTCTTCCTTAAAAGATAAATGCTAAGCATTTCCTCTGTATGTATTTATATATGTAAAAATCGTTTTTATGACTACAGTGATTTTTGCGAGGCTACGCATTTGAGGCCAGGGTTCTTCTATACTCGCATTAATGTGCTGACTTATTATTGCGTTAATTTCATGATTTACAGTATTCATGAAGAACATTTCACGTGGGACCAACAGAGGGAAATATGACTATCGACTATTTTTTTATATTTAGCTAGCTCAAACGATCTATTGGTTTGATTTATTGTTATGGTATCCACAAAATAAGTAGGATCCGTTTTTTCCGTTTTTGTTGTTCTTTGTGTAACGCCGCACGTAGCAATATTCCAGTTATATGACGGTTGTCTGTAAAAAATCGAGTCTGGACCAGACAATCCAGTGATTGATATCACGACCACCGATCCACGCAGTTGAGATACGATGACATGCATCAACCAAGTCAGCGAGCCTGACCACCCGATCCCTTTAGTCGCCTCTAACGACAAGCATAGTCGCCTATAAGGGCAAGCATGGGTTGCTGTAAATCTATTCTTAACCGGATCTTCAAAGGTCAAGTGGGATTCAACTGATATGTTAAGATGAAATAAAACTGAATTATATGTGCTGTTTACATATCAAAGTTTGCCAAATTGTTACAAAATGTTTGGCCACAGCAAGGCTACGTATTCACAACTTATTGTGGTAGGCACAGTATAACTCATGAGTCTGGACCGAGGGAGGGCCGTATTCCTCCTTGTGGGTCACCTGCTTGGCAATATGGGACGGGAAAACTGCAGGGGGTGAGGGCAGTTAAGTTGATGGTATAGACAGATAACAGATATAATTTTACAAATGTGAAACCTCATTCCACAAAAGGAAAAGACGAAAGCTGAAACTTGGTGAGATTTACAGAACAAAGGCAGTTATTTCTAGTTTCTTACTGACTCTCGAGGATACACTTAATAAAAATTCGTGTGTGCGACACGGCCACCAGTCACTCAATTTGCGTCACAATCTTTCTGTCTTCTTTCATTTGTCATCTGAAATACCATCCCTTCGTGACCTTGTGCTTCCTGCTCAAGTTACCAAACACATCCTGTTTACGTACACATGCAAGATATATATTACGCCGCGGAGAGCCTACGATTATACGTTGATACGTCTAACTGCTGGCCTGGTACGCAATGTCATATTTCTTATCGCCAGGGATCACAGGTGTGATACCAGTCTCCCTCAAGGAGACGTCTGATTAAACTCTTTGCTTCGTCAATGCTTCGTCTAGCCCAAACCGGTAACTGCTACTACTAGCAACGATACAGTGGCGTACAAAGACTTACAATGAGTCACGCATCCGTCACTCGATTTCCATTTTGACTGATTGTTTGACTGATAGATTGATAGATTGATACATTGTGTGAGTGAGTGAGTGAGTGAGTGAGTGAGTGAGTGCCTTTTTCACTGGTATGTACGGATCTGGGTACGGGTCACCGGCTTAGCTTCACCGATCTAGATATATCTATGCAGGAATAGGTCATTCATGCGGATAGCGTAATCTCGATTAATGTATTCAGGAACCTTTCGTGAACAACATTTATTGAAAATGCTACCGAAGAATCAAACAACTTTAAAATTTGGCTTCTGTGGTGGAATCATTCTAATATTTCACATAACCGTTAACGTACTTCTTGAATGTTGTCACGCCATTCATTCAGACAGATCTCGAAGATATGTTAATATCTATGCGAGGACAGCGGATTAGATATCGCGAGGCCGGTTCACAATCCGTAAAAGCCTGTGATATGCCATGAATAGCCCATTGCATCTTCTGTACAAAGACTTTCTTTTGTACGTGTTGTCACAGAGCCACAAACTTAGGTCAATGGATCAGATAAAAGCAGGACTGCTGGAATCGGTTGAGGTGAACTTCCCACGACATAAACTCCTACTTGACAACCGCTTTAAGAAAGTGCCGCCATTCATGTACACAGCCCTGTGGATGAATGAACGACCTAGCGAGGCCAGTAGCGCCACATATATATATATATATATATATATATATATATATATATATATATATATATATATATACAAAAATGAGGTAAATGTTCACTCGGTGTACATGTAATATATAATAAAATAATAAAGTCCACGTTAGCCCATCATCTTCTTTATATCAGTTTCATACATAGTACTTTCGCTGTCTTCACTGAAGAGCTGCCATGAGACAGCGAAAGTACTATGTATGAAACTGATATAAAGAAGGTGATGGACTAACGTGGACATTATTATTTTATTATATATATATATATATAATAGGATGACATAAATAGAACAGTGAGTAGTACGTCCAGATTAGTGTATAGGCGCGCAACATTTAAAAGTAGATGAAAGAACACAATCGTCCGGAATACAATGTATAATTCTGGTGCACTTCCATGTGACTATATAGCATACAATAAGCTATCGGGTCCCGTTTGGGTCGGTTTGGGTGGCAGCTTAGATATCCATAGAGTAGGTTCATCTCGGAATCTCCCATATAACTGGGGCTCCTCTTCAATTTAAATGGAGTTACTTGTTTCTTTCAAAACTATACAGTTTTAGAGACTAAGCATTAGTCTGAATAGATATCACCAGTTTGGAATTTGAAAAACTAATCTGTTTACAGTAACAGAACACTGTTTAAGTGTCATGTACAATTGAGAAAGTGGAATCCCGCCAATTAGGCGGACGAACCTTAAAACTATTAATAAACATTAAAATAAGCAATATCGGGAAAATGTATATGCATATACTATCTGGCAATAAACACAAAGATCACCTTCTACAAAAATAAATTTTAAAAGCCGGTTGATATTCTTGTTGCGTATTTGACGAGTATATAACTTTCGAAAGTATAAATCCTTTTCCTATACTCAGACGTTCCTGAGCCTCGCGCTTTCCTAATTATTTTGACTAAAATTATTACCGTTATCATTGTATTTGTTAATGGGAAATACGCGCCGATCAAGTACGTGCCATAAATTAAAGCGACATTGTACGATTCCGAACTCATCACGAGACTGTGTTTATGAATCACTGTCAAATAGTGGTGACATATAGTGGAAACAATACGCAAACGCGCATGCACAGAACGGAAAATTTGGACAAGGCATTAAGCAATCCGCATGCGCAGAACGATTGATTTCAGTACTTCCGCTAAGCGCTTCGAGTACAGCGTCAAACTCGGGCCTGTAATCTAACACACGAGAACTGACCAATGAAATCTGAGAAGTAGGAATACCGGAAGACGCTGTTGCTTGATTGACAATGCCAGTCAAGAAAGGGAGGAGCTTGATGATATCGTTCTCTCCCAGTAAATTCCGATGTCAAATAACGACGTTATTTGGACGGAAAAACGATGGTTTGAAAGCGTCCAAATAACGTCGTTTTTCCGTCCAATGACCATATACGGAAAAAACCCGACGTTTTCGTGTTTGAAATGTGTCATCGAAACCCAGTTTGCATAGATCGATACTCCTGATATCAAACACTGGATTGTCTGGTCCAGACTCGATTATTTACAGACTGCTGGAATATAACTGGAATGT
This sequence comes from Haliotis rufescens, assembly GCF_023055435.1. Classification (NCBI taxonomy): domain Eukaryota; kingdom Metazoa; phylum Mollusca; class Gastropoda; order Lepetellida; family Haliotidae; genus Haliotis; species Haliotis rufescens. Next base: position 58,906,021 of record NW_025964334.1, read on the forward strand.
TGCTCAGTGCGGCGTTAAACAACAAACAAACAAACAAACAAACACACACACACACACACACACACACACACACACACACACACACACACACACACACACACACACACACACACACACACACGTATCCTACCGGTGCAAGGCTTCAATTAAACTTTAAGAAGACGTACATGTGGCTGGATATCCTGGTGTAGCCTGGTCGCCTTTAATCATGACAATGTTCCCCCTTTGAACCCCTGTAGGGGGAAGCCACATGCTCTCAGGATAGAAGTTGTCTCCCTTGGCGTAATCACCCGGATCCATGAAGAGGATGATTCCAACGGCGCCATATTGATGAGCGAAGTTGACCTGACAAAACATGTAGTGCATTTAAACATGTCTTTTCTGTAAAGGAACAGTGCGAATGAGTTATTTCACTCACTCACTCTGGTAATCATGGTCTGTGATAAAGGTCTTCCTTTTACCCGAGAGTTTGCCTCGGGTTTTTCTGTAGTTGTGTGTGTTGTCTCCCTCAACAGCCTGTACAGGTACACTCACTCAGGCACGCACTCACTCACTCACTCACTCACTCACTCACTCACTCACTCACTCACTCAGGCACGCACGCACGCACGCACGCACTCACTCACTCACTCACTCACTCACTCACTCACTCACTCACTCACTCACGCACTCACTCACTCACTCAGGCACGCACGCACGCACGCACGCACTCACACACTCACTCACTCACTCACTCACTCACTCACTCACTCACTCACCCACCCACTCACTCACTCACCTGTACAGGTATCTTGTCCCACCGCAAGGCACCGCAATTCGCAGTGCAAAGTTATGTTCGTTAGGCGAGTCAGAACGATGACTGTGGGTTCGAATCCTCGATTCGCCTCGAATATCATTCTTGGTTTGTTAGCATCAAAGCTGTTCTGGACCTATGTCACTTCAAGCTTTCCTCCCACATTGGTGAGAGAGTATGATTTTACGTCGCTTTCATAACTATGAGAAATACGTTTCACACATTGTAACCATGTTAGGGATGGAACCCGAGCCCTGTCCGACGTTAATCTGTCACGAATTTGTGTAACTGATTAAAAGCGGGTTACGCCCAGCTCACTCGCGCCAACGATACTCATTAGAATCGTACCTTATTTCCTCGAAATATCCTTCCGTACCGGGCAATGACGATCTTCCCCGAAACATTCAGACCTTGTCGTGTGAGGTTCTCAAAGTCGACATCTCGGGCGTAGTTGGCATATACAAGTTCTGCCTGAAGGACACAGTATTACAGTATTAATATGATGACTCTTCGTTAGGTAAGTTGTGCACTTAGATGATGGAGTACAAGGTGAGGAGAAGATATATGGAAGAACAACTTCTTTACAGCAATGAACTTCGTGACACTTGGGGTGATTTAGCTCGGTGGTAAAGTGTTGTTTGGTAGAACAGATGATGTGAATTGAATCATGTCACACAGTACAACCGCTCCCCCAGAACAGCTGGTGCATCAGATAATGCATCACGAGGAAAACAGAGAAACCCCCCCCTCCCCCCCCCCCCGAAAAAAACCAAACAAACACCCCCTACTAAATCAGCAGCCCTTCTTTAAATGAGCCATAAAATCCGGAGACTATTGTAGAAACAAACCAGCACTGATGTACTTTTCAAGATTTCAAAAGAAATAATACATTAAGTATTCAAAACACCATCAAAGCCACTGGAAAACAGCCATCCAACCAACCGGAAGAACCCTATGCATCGGGACCATTGTGCGACATTTCGTATAATCATGGACATGCTTATATTGGTGAATCATCTAGGCCCCTAAAAACCCGAATTAAAGATGGTGAGTACTCAGATTCCATAGTCGACTATAGTCAGCTTCTCCAGACCTTATCCGTGACAACCCCGTTACAACCAACCGCAAAAACTTCAAAATCACAATACTCCAACCAACAAACTACCCACCGTGACCAAGGCTATTACATACCCCCTGCTTACCATGCATTCATCGTAATCCTCCTGTCAACACTACTGGCTTCACCTGTTGGGATTGTTTACATTATGTGCACATAACAGGCTTCTCTGCTCCATCGAAACCTAACCCAATCTACTCCACTGTATGAACTCTACCTCCTACTTGTTTGTACGCATATGATCCATACTCTGTACAGCACTTGCTTGATAACCGTGTTAGAACCTGCACAGAAAAGTCGTCTAAAATGTGAGAAAGGAGTTGCTCAGCCATATATCTCTTCCTTGCTTCCACCCAACAGCTGAGGTTAATCGAATATATTTAAATTGACATGGAAGACAATTTATTTCGTGACAAAACTCAACATCACACATCGCTGAGTTGGTAAGCGAGCGAATGGACCTTTATGAATTCTTTTGTTACCTCTGACCATTCTGAGTGTCCAACACCAAATCAGAATCAGTTGTCCAGCCAGCGCACAGTGTGAAAACCTGGCAGATGTAATTTGACGATATTGTATAAGATAAAGCTGTTTTTTAAATGTACATCCATCCAGTAATGTACTGGACCATGTTTTTCAATATTTAGTCTTGTATTTTTAAAATGATGACTTAGGCTGAATGTGACTGAAGACATTTTCAAGTAGGTGGCATTTGGTTCGGAATTTAGGTTGGTGTGTTCCGCTTTTTGAACTGGGAAAAGGAGCTGGCTAAGCTAGCCAAACTTTCTGATTTATTACTGTTTGATGGCCAGGCTGTGCATACGTGTGTATGTAATTCCTGGGTGATTTAACAAAAATGCAACGTTACTTTAGAATTCTATAGAAAACAATTGGTTCTATGTAACCTTGAGATTACCTCTGAAAGTGAGATAACTTTGCGGGAACGTTATTCCTGCATTTAACAATATATCGCCATACGGCTTTACGACATGTTTGTGTCACCTCCGGTTGTCCGCTCGGGGAGAAGGCGTTGTATGGTTGAACTGCTTCCGGGTGTGTCTCCTCGTCGTAGAAGGCGATCTCTCTCGGCGTTGACTGGAACAACACACTGCTGTCTGATGCAATAAGGCTTGCCTGAAAGCAGTCGGAAGTAGACATATTGTCCTTACAACATGCATGATTTTCAGGGCATCCCTTCTCATGGCACCCTCGAACATCCGGGGTAGAATAGGTCTACAGCAACCCATGATTGCAATACAAGGCGACTATGCTTGTCGTAAGAGGCGACTAACGGGATCGGATGGTCGGGCTCGCTGACTTGGTTGACGCCTTTCATCGTATCCCAATTGCGTGGATCGATGCTCATGATATTAATCACTGGATTGTCTGGTCCAGGCTCGAATATTTACAGACTGCCGTCATATAGCTGAAATATTGTTGAGTGCGGCGTTAAACAACAAACAACCAAACAACCATTCACATGGTCTGATCCCAATATGAAGGAGCGAGTCTCTGCAGTCTTCTGCCTTACCTTTGTCTAGACATTTAACACCTTGGTGAAAACTTATTCACTACCTCTGTGTAACGACAGTAATCGTAAAATGCTAAATTGGCATACACCACAAAAAATGAACAAGTAGTGTTTGTTGTTTAACGTGAGTGAGTGAGGTTTTACGCCGCTTTTAGCAATATTCCAGCAATATCACGGCGGGGGACACCAGAAATGGGCTTCACACATTGTACCCATGTCGGGAATCGAACCCGGGTTTTCGGCGTGACGAGCGAACGCTTTAACCACTAGGCTACCCGACCGCCCCTGGTTGTTTAACGCCGCACTCAGCTGAATATCAGCTGAATATATCAGCTGAATGACGGCGGTCTGTAAATAATCGAGTCTCGATCAGACAATCCAGAGATTAACATATGAGCATCGATCCTGTCAAATTGGGATACGATGACATGTATTAACCAAGTCAGCGAGCCTGACCACCCAATCACGTTAGTCGCTTTCTACGACAAGCATAGTCGCCTTGAACAAGGAGTGCAAGACACTGTTATGATGTTATTTAACGTACGTGAATTAAAAAAGCCGAGGTTAGTCCCCTTTAAAACGGATAAAAGAAGGTCCCTTTATCTATTCTAACTCTGAGTCAAAGGGAATATTGTACTATCTATGGTTTTATCAAGATGTATCGCTGGATGTGAATTTTTTTATAAATATATCGAAGATGTTCCATAACATATGTAACGTAGACTTACCGTGTTGTTGTGATTGTCATCCGGGTATGACAGGAGTACGTTATACGGCACCATATGAACGTCATATCCTTGTTCGAGCCACTGATCCCTGACGTACTCTGCCGTACGGAAATTACCCGGCATGCCAGCCAGATGTGGCCTCTCTGTCAGCTTCCTTCAGGTAAAAGATGGCGAAAAAAATAACAAGGCTTACACTGTCTCATTCACAGAAGATAATCGTAAAGTTAAAGCATCTTTTACTTTAAATAAGGCCTGATTGTAAATACACCTTTAAGAAAACAATATCACTGTCCAGTCTTCTAATTAACACATTTTAATGTGTTCCCTCCGATAGTGCGTGAAAACAGGTGAAGTGATGTGAGATGGGGTTTAACGTCGCATCCAAGATTATTGCACTTATAGAGCGACATGCAGGCACGTGTGTGTATGTGGCTGCTTGTACTAGTCCGGACGGATGCCGATTTTATAGTGCCAGCCTATTGAGATACCATAACATTCACTTAGTCGTTCAGATAAAAAAGAAACACACAGGTAGATGTTTAGTAAATTTACTGTACCTAATAAAGTCGATATATTTAATTTAATATCATAGATACAAATATGAAATTTTGGAACTCGATAGTCACATGTTGATTTGGTACAAAAGCATTGACAACCGTTCATTGTCATGTCACATAAGGCCACAAGGTTGCGCTGAACTCAGTATCTCGTGTGACCGCCCCGGGCAGCAATCACGGCTCTGCATCTCCCCGGCACTGACTGGATAAGTGTACGAATTCTGTCCAGCGGAATTCTGCGCCATTCTGCTTGTAACGCGTTGGACAGTTGTGTGAATGCCCGCGGCGTGTTCTGGCGTAGACGTATGCGTCGATAGAGTTCAACCCAGAGGTGTTCGATTGGCTTGAGATCTGGAGGTCTCGACGGCCAGGGCAAGACGTTGATGTTGGCATTATGAGGTAGTCTACCGTGAAACGAACTGTGTGCGGTGGAGCGTTGTCCTGTGAAACAGGTCCCTCCTCAACCAAGTCAGAACTGGTGATGTAGGAGATTCCATCTCGCCGGTGAAGAAGAAATCGTGATTTATCGCTAAACCATACTCGTCTCCAGTTTCCCAAATTCCAAGGCTGTAAGGTATGGCACCAACGCAAGCATCGCTGTCCATGGATCTGTTTCAAAACAGGGACGATAACTGGTCTTCTGGGTCGGATTCCAGCCTCGCGAAGATCGTTCCTGACAGTCTGGTCAGATATCCTCCTCAAATCAGGGATCCGTCCTACAGTCTCCATAGCTGTGACATTGCGATGACGTAGGTGGAATCGTCGAATGTATAGTTCCTGTGCAGGGGTGGTAACTCTTGGACGGCCGGTTCTCGGACGGTCTGCAGTGGAATTGAACTGTGTGTATCGGTCACAAAGACGGCAAATGGTGCTGTGGTGGACGTTGAAGCGGCGTGCAACAGAAGACGGCGATTCCCCTCTTTGGATACGTCCTATGGCGATGTTGCGATCGGCAGTGCTGAGTCTCGGCATTTTCGAACTTGAAAAATGTTGACAATTGAATGACAAATTATTGGCTTATGCTTGCCTTTTTATAGCCACTACCATGAGTAACGAATGTCATAACTTGCACGTGCATTTTGCTTTACTGTTTTCCTCCATGACATTTTTGAACAAGTGTGAAAACAATGCCGTTTAAGACATTGAAAATCGACAATGGCTGCATTTTGAGGCACCGTTTGTCGAATATCAGGCCACCAACATTTTGCCAATAACATATATCCAATTTATATACCAGATTTTTGTGTAGTCGGGTTCAATGAACTACATACTACCTGTGCGTTTCTTTTTTGAAGAGTGTATGTTCGTTATATCCAAGAATAATCAGGTGACTTTAATAATGTTCAGTCAATGGTTAGATGATTGTTATGATGATTATGATGCTTACCACTAATATATACTTATAATAATACATTCTTAATTGCTAGTCGATGATCATATATAAATCGCAATAACCGACGATAAACTATATGACAATGACTACATGATACATTGAACGGTAACTTTGGGTGATAGTGTAGCTGAGTGGATAAAGCGTTCCCCAACAACTCGGGTACAGTCACACACAGAAGGATCATGGCTGTAGTAGATTCATCGTGTTTTACATCACGCAAACATACATCTGAGATTCTTGAAGACCCGGGTTAGAACAGGTCTTCAGCAACCCATGCTTGCCGAAAGAGGCGACAATGCTTATCGTAATAGGCGACTTACGGGATCGGATGATCAAGATCGCTGACTTGGTTGATGCATGTCATCGTATCTCATTTGCGTAGGTCGATGCTCATGATGTCAATCACTGGATTGTCTGGTCCAGATTCGATTATTTACAGACCGCCGTCATATAGCTGGAATATTGCTGAGTGCGGCGTTAAACAACTAACAAACAAACAAAACTTTGAGGAATTCACAACAATCACTATGACGAGGTATGCAATCAACCTGAATCCAGTTACTGGAATTATTTACAGACCGCCGTCATACTGCTGTAATATAGATGGGTGCGGCGTTAAATAACAAACACACATCTGAATGTAACTCCTCACCGGAGATGTCTGTCGATGTTTGCAGGGTCGATGTCTCTGATGAGTCTCTCACTGACACCAGCGTCAGCAGCACGCACAAGTTTAAGTAGCATCCCATCCGACTCCGGTCCATGTTCAGTCGCAGTTGTCGCCGGAGCATATAGCCCAATGAGTAGGCCAGAGACAAACGCCACCACCCCTGCCACCGCGGCCAAAAGAACCCAACGTCTTCCCACAGCCTGCATGGCTGATTAATGGAAAGGTTACAGAAAATATCACATGATTCATGGTTCAACAATCATCAGAGAGTGGTACAAAATTAATATATGAGATACACTGCCCCCATAACACAAACAAAAGCGATAAACACTTTCCACGTTCATAAATAATATCGATTGTACGACCCCGATCATGTCATGAGCATGTCTTTATGAAACAGAGGCGGTCGGGTAGCCTAGTGGTTAAAGCGTTCGCTCTTCACGCCGAAGACCCGGGTTCGATTCCCGACATGGGTACAATGTGTGAAGCCCATTTCTGGTGTCCCCCGCCGTGATATTGCTGGAATATTGCTAAAAGCGGCGTAAAACCATACTCACTCACTCACTTTATGAAACACTGTCAAATAAAGATGATACCAGGTTTTCTCAAAGCTATTTGCAATTATTAGTCAAGGTGATGAACGATGAAATGGAAAACAGTCCTGAATATATGTGACAACGAGAAGAAAAAGACCTACTGTGGTATTTGGCGGAGACTCTCGATATGATATGAAGCAGTGTTCAACAGCGATGTCGGTGAAACTGGTTTGTTTGCATCAGCGTTATGCTAACACATCTCTATGTACACTAACGTACAGACAGTTTGATGTCAAACAACGCATGCATAAGAAGGGTCTCAATGAGACGGACAATACAGCAGCTTTGAATCGGGACGTGCAGATACATATGATCCAGTAACCAGATGCTCTCCAAACACTGGACTACATATTGTTGTAGGCAGTCCCTGATGGGGGCACGGGTGGCCCAGTCGTCTAAGGCGCCGCGATTCTCTGCGCAGAGTTGCGTCCCATGGGCACGCCAGAACCATATGATTGTGGGTTCGAATCCCGGTTCGATTATGTTTCTAGGTTTGTCATACCCGTGATCGTGGGTTTCACCGAAGTGGTAAACGTCTGATACCTGCATCATCTAGGGCTGTCCTCCCACATTAAGCTGACACGCCGCGATATAACTGGAATACTTTTAAAAGCGGCGTTAAATCCAACTCACTCACTCACTCAGTACCTGAGTTGCAGGGTAAACATGCTTTGTTGAAATGTATTTGTTGATTATTTAACATTTGTGTTCTGTGCCTCTAAACTTAAGGACCTAACTCCAATGCTGTAATGAAACTATTTGGACGAGTAAAGGAATAAGTACACTTTAATTATTACAACACGGCCCATTTTAATTCTGGAAACCCAATAGTCCAAAAACTCTACGGTCTTTGCCCAGTCTCGATCAAAGGTATTTACAAAATTAAAAATGCTGTTTTTTATGGGAACATACTAAGGAAGTAAAAATGAAAAAAACATGTTCAAAAACTCAATATTTACACGATGTCGCCCACGGGCGGGAATATTTTCATTTACGTTAAACACATGTTCCTACAAGTTCCATGACACATGATGTAAATCATTTTAACTTCATTCAACTATCTTATAGGGTTATTGAAATAACGCCCTGGACGAGAACGTTTGTCCCATGGGCGAGAATATTTTCATTTGCTCAACAGTTTTAGTTTCGCAAATACATAAAGGTGTGTCTACAAACATGCCACATGATTCAACTCATTCTAACTTTTATTGAAATATTTCGCCCAGTCCCTTTGAAGCAGTAACTAACTGTGTGCAAAGTAAACTGACGTCCAAAAGAAACTTTACCAGAGTTTGAAATCACTCCTGCTCAAAAACAACAAAACATACATGCATGAACTAAAGTGTATTGAGAAGATCATTATATCAACATAATCAACACTGAAAATAACAATCATACCGCGACCGAGAATGACGTCAGAGCCCCCCAAAGTTGGGTGTGGTACAAAACTCGAGCTTTACATAAACAATCGCTCAAGTCATTAGTGGGGCGGTCGGGTAGCCTAGTGGTTAAAGCGTTAGCTCGTCACGCCGAAGACCCGGGTTCGATTCCCGACATGGGTACAATGTGTGAAGCCCATTTCTGGTGTCCCCCGCCGTGATATTCCTGGAATATTGCTAAAAGCGGCGTAAAACCTACTCACTCACTCACTCAAGTCATTAGTAGCCTGTGTGACCACCAAATGCCTCAATACACGCAAAAACTCTTCGACGCACAGAAAAAGTCAGCCATTCGTCTTGGAGGGCCAAGATCAGTCCTTTCCGGTTGGCTTGAGAGTGTGGTCGTTGTCGAACACGACGATCCATCAAGTCCCAGAGGTGTTCTATGGGGGACAACATGTCGGGTGAGCGTGCATGCCACGGCAGGACGTTGACGTTGTTGGCTGCGAGGAAGTTAGTGACAATTATGGATGTATGGGCTCTAGCGTTGTCATGCTGATAAATGACACCACTTGGCTGCTGTTGGAGAAATGGTAGGACAACTGGACGAAGAATGTTATCCATGTAACGCTGAGCTGTCAAGTTTCCGTCAACGATAACCAGCGGTGTCCTCTCCTGCCCACAGATCCCTCCCCACACCATGACACTCCCTCCACCATATGGTACGACCTCCTGCACGCAATACGCCGCCGTTCGTTCACCACTTCGGCGGTAAACGCGTTGTCTTCCATGAGGCCTAAACATACAGAATCGACTTTCGTCAGTGAAGACAACCCTCTGTCGTACAGTCCGGGCCCATCTCAATCGCAGACGACGATGTTGCGCTGTCAGTATATAGCTGTCCTCTGTATGGTCTGAAAGCCCTGATTCCATGAGCCCTGAGTCTCCTAGCCACTGTCTGTGAATATTGTGACACGAAAGCAACTTTTAAATGCATTGCCACTTTTGGTATGAGAAAGGGGAACAGTTCAGAAAAAAACAGCCTTCTTGTGATAATTCTCATATTCTCATAAGCACGTTGTATCTTATAACAGTGTCACGCTTATTTAGAGGTGATTCTACAATACCTGCTCTCGTTCAATTACAATCTGCCACATCACGCGTGAATAAACAGTTATGCAGGTGTTGCTGTGGGCAAATACCTTCTTCTGTTCTGGCAAGTTGTTTAGTTCAATAATTTTGTTTTAAAATCCTTTTCAATTTGTTTTCACCATTTTCCCTATTCCATTATATGTTGTTATATCTTATTGCTCATGTTCCCAAGTTTTATAAAACACTTTAATGTTTCTCCTTCCTAATCAAACGTTATACATTTCAGGTCATTACTTTCATCTAATACACAAGAGATGACGCCAAGACATATTTTATTCGGTTTGATGGTCTATGCGGTCTTAAAATTGATTTTATTAGTCTTTGAATCTTATTTTTAGTGCATATTTTCACAAACAGGGCTGTTAGCTGATAAAAGGAATGTAACATCCAGTTGAATTCCCAGTTGACGTACTGATAGTGTTGTTTTTATCAAATAAGAGGACTGTATACGACATGCGTTAGTCTGTTAACGAGCTTTTTACAATTAATATTTCGAATAAGCCCTTAAAGAGGTTGCATACAAAAAAACAAAAAATTCAAGAAATGGGTATATTTTGGTATCATTTTGTAGGAAAATATGTCTTGAATCAAATTACGCAATAAAAAAAACAAGTCACCACGGCATTTTATGAATAAGTGGCGCCATCTAGAGGCACCGGATGATAAAATCATTTTGCCAATAAAATGGTAATTTTAAAGTTTGATTAATAAATGATTGTTTTTGAATAGACATATTACAGTATTGATATGACACAAAACAGAAAAATGAAAATTCAAGTCAAAACATTTTTAATTTCACACATCATTTGACTTGAAAAAGCACATTTTCCAAAAGAATTGATTCATCAGTCAAAATCAAGATATTTTTCAAACTGGCTTATTTCTGAAGTTTATTCATTGTAAAATAAAATTATAAAATAAAAACAACATGTTACCAGAGGATATTCGAATTATTTTCAATCAACACAGCATACCCCTAAAAAAATGAATCTGGGGAGGTAACTCTTGCCCATATTTTCATTTCTATGAGTTCATTTTGGCGGAAGTACAATTGGCCGCGAGTCAAAGGGACGTAACCGCATTACAAATACTCGCCGTTACATGCGCGTCCGGTATGCGCATGGACAATGGTATCCAACGTCTTTAATACGCCAGTTGTGACAGGGATGGTGGTATGGTAGCTGTAGCAGACAGATTGACAGCCGTTGGTACGTGCGTCACTAGGTTATTAGTACGGCATTGACCTTTGGTTGTTACTATACTTTGAGGATTTCTGTGGCAAGAGGCGGACGTAATTCAAACTCCTTCCACACTGACATCGCATCAAATATATTTGTGTACCGATTACATAACTCTTACTGACAGAGTGGGGTGGTATTTCACCAGACGGCACTGTGTTTATTGGGCGGCGCCTTTGATATCGCCTCCAAACATACTTTTAATGACCCATTCAGCGATGATACACACCTCATTGAATAAAACGTTTTGTGTCTTTGTGCTTAATGTATCCGCATATTAACGAAAATATGTAATACATGTATCCACAATAAATATATATATACAGGCTAGGTATTTGCCCACAGCAACACTTGCATAACTGTTTATTCATGCGTGATGTAGTAGAACGAGTTGCCCAGTGTGATGTATGAACGAGACAGTGGGAAATGAAAAAGAAACTAACTAAACTTTAACATTGTGGAAAATAACGCCAATGATTGGAGTACACGCGTATGAATTCGTATGATAAACTATCAAAACGTTTTTAGAGTTAAGGCCGGTTTAATAAAAGATGTATGTAAAAAAGGTGAAATTTGTAAAACTTCCAGGAAACTTCCAACCAAATGCCCTTTTTAAATAGTAATGTCATAATATAATATGAAGTATACTTTGCACACGATTTGTTAATGCTTTAAAGGGACTGACGAAAACATGGGCGAAATGTTTTAATAACGCCACAAATTAGTTGAATTAATTAAAATGAGTTGAATCATGTATCATGTTTGTAGACACACCTTTATGTATATGCGAAACTAAAACTGTTGAGCAAAAGAAAATATTCTCGCCCATCGGCCAAACGTTCTCGTCCAGGGCGTTATTTCAATAACGCTACAAAATAGTTGAATTAAGTTAAAATGGTTTTTCATTATGCGTCATGAAACCTCTATGAACACCTTTATGTATTTGCGAAACAAAAACAAGAGTTTTGAGTAAAGGCAAATATTCTCATTTATGATGATTTAAATGTTTCAATATTGCTATAAAATCGTTGAATTAAGTTAAAATGAGTTATATTTTGTGTCATGAAACTTGTAAGAACACCTGTATGTATTTGCGAAACAAAAACAAGAGTTTTGAGCAAAGGAAAATATTCCCGCCCATGGGCCACTCTTCTCAAAGTGTAAGTATTGAGTTTTTGAACATTTTTCCTTCCTCAGTATGTTCCCATGAAAACAGCATGTTTAATTTTGTAAATACCTTTGACCGAGACTGGGCAAAGACCGTACAGTTTCTGGACTATTGGGTTTCCAGAATTAAAATGGGACGTGTTTTACTCATTTTTAAGCTTTATGTTGTTAGTATTTCTGTTCTGCCCCAATTTTATAATAGAATATTCGAAATTCGAACTTATGTTAAACCTAAATAGGACACCACTCACTCAAGGTATGGATTGTATTTTAAGACTACTTTTATCCACCAACAAAATTATATTCCGATAATGGCAGTTAGTAACAACCAAATTATCGTGGTGAGGTGATTTGGGGTTTAACGTCCCTTTCAATAGTCTTTCACTTATATAGCGGCGTGCATGCACGTGTGTGTGTGGCTGCTTGTTGTTTGTTTGTTTGTTGTTAAACGCCGCACTCAGCAATATTCCAGCTATATAACGGCGGTCTGTACCAGACAATCCAGCGATTGATATGTGAACATCGATCCACGCAGTTGAGATGGATGACATGCATCAAGCAAGTCAGCGAGTCTGACCACCCGATCCCGTTAGTCGCCTCTTACGACAAGCATATATGCCTTTTACGGCAAGCATGGGTTGCTGTAGACCAATTGTACTAGTCCGGACTAATGCCGATTATAGTGCTCGCCCACTGAGATACCATGCCACAGTTTAACATGGCGTTCTTTGGTGTAAGCAAGAGGATAATATTTCATCGTTTGCGATTGTTGCCATTGTCATGTCAAACATCCGGGTAGGGTGCTTCAAAAGAAATAACTTGTTTGTTTTCGGATCTGATGCACGCTACTGAGTCACTGTTTACTGAAAGGCATCAGCTCGGCTTCAGCCTTGTAGTAACATCAGCTGTGTCTGGCTGCATTGTTTTAACCCATGTCGACGTTGGTTCTCTGTCTACTTCGACAATCACAAACCAGGTCCTTCTGTTCATCAGTATACAGTATATAACAGACAGTAAACAGTATACCACAGGCAGAACACAGTATATGACAGACAGTAAACAGTATACCACAGGCAGAACACAGTATATGACAGACAGTAAACAGTATACCACAGGCAGAACACAGTATATGACAGACAGTAAACAGTATACCACAGGCAGAACACAGTATATGACAGACAGTAAACAGTATACCACAGGCAGAACACAGTATATGACAGACAGTAAACAGTATACCACAGGCAGAACACAGTATATGACAGACAGTAAACAGTATACCACAGGCAGAACACAGTATATGACAGGCAGTATACAGCATTTCACAGGCGGTATACAGTATATGACAGGCAGTACACAGTATAATACAGGCAGTACACAGTATTTCTCCCATAACAGGGCTTGATCTTCCATCGCCAGCAGTGGTTTATTCGCAGTGGTTTATTTTTTTTCACCCAATTTGATTGGCTGCCTGAGAGTGGAGAGCTGTGTCATCGTGTTTTGATTGGCTGGCTAAAAATAAGTGACGGCACTATTTTCGGATCGGGGATACCCGAGGTCGTCTAGTACAGGAAATCCCCAGGTGGCAAAACATTACCGTAGTGACAATGTTTCCATTGCCGAAAGTTGACGACCGAGAGAAAGTTTGTGGGGGAAGAAGGGGTGTAATATATGGAGATATATCAGAGAATTTCGGCTTCCCAATTTACCAGATTCAGTTGCAGAATGAGAAGACGGTAACCGAAGCGAGATACCGCATCAATATTACGGGACCAGGGGAGCAACTCCGGTACATTCTTTACAGGGCGTTTTCAAGGCTAATAACAAAGCTCATGAAACAATTAATTAATTAATGTAAAAATACCGATGAAATAGTGAAACAAACCATATTGTTTGGTATTTTAAAAAAATCAACAACTGTCAACCACATAAGAAATGTCACGTTACAATAAAGTTTTGATCTAGAGCCGATCGATCAAAAACATATTTCATAGATCTATTAAATTAATCGAGACTTAAATTTCATATTTTAAGAAAATAAACACTCAGATAATTTGGATGTAGAGCAATACTCAATTTTAATGCAGGAAACGATCAATCTTTGCCGGACGGACTGTACATCTCACGACCAAGATGTTTTGCAACCACAGCAGTTGTTTCCCCTTTCAACAGGTGGAGTTTACCCAGATCAATATAATTAATGTATTTTGGCCTATAATTATTTGGTATTTTTTAAACATGAAGACTTCAATTATTTAAACATACTATCTCAGGAAAATTAAGAAACTCATTTTGAAAAAAACCAACATTACCCCGTTAAAACTTGAATATATTAAGTCATACCTAAATCTAAATAAACTCCAGAAAGTAATATATGTATTTATATTTTTTCTTAACTATTTTGATTTATTTATAGGGAGCAGACAAAATGATGAAGATAAAGATGGTGGGCACCAATCAACCTTTTTAGGTATTTTTTCAAAAGCCATATTCTTTTTTTTCAACAATGATGTACATTTATGCATCTTAAAATATATTGTGTATTTTAGATAGGATGAAATAATCTCAAAATTAATTTCTTATTATTAGGTTTAGGTAGAAACTCAATATCACAGTCAATTATTTTCAGAATTTACAGACAATACAGAGTATTAAGACATGTAGAATTAGGTGTGTCTCAAGTATATTCTTTAAGCCAAAGATTTATTATTTACCATGATTACTGAAAAAACCCACTTCTTTAGAAATGCAATTGTTATATTATCCTAGCAGATAAAGAGTCCCAATATGCATAGCTAGCTTAATGTTAATGATAATTATTTAGCATTTCTTGGGATGATCAACTGGTCATAATGTATTTTTATTTATTATTCTCCTATTAAAAGGTTTACAGTGGTTTATTTTTTTCACATAATCTAATTGGCTGCCTGGGAGTGGAAAGTTGTGTCGCTTTTTTAATCAGAGACCTTAAATTATTCTAATGTTTAAATTTTCAGAACATGGTAAGTAAAGAAAAAATGAAATTTATGGGTGATGAAGAAAGGACCAACAAGAGGTCCTCTTATAACATTTTACCATAAACCTAATTTCTTTACATTAGCAATGTCTAATTTTAATTTTAATACTTTTTGCCCAAAAAATCACATATGAACAGGTCACTAAAATACATATTTATTATTATGTCTTGTTTTCATGAAGATAAAAAGATTTTTTAAGAACATGTTAATTTTATATTACCTTATCAGTAAGTCTTAACTTCTAATCTGATAAAATAACAAAAGAATAAAGTTTGGAGGTAACTGTTGCAGTAAAATTACAATGTAAAATTACAAGGGTATTAAAATGCAAATATTTGTAGAACTACTGAAATGATAATTTAATGTTTACATACTATCCTATGTATTTATGTTTCACACACAAAAAAATATTGTGCTTGTCAAATTCACACTGTTTCTTGTCATTCACAAATGTGGGGAAATTAGATTACTCATTTAGTAACATTTGGTGTCATGATGTTAAATATTATGTTCAAAAGAAAAACTGTCCACTGAAAAAGGTTTTTTTTATATCATAAAAACACATGGGCTCACAATGTTCGGGAACAATTTTTTTCTTTAAAAAGATGACATGAAATATTCATCATTTTACACATTAAATTATTCACTGTAAAACTAGTTTTAAAGAGGAAAATTCGTCCAAAAATATTACAATCCATTGAAGGATTTGAGAAGATGTAATCAGCTGATCAGTTGCCCGAGTTGGTAATTATAAAATCTTGCCTGATCAATCCTGCTGACAGTTCCTTTGGGCACTTGTTTTTCGTTAACAATAGTTCACAATATATAAGACAATATTTAATTTCCTCTTAATTGGGTTTATAACATTGTTTCTAGCGAACACATAAACGAATAACGTATTTACATACACTAAAAAGGTGGGCCTATTTAGTGTTGCGCATTGAAAATGATAGTCACGGCGAGACGAATGCAAATAAAGTTATGGGCCGAGAAATCCAAAACCATTAACAAATATCAAATCACATTACTAATTCTCAAAACGTTACCCCCATCAGCTTTTAAGGTTAACAAAAAACATAACATGAATGCTAACAAGTGGCTTGCCTGTCACGGAAAACTCGTGTGAGTTGTCTTCGCTAGAACCTTTTTACCTGTTTATGGTACAGTTGTCTTACTGAGCATATTCGAAAACGAGGCTGGGGGGAATCCCGAGTGGTTACTAAACACGGGAAATCTTCAACTACGAGCTCGACTTTTTATGGCGTATTGTTATGGGAGAAAAAGGATTAACCACTGTGCTCGGTGGTTAATCCTCTATATCACTCACAGTATACAATATATCCAATGCAGAATGTATCATACCACAGGCAGTATACAGACTATCACGCGCAGTATACAGAATATCACTTCGAGTGTCAAGTATTTCACAACCAATGCAAAATACAACATTTCACAGGCGCTATACAGTATATCCAATGCAATATACAGCATTTCACAGGCAGTATACAGTACATCCAATGCAATATACAGCATTTCACAGGCTGTATACAGTATATGACAGGCAGTATACAGTATATGACAGGCAGTATACAGTATATCACAGGCGGTATACAGTATATCCTATGCAATATACAGCATTTCACAGGCGGTATACAGTATATCCTATGCAATATACAGCATTTCACAGGCGGTATACAGTATATCCTATGCAATATACAGCATTTCACAGGCGGTATACAGTATATCCTATGCAATATACAGCATTTCACAGTCGGTATACAGTATATCCAATGCAATATACAGCATTTCACAGGCGGTATACAGTATATCCAATGCAATATACAGCATTTCACAGGCGGTATACAGTATATCCAATGCAATATACAGCATTTCACAGGCGGTATACAGTATATCCAATGCAATATACAGCATTTCACAGGCGGTATACAGTATATCCTATGCAATATACAGCATTTCACAGGCGGTATACAGTATATCCAATGCAATATACAGCATTTCACAGGCGGTATACAGTATATCCAATGCAATATACAGCATTTCACAGGCGGTATACAGTACATCCAATGCAATATACAGCATTTCACAGGCGGTATACAGTGTATGCAGTGCAGTATATAAGTTATCACGTGCAGTATGCAGAATATCACTTCCAGTGTACAGTATATCACGTGCGGTATGAAGAATATCACGTGCAGTAGACAGAATATCACTTCAAGTGTACAGTATTTCACAAGCAGTATACAGTATCTCACTGCAATATACAGTATATTCCATGCAGTATGCAGAATATCACAGGCAGTATGCAGTATATGACAGGCAGTACACAATATATCACATGCAGTACACAGTATATCACTCACAGTATACAGTTTATCCCAGGCATTATGCAGCATATCACAGGCAGTGTACAGACTATAACGTGCAGTATGCAGAATATCTCTTCCAGTGTAAAGTAGTTCACGTGCAGTATATAGTATTTGACAGGCACTTTACAGTATATCACATGCAGTATACAACATATCACAGGAAGTATACAGTATATCACAGGCAGTATACAGTATATCACAGGCAGTACACAGTATATCACATGCAGTATACAGTACGTCCCATGCAGTATGCAGAATATCACAGGCAGTATACAGTATATGGCAGGCAATATACAGTATATCACGGGCAGTATACAGTATATCACTCACAGTATACAGTATAGCCTATGCAGTATGCAGAATATCACAGGCAGTCTAAAGTATATGACAGGCAGTACACAGTATATTACAGGCAGTACACAGTATAACACTCACAGTATACAATATATCCCATGCAGAATGCAGCATACCACAGGCAGTATACAGACTATCACGTGCAGTATACAGAAAATCACTTCGAGTGTCAAGTATTTCACGTGCAGTATAAAGCATATCACAGGCAGATTACAGTATATCACAGGCAGTATACAGTATATCACGCACAGTATATAGAATATCACATGTACTATGCAGAATTCTGCAGCTTGTAAATATGTTAGTATTTTTAGTGTAGAAAAAGTATCATGTCTTTTCTATTTCAGCTTGTTGATTCAACAGAGGGTTGTGTCATTTCCTGGTTTCTATCTATCATTAGTTTTGTCCTTATCAGTATTTGCTACTGATAACTTTCTACTGGGTCAAAGATCAGTGATCCAGTCTATTTTACTTCCAAGGGTGTTTTGTTCTATTGTTTGCTCGTCATTAGTGTTACCTGTTGTTACCCAATTAGTATACCTTTCAATTCAAATCCCTTTCTCACATGCCATTGCTAATCTTATGCTGCACACACACACCTGCACTGCACAGCAATGGATTGAGCATCAAGTAATCAAGGATAGTAATCATAATTAATCTGTATCAATCTAGACATTATAATTTCAATCATTAGTTTAAATCAAGTACATAAATAATAAAATAGGTTTTAAATAACTTGTAAACATAAACAAACGATAGGTTGAGTGAATTAGGTGAGTGTGATGAGGTTAGGGTCTGATTCATGAGTATTGCTTATCTATACATATATTTTATATTTCAATGCATTGGTTATTTGGTATTTTGTGTATTTTGGTATTTGATGCATATTTGCTATTATTTAGTAAATCTGGTGTTTTTCTAGACTTTGTACATATCTCTCTAGATGTATGCATGTATTTATTGATAGTTGTATGAATGAATGACTGAAGTTGTATTTCAGTGATGCATGTATATGCCGTGATTATATATGTTATTTACAATATTATAATTAATATTGTATCTGTATTTAGGGTCATGTGACTGTCGAATGAGATGACTGGCAGAAGGCATGTTACACTCTCGTGTCACACACTGGGTATGTTTTGTATATAGTTTATCTATATAATATGTTCATGTTGTGCATTCATTAAGCATAATATGATTATGTAATGATTTAATGATTTCCTCAGTTATGCGTTTAATAATGTGTAATTATATTGTCTTTGTATATGAAGGTACATCTGCACTGATTAGATATCGAGGCAGAAATATATTTGCGTATCTGCTGTAACGATGTAATGAGTTGTTAAGAAGCGGATCGATACTTTACATTTAATGTGTTATTGTACATTTATTCTGAAACACGTGATATATTGTGATTTTAAATTGTTTCAGGAGTGTCTTCTTTATGCCTTCCTGAATAAACTGAATTTTCTCACAACCCCGTGGACTGTTATCTCTTGCGACAAAGGGTTACACATAAGGTCTACAACAGTTGTATTGTGCTGCTGACATTTGATCCAGGAGAACTGGAAAAAGATAATTTGTCTTCAGGTTTAACAAACGAAATAACCGACCGCCCCAGGAGGTACGTATTCCCGAGAGATTATTGCACTTTTTTATGCCCAATCTCCAATTCATATAAAGAGATATGTTATCTTATAAATCTATACTTTGAAATGTGACTTTAAGAGGTGTAATTGGATATCTAGTGACGACAATACGTCATTGTTTATGTCGATGTCATACCCAATTTGATCACGATCGACACAATGGCTGTGGATTACCAGATCACATGCAATGAAAATACAATAGATGTGTTTTTTGCTATTTCCACGTGAACGTATGCTGGGTGTGCAGCGAGACAAGACAGTCAGGTTAATGGTGGTAGTCGGCCGACGGGTGCACTCAAGACAATAAATGCTGAATTATGTACAGGAGTTATTATCGTCGCCTATGACTCCCATATGATATCATTAATTCATTTGACATTTTCCACTCTGTAACTGATATAAGATCACACTTCACAATGTTACAAATATTAACGAGGTGCAAATTGACAGTTTGTGACATATATATTTGTAACGTAACGTAGATGCGTAAATATGATCATAAAAATATTGATAATTGAAAAATAATATTTTGTATGAAACGATATGAACTGTATGACTGTACGAAGATACATACAACTAACAACTGGATTAAGTCATGACAGTCTGGGAGTAAAAGCTGCATTAATGCTAATAGAGTGACTCGGAAGGTCTCAACGCCCACATATTTCACCAAGGTGGTGTCTAAACAAGTTGGTAAACCCACATCTTTCACCTACAGTAGGTTGTGTCAAACAAGTTGGTTAACCCACATCTTCCAACAAGGTGGTGTCTAAACAAGTTGGTTAACCCACATCTTCGACCAAGGTGGTGTCAAACAAGTTGGTAAACCCACGTCTTTCACCAAGGTGGTGTCATACAAATTGGTCTACCCTCATCGTCCACCAAGGTGGTGTCATACAAGTTGGTTCACCCTCATCGTCCACCAAGGTGGTGTCTAAACAAGTTTGTTCACCCTCATCTTCCACCAAGGTGGTGTCTAAACAAGTTGGTTCATCCACATCTTTCACCAAGTTGGTGTCTAAACAAGTTGGTTCAGCCACATCTTCCACCAAGGTGGTGTCAAACAAGTTGGTAAACCCACATCTTTCACCAAGGTGGTGTCATACAAGTTGGTTCACCCTCATCGTCCACCAAGGTGGTGTCTAAACTAGTTGGTTCATCCACATCTTTCACCAAGGTGGGGTCTAACAAATTGGTTAAACCACAACTTCCACCAAGGTGGTGTCTAAACAAGTTGGTTCATCCACATCTTTCACCAAGTTGGTGTCTAAACAAGTTGGTTCACCCTCATCGTCCACCAAGGTGGTGTCAAACAAGTTGGTAAACCAACATCTTTCACCAAGGTGGTGTCATACAAGTTGGTTCACCCTCATCGTCCACCAAGGTAGTGTCAAACAAGTTGGTTAACCCACATCTTCCACCAAGGTTGTGTCAAACAAGTTGGTAAACCCACATCTTTCACCAAGGTGGTGTCATACAAGTTGGTAAACCCACATCTTTCACCAAGGTGGTGTCATACAAGTTGGTTCACCCTCATCGTCTACCAAGGTGGTGTCAAAGAAGTTGGTTCACCCTCATCGTCCACCAAGGTGGTGTCAAACAAGTTGGTCAACCCACAACTTTCACCAAGGTTATGTCAAACAAGTTGGTTCAACCTCATCGTCCACCAAGGTGGTGTCAAACAAGTTGGTTCACCCTCATCTTTCACCAAGGTGGTGTCATACAAGTTGGTTCACCCTCATCGTCCACCAAGGTGGTGTCTAAACAAGTTGGTTCACCCTCATCTTCCACCAAGGTTGTGTCATACAAGTTGGGTCACCCTCATCGTCCACCAAGGTGGTGTCTAAACAAGTTGGTTCACCCTCATCGTCCACCAAGGTGGTGTCAAACAAGTTGGTAAACCCACAACTTTCACGAAGGTGGTGTCAAACAAGTTGGTTCACCCTCATCGTCCACCAAGGTGGTGTCATACAAGTTGGTTCACCCACATCTTTCACCAAGGTGGTGTCATACAAGTTGGTTCACCCTCATCGTTCACGAAGGTGGTGTCATACAAGTTGGTTCACCCTCATCTTCCACCATGGTGGTGTCTAAACAAGTTGGTTCAGCCTCATCGTCCACCAAGGTGGTGTCTAAACAAGTTGGTTCACCTTCATCGTCCACCTAGGTTGTGTCTAAACAAGTTGGTTCACCCACATCTTCCACCAAGGTGGTGTCTAAACAAGTTGGTTAACCCACATCTTCCACCAAGGTGGTGTCAAACAAGTTGGTAAATCAACATCTTTCACAAAGGTGGTGTCATACAAGTTGGTTCACCCTCATCCTTCACCAAGGTGGTGTCTAAACAAGTTGGTTAACCCACATCTTCCACCAAGATGGTGTCAAACAAGTTGGTAAACCCACGTCTTTTTACCAAGGTGATGTCATACAAGTTGGTTCACCCTCATCGTCTACCAAGGTGGTGTCTAAACAAGTTGGTTCATCCACATCTTTCACCAAGTTGGTGTCAAAAGAAGTTGGTTCAGCCAAATCTTCCACCAAGGTGGTGTCAAACAAGTTGGTAAATCAACATTTTTCACCGAGGTGGTGTCATACAAGTTGGTTCACCCTCATCCTCCACCAAGGTGGTGTCTAAACAAGTTGGTTAACCCACATCTTCCACCAAGATGGTGTCAAACAAGTTGGTAAACCCACGTCTTTTTACCAAGGTGATGTCATACAAGTTGGTTCACCCTCATCGTCCACCAAGGTGGTGTCTAAACAAGTTGGTTCATCGACATCTTTCACCAAGGTGGGGTCTAACAAGTTGGTTAAACCACATCTTCCACCAAGGTGGTGTCTAAACAAGTTGGTTCATCCACATCTTTCAACAAGTTGGTGTCTAAACAAGTTGGTTCAACCTCATCGTCAACCAAGGTGGTGTCAAACAAGTTGGTAAATCAACATCTTTCACCAAGGTGGTGTCATACAAGTTGGCTCACCCTCATCGTCCACCAAGGTAGTGTCAAACAAGTTGGTAAACCCACATCTTTCACCAAGGTTGTGTCATACAAGTTGGTAAACCCACATCTTCCACCAAGGTTGTGTCAAACAAGTTGGTAAACCCACATCTTCCACCAAGGTTCTGTCAAACAAGTTGATAAACTCACATCTTTCACCAAGGTGGTGTCATACAAGTTGGTAAACCCACATCTTTCACCAAGGTGGTGTCATATAAGTTGGTTCACCTTCATCTTCCACCAAGGTGGTGTCTAAACAAGTTGGTTCATCCACATCTTTTACCAAGGTTGTGTCATACAAGTTGGTTCACCCTCATCGTCCACCAAGGTGGTGTCAAACGAGTTGGTAAACCCACAACTTTCACGAAGGTGGTGTCAAACAAGTTGGTTCATCCTCATCGTCCACCAAGGTGGTGTCAAACAAGTTGGTAAACCCACAACTTTCACCAAGGTGGTGTCAAACAAGTTGGTTCACCCTCATCGTCCACCAAGGTGGTGTCAAACAAGTTGGTTCACCTTCATCGTCCACCAAGGTGGTGTCTAAACAAGTTGGTTCACCCTCATCTTCCACCAAGGTGGTGTCTAAACAAGTTGGTTCACCCTCATCGTCCATTAAGGTGGTGTTTAAACAAGTTGGTTCACCCTCATCGTCCACCAAGGTGGTGTCTAAACAAGTTGGTTCACCCACATCGTCCAGCAAGGTGGTGTCTAAACAAGTTGGTTCACCCTCATCGTCCACCAAGGTGGTGTCTAAACAAGTTGGTTCACCCACATCTTTCACCAAGTTGGTGTCATAGAAGTTGGTTCACCCACATCTTCCACCAAGGTGGTGTCAAACAAGTTGGTTCAGCCTCATCTTTCACCAAGGTGGTGTCATACAAGTTGGTTCACCCTCATCGTTCACCAAGGTGGTGTCATACAAGTTGGTTCATCCACATTTTTCACCAAGGTGGTGTCATAGAAGTTGGTTCATCCACATCTTCCACCAAGGTGGTGTCAAACAAGTTGGTTCAGCCTCATCTTTCACCAATGTGGTGTCATACAAGTTGGTTCACCCTCATCGTTCACCAAGGTGGTGTCATACAAGTTGGTTAACCCACATCTTTCACAAAGGTGGTGTGAAACAAGTTGGTAAACCCACATCTTCCACCAAGGTGGTGTCATACAAATTGGTTCACCCTCATCGTCCACCAAGGTGGTGTCAAACAAGTTGGTAAACCCAAATTTTTCACCAAGGTGGTGTCATACAAGTTGGTTCACCCTCATCGTCCACCAAAGTGGTGTCATACAAGTTGGTTCACCTTCATCGTCCACCAAGGTGGTGTCTAAACAAGTTGGTTCACCCTCATCGTCCACCAAGGTGGTGTCTAAACAAGTTGGTTCACCCTCATCGTCCATTAAGGTGGTGTTTAAACAAGTTGGTTCACCCTCATCGTCCACCAAGGTGGTGTCTAAACAAGTTGGTTCACCCACATCGTCCAGCAAGGTGGTGTCTAAACAAGTTGGTTCACCCTCATCGTCCACCAAGGTGGTGTCTAAACAAGTTGGTTCACCCACATCTTTCACCAAGTTGGTGTCATAGAAGTTGGTTCACCCACATCTTCCACCAAGGTGGTGTCAAACAAGTTGGTTCAGCCTCATCTTTCACCAAGGTGGTGTCATACAAGTTGGTTCACCCTCATCGTTCACCAAGGTGGTGTCATACAAGTTGGTTCATCCACATTTTTCACCAAGGTGGTGTCATAGAAGTTGGTTCATCCACATCTTCCACCAAGGTGGTGTCAAACAAGTTGGTTCAGCCTCATCTTTCACCAGTGTGGTGTCATACAAGTTGGTTCACCCTCATCGTTCACCAAGGTGGTGTCATACAAGTTGGTTAACCCACATCTTTCACAAAGGTGGTGTGAAACAAGTTGGTAAACCCACATCTTCCACCAAGGTGGTGTCATACAAATTGGTTCACCCTCATCGTCCACCAAGGTGGTGTCAAACAAGTTGGTAAACCCAAATTTTTCACCAAGGTGGTGTCATACAAGTTGGTTCACCCTCATCGTCCACCAAAGTGGTGTCATACAAGTTGGTAAACCCTCATCTTTTACCAAGGTGGTGTCATAGAAGTTGGTTCACCCTCATCGTCCACCAAGGTGGTGTCAAACAAGTTGGTTCACCCTCATTGTCCACCAAGGTGGTGTCAAACAAGTTGGTTCACCCTCATCGTCCACCAATGTGCTGTCAAACAAGTTGATTCACCCTCAGCGTCCACGAAGGTGGTGTCTAAACAAGATGGTTCACGTTCATCTTCCACCAAGGTGGTGTCTAAACAAGTTGGTTCACCCTCATCGTCCACCAAGGTGGTGTCTAAACAAGTTGGTTCACGCTCATCGTCCACCAAGGTGGTGTCTAAACAAGTTGGTAAACCCACATCGTCCACCAAGGTGTTGTCATACAAGTTGGTTCACCCTCATCGTCCACCAAGATGGTGTCAAACAAGTTGGTTTACCCACATCTTTCACCAAGGTGATGTCAAACAAGTTGATTCATCCACATCTTTCACCGAGGTGGTGTCAAACAAGTTGGTTTACCCACATCTTTCACCAAGGTGGTGTCAAACAAGTTGATTCACCCTCATCGTCCACCAAGATAGTGTCGAACAAGTTGGTTTACCCACATGTTTCACCAAGGTGGTGTCAAACAAGTTGGTTTACCCACATCTTTCACCAAAGTGGTGTCTAAACAAGTTCGTAAACCCGCATCTTTCACCAAGGTGGTGTCAAACAAGTTGGTTCACCCACATCTTTCACGAAGGTGGTGTCAAACAAGTTGGTTAAGCCAGATCTCCACCAAGGTGGTGTCAAACAAGTTGGTTCACCCTCATTGTCCACCAAGGTGGTGTCAAACAAGTTGGTTCACCCTCATCGTCCACCAATGTGCTGTCAAACAAGTTGATTCACCCTCAGCGTCCACGAAGGTGGTGTCTAAACAAGATGGTTCACGTTCATCTTCCACCAAGGTGGTGTCTAAACAAGTTGGTTCACCCTCATCGTCCACCAAGGTGGTGTCTAAACAAGTTGGTTCACGCTCATCGTCCACCAAGGTGGTGTCTAAACAAGTTGGTAAACCCACATCGTCCACCAAGGTGTTGTCAAACAAGTTGGTTTACCCTCATCGTCCACCAATGTGCTGTCAAACAAGTTGATTCACCCTCAGCGTCCACGAAGGTGGTGTCTAAACAAGATGGTTCACGTTCATCTTCCACCAAGGTGGTGTCTAAACAAGTTGGTTCACCCTCATCGTCCACCAAGATGGTGTCAAACAAGTTGGTTTACCCACATCTTTCACCAAGGTGATGTCAAACAAGTTGATTCATCCACATCTTTCACCGAGGTGGTGTCAAACAAGTTGGTTTACCCACATCTTTCACCAAGGTGGTGTCAAACAAGTTGATTCACCCTCATCGTCCACCAAGATGGTGTCGAACAAGTTGGTTTACCCACATGTTTCACCAAGGTGGTGTCAAACAAGTTGGTTTACCCACATCTTTCACCAAGGTGGTGTCAAACAAGTTGGTAAACCCATATCTTTCACCAAGGTGGTGTCATACAAGTTGGTTAACCCACATCTTTCACCAGGTGGTGTGAAAGAAGTTGGTTCATCCTCATTGTCCACCAAGGTGGTGTCATACAAGTTGGTAAACCCTCATCGTACACGAAGAAGGTGTCATACAAGTTGGTTCACACTCATCGTCCACCAAAGTGGTGTCTAAACAAGTTCGTAAACCCGCATCTTTCACCAAGGTGGTGTCAAACAAGTTGGTTCACCCACATCTTTCACGAAGGTGGTGTCAAACAAGTTGGTTAAGCCAGATCGTCCACCAAGGTGGTGTCAAACAAGTTGCTAAACCCACATCTTTCACCAAGGTGGTGTCATACAAGTTGGTTCACCCTCATCGTCCACCACGGTGGTGTCAAACCAGGCGTTAAACCCTCATCTTTCACCAAAGTTGTGTGAAACAAGTTGGTTCACCCTCATCGTCCACCAAGGTTGTGTCAAAGAAGTTGGTAAACCCTCATCGTCTACGAGGTGGTGTCTAAACAAGTTGGTTAACCCACATCTTTCACCAAGGTGGTGTCAAACAAGTTGGTAAACCCACATCTTTCTCCAAGGTGGTGTCATACAAGTTGGTTAACCCACATCGTCCACCAAGTTGGTGTCATACAAGTTGGTTCACCCTTATCGTCCACCAAAGTGGTGTCAAACAAGTTGGTAAAGCCGCATCTTTCACCAAGGTGGTGTGATACAAGTTGGTTCACCCTCATCGTCCACCAAAGTGGTGTCAAACAAGTTGGTAAACCCGCATCTTTCACCAAGGTGGTGTCATACAAGTTGGTTCACCCTCATCGTCCACCAAAGTGGTGTCAAACAAGTTGGTAAACCCACATCTTCCACCAAGGTGGTGTCAAACAAGTTGGTTCACCCACATCTTTCACCAAGGTGGTGTCATACAGGTTGGTTCACCCACATCTTTCACCAAGGTGTTGTCAAACAAGTTGGTAAACCCACATCTTCCACGAAGGTGGGGCCTATCGAGAGTGTCAACCCACATCTTTCATCAAGTTGGGCTCGAATAAATTGGTTCACCCACATCTTTCACCAAGGTGGGGTCTAATAAGATGGTCAACCCACATGTTTCACTAACGTGGGGTCTAATGAGATTGTAAACCCACATTTTTCACCAAGGTGGGGTCTAATAAGATGGTAAACCCACATCTTTCACCAAGATGGGGTCTAATGAGATGGTAAACCCACATCTTTCACCAAGGTGGGGTCCAATAAGATGGTAAACCCAAATCTTTCACCAAGATGGGGTCTAATAAGATGGTAACCCACATCTTTCACCAAGGTTGGGTCTAACAAGATGGTAACCTACATCTTTCACCAAGGTGGGGTCTTATAAGATGGTAAACCCACATCTTTCACCAAGGTGGGGTCTATTAAGATGGTAACCTACATCTAATCCAAGGTGGGGTGTAATAAGATAGTAAACCCACATCTTTCACCATGGTTAGTATTTCATGCCAATGTCACTGTGCGCCGGAGATGCAATTTAAGCATCTACTTCGATTCGGGGCCTGATACAGCATTGGTTTCAATGAAATTTACAAATATCAAATCAAGATGGGAAATTTAATACTGTCAGCCCGAGAACATATCGGTCGGCCACGGGCCTACGGTCCAATGTCTATTTCGAAGATAGAGTACAGAGGAGATGACTTTGTTGACGAGTTTGGGTGGATAACTGTTGAAGTGAGTGAAGACTGGGGGGGCTGTTCGATCGCAGGTTAGGGTTAGCAGAAGAAAGGTTGATGGCTCGTTTGGTGAGGGTAGAGATGAAGCTAGTCTAAGGTGATTGTTGGAGTTGAACTGGATGTACTGATAAGTGTGGGGTGGGCTTCTAGTAGACACTGGTTTGGATTTTGTTGGTTGTGGTTCTGGAGACAAGGACATCTAGGGAGGGTAGCTGGTTGTTCTGCCCTGTATTAATATTGAACTGTACTCGGGGGTGTTGTTCCTGGTCTTGGCTTAGGATGACAACGGTGTCGTGGACTTTTCTATACCAGCAAATGGTTTGGATGGGTGATGTGGTGGGGGCTTGCTGTTATAAAATTATATAGATTTCATTTAGGATTGGAGAGAGTAGGGATCCCATTGGCAGGCCATGTATCTGTTGGTAGTACTCGTCCCCCAGGGTGAAGGAAGTAGGTGGAGGAGATACAGGCGGTGGTGTTAATCTCGCTCATGTATGCTGTTGTTAATCCTCCACCTATATTCATTATTCAGCCTTGCTTGACAACAGTAGAATGATCTAGGAGAAGGACGGCGACTTTAGTGAGTGAGTGAGTGAGTATGATTTTACGCCGCTTTTAGCAATATTCCAGCAATATCACGGCGGGGGACACCAGAAATTACGGCGACTTTAAGTAAATACAGAAGTTGTTATCCATAAGTTGTCTACTTTGTCATGTCGAAATGTCTTAGTTTTCTGAAAAAAAATGTTTTCCCCCTTGTACAAACTTCAGCAAAACAACTTCAGTTGACAAAATGTTTATTTCTTGTCGTTATAGCGATCGCTTTTGTTGACGTCTGAAGCTGTCACATTAAACTGTAAACCACATAAAGAGGTGAGTCACAGTGTCGTGGTTCTATTTGCTTATTTGTATGGCACTGGTTGTTGCTATCAGTATTTGTTATTGATATTCGATTCACCACTAAAGACAAAGAAAATAAACACCACGTGCCTAACAACTGTTGTATATTTAAACCATCCGCGCAGGACCAACTGCGTACTTTCGTCGTCATCATCAACCATGAAGTACCTTCTCCATGTCACAGGTAAGTGTCTGTCTGTCTACTTTGCTGTGAAACACTTAAGATTGAATTCTGTGAACGGGGATGGTTTTATCGCTGCTTTTAACAGTTAATTCACGGCGTGTTATATTTAACTTCCAAGACTCTTACCATGGTGAAGAAGTGATGATGGAGTAATACTTTAAAATAGAGGCGATGTTCAAGGGACGAAGTCGTACGTTCATACACGCTGAAGTGAAATTAGCAGAACCCTCACTATACAGTTTAACATGATGGTTGGGCGGTTTCACTTCATTTAACTGCATGTGTTAGCTGAAACTTTATAAGTGTCATTAGACTTCTTTCATCTCTCACGCATCCGTTTCTATTCTGTGTGTGTGAGTGAGTGTGTGAGTGAGTGTGTGTGTGTGAGTGAGTGAGTGAGTGAGTGTGTGTGTATGTGTGTGAGAGAGTGTGTGTGAGTGTGTGTGTGAGATTGTGTGTTTGAGAGTGTGTGAGAGGGTGTGTGTCTGTGTATGTGTGTTTGTGTTGGTGTTAGTGTTAGTGTGTGTTAGTGTGAGTGTGTATGTGATTTATCTATTTCTTGATTGATTACTTATTTACTATTGCCTTAAATGTTGTTACCCTGATTAAACAACTTTTCGTATGACGCTCTTTGAAATCGTCGTAGAAAGATCATGCTCGATTGAACCTCAAACGTAGGAGACATGTGGAAATGTAAAACACCAGAGGCTGTAGCTGCTAGAATAGTGCCCGACATAAAGTTAATGACTGTTGGAAAGTTTGTCTCATCCCTTTCTTAAATAGTCTTGTGTAGGTTTTAGTCACTTTTAAACTTTCTACAAAGATCTAAATATGAAGCAGATGGGGAGAAGTCGTTGGTCTCTTATTTCCACTTCAGGTGGGTAAATTACGAATTCAGCAAAGTGGCTATTTGACTATAACAGAACGTTATCAGATTATCGATCTACCCGAAGCTTACCTCAACCTTCTTCTCCAAATTCCCTTATTCTGCTTTTGTCATCCGATCTGAAATTCAAACACAAAAAGAAACAGGTCAGAATTATAAGTCCTGGCCATGGAGATGCCATGAATCGAAGACATTGCCTTAAAGGCGATGAAGAAAACAATAAGTTGCCAAAATAAAGTAAAACCTGCCAGTATTATTCCGGAAACAACCGAAAGTTAATGAGGAGAGTTGTCATTACGTGTCGTGACATTATAGCGGATTGTTGACTTGAGTTAGGACCAGACAATCCAGTGTTTGACATCATGAGCATCGAGCTACGTAATTGGGATTCGATGACATGCATCAACCAAGTCAGCAACCAGTACATCGCTCTCCACCGACAGTTAAAACATTTTTTATTTTTTTTAAAAACAACTAAATCCGTCTCTTCTCATTAATAAACGATAATAAACATATACCCCAACCAAACCAAACCAAACAAACCCATAAACTGATACCTTTTTTACCTTTATATTTATCGGGAAAATATATGGCAAATACATGTACATACTACTCGTTTTTTCTTCTTAAATTAATGGCTAAAACACCTTCATTTATATTAGTTACCCTGCTTTACATATATGGTGTAGTGAGTGAGTAAGAGTATAGCTTTACGCCGCTTTTAGCAATATTCCAGCAATAACCACTAGGCTACCCGACCGCCCCTGCGGTTCATCCTGCGTGTTTTGTGATTAAGGTAGGCCTTTACCCCCGAAAATCGGAGAATAGGTTTACCAAAGTTGTGCCAAATGTATTGCCTGAGGATTGCAATCTGATCAATTTAAATGGTCCTTTGTAATAATTAAACGATGGTAGTTATTTTTGAAAATGAATGCAAAATTTTGTTTCGTAACCAAGATATTCATGGACAGATGCATTAAACACAGAAAGGCATTTCCAGTAGGTTTCCATTTCTTTCATGTTTAGACCCATAAAAAAAATATTGGGAGAGACACCACTCTATGCAAGACTTTGTATAATAAGAGGGATGACTTCAGCCTTCTAAAAATCAAGCTTCTCTTTGTGTCGAGCAAAATATTCCTGCTGCTGCAGCCTTCGGTGGTTACATTTCACGACTTTTGAGTACAATGAAGCATGCTTTTGGCACCAAGATTTCAAAGAGCGTCATGTCACTTTTGATAAAAAGTTGTTTAGTCAAGGTTACAACATCCAAAACCTCAATGAAGCTTTAAAAACTTGCTCAGGCAGACATGTGGAGGACATCTCTAAATTTAACGCATCAGTGACAAAAATGATGCCCGTTGCAGTTCTTTATTTGACTTGTACCACATGTTCCCATGTTTTTTTAGGTGAATAATTGACTTGTATTTGCATGTGTTTGTGACGGATGCCACCGGTGGACATATTACGCGAACACCTTGTATTATACCTATATGATAGCGATCCATAAACACCTGGTCATGATATAATCGGAATCGTACAATCGACTCTGCTTTTAGCAGAGTTTCTTATGAATATTGATTATGGTTCTGTCGCTTTTAATTTGTTTACATGTATTCATGCGCAAGTTGGTATGTGGGTATGCTTTTCTATATCTAGTGACATAATATATCGAGCAAATTAATGACAACATATGTGACAACTCCTAAGTATCCCTTTCCTTGTGTCCCCCGCCGTGATATTGCTGGAATATTGCTAAAAGCGGCGTAAAACCATACTCACTCACTCACTCCTAAGTATCCCGAGGATAATATCAACACAAACTGATTTTGGCAGATATTTCTTATGAATATCGCAAGGGTTTTGTCGCTTTTATTCTCTCCACGCTGACATCGATGTATATGCAAACTTTCCTCATCGCTAATAGTCCTTTCCAGATGGAAATTTGAAGATATGACTTGTACTTTTGTTTGAAGAACTAGTACACCCCCACGCAACGAACCATAATACTCCATTTCATATCTTCAAATCACTTCATCGCTATGCAGATTAATGCACTGTTAACAAAGGGAAATCGCGGGCGTCTCTCCATTGTGACGTAACAGCAACAGCTCCGCCTACAACTAGAATGTCGCTATACATACGCACTGGGGGTGGGTCAAGGCAGTTGCTTGTTGCTTTTTAGATAACAATGAAATCACACATGACTTTGTTTTGGGTTGGTTGGATGGTTTGTTGTTTTACGCCGCGCTCAGCAGTATTCCAGCTATATGCCGTCGGTCTGTAAATAATCGCGTCTGGACCAGACAATCCAGTGATTAATATCATGAGCATCGATCAACGCAATTGGGATCGATGACATGCATCAACCAAGTCAGCGAGCCTGACCACCCGATCCCGTTAGTCGCCTTTTACGACAAACATAGTCGCCTTTTGCTGCAAGCATGGGTAGATGAAGACCTATTCTACCCCGGAATCTTCACGGGTCGACTTTGTTTTGGGTGTGAATACTAGTACACACAATGCATGACTATTAAAAATGTTTTAAACTGTTTTGATGCCATTATTGTCCTATCCCCAAATCGCACAAATATGTTATCTATGGGAAAGTCAAGCAGCTCACACAATGTTTTTTTAGTTAACTTCAGATGACACTGAGACATGGTTCTGAACCTCCAGAGATCCAGATGAACAAACATTCAACGTCCTCCTGAGAATGTCAAATGGTCTGCCCTTTTCAGATAAACAATGACTTATTTGCCAGTTTTGATGATTGAATACATGTGACGATTAAACGCTTTAAGTACAACCATACATGTCTTTGATGTCCTTTCATACTTTATGTGTAGCGCTGATATCGGTGGCGCTTGTCACCTTTCAAAACGTAACGTCCTCAAGTACAGTGTCCTCAAGTACAGTGTCCTCAAGTACAGGGTCGACTGCGACAGAGTCGACTGCGACAGGGTCGACTGAGACAGGGTCGACTGCGACAGGGTCGACTACGACATGGATGAGCAGCACTGCTAATACCACCCAAGGTAAACTGACCTGATTTATGTACGAGATATAGCGCATTGCAGCGTCTCCTAATTCAATTTCTGAATAGTTGTTAAGTGGACTAAATCAAACGCCATGTCTTTAGGCACTTTTGCATTCATATATTTCAACCATATAGAGTAAGGAGCAAGGATATAACTGTCAGTTATCTTGTGAGTCTTGACATGTTTAAATGTGACGTGAAATGGGGTTATACGTCGCGTTCAAAATTATTGCACATATATAGCGACGTGCAAGCACTGTTGTGTTGTGCTACACGCACGGAAACAACCAGTACCATTTTTAACGTCTTTTGGTATGACGCGACCTCTAATTATGGTTTTGTTTCAGAGAATGGAGCTCCTCTTCGTGACTTGTCCATCCTCTTGGGGCTGGCTGCAATCTCCTCGGCCATGATCTTGAAATGATAGCTTGGCTTTGCTCCTGAGATAATACAGAAATAATTCGTGTTCAACTATAACTAATTCTTGACGTCCATGCAGTGGAAAGTAACCATGGTCTGAACAGCTGTCCTGTTCCATTCAAGATTTCTCCTCTATTAACACATATAACTGTAGGGCTGGGTCTAGTCCAAATGGTGTGTTCCCGTATATATGTTTTGAATTTAGTTATTATTTCCACGTCGTGAGTTAATGACATCATGGCTAACTGTCTTGATTCAAACTAGTCTTATCATAAGACATTGACAATGTTGACGAAAAGTCCTCGAAGAAAACTAGTGACGTTGATTTTCCTGAACATTTGAACCTACAACAAATCAGTCACGTATTTTATGTCATTGCTCTTCAACACCTGACATTGGGTATTTCTATCACAACGCGCACACATTGTACTCTCAGCCCTAACAGCCGCTTAATGTCTGTCGCTGCTGCTGACAATATTGCTGCTATGACGTGCACATGGACAACACAGTTTGTGTCTCTGATTGCATTATTGTCAAACCCTTTGAACGTATATAAACCTTATTGCATGTTTCAAGTGAACTGTGTTGTGTTTTCTATAAAACGTGCACGAATCCAGTATGATATGAGTTTGGAGTGAAGAACGTAACATTTCCAAATGAATTCATGAAATCCTTTACACAGCGGTTCAAAGATGTATACTTGCTGAAATAATCTCAGTCTGTGTATTTATCAAGCAAATGTATCTATTTAAAAATCATGAAACCATACATTTACAAAGGACATTACTTATCTGATCTCAATCAAAATAAATTTCGGATTGCTTTAGCAAGGCTCCGATGTCCATTGCACGATCGTTTTATTGAAACTGGACGCCTGTATTAAATGAGAAATTTTCAGCTAGGTTACTTACATACCGTTGAAGATGCTCACTATCTCGTATGACCAGTTAAATCTAATCTAAGAAAGACTTGTTACCATGACTACTGTGTCCAGTTTATAGATTTTATTTATAACTATAAAATTTTACTATTGTCTACGTTTATCTATGTGGAATCAAGATTTTGCTTATCTATACAGTTACTGAAGCGAATCTGATCTGATCCAAGCGAAGGTTGTGAAAAAACTTCAACTGGCCAGTACCAGCTCTTGCTGTCAAGAACATGAGACAATTGCACAGTGGTGACTTCGTTGTTCATCGTAAAATGGCTGATCAATTGAGGGGGGCACGGGTGGCCCAGTCGTCTAAGGTGCCGTGATTCACTGTGCAGAGTTGCATCCCTTGGGCACGCCAGAAACCTATGATTGTGGGTTCGAATCCCGGTTCGCCCCGATTATGTTTCTACGTTTGTCAGCACCATACCCGTGCTCGTGGGTTTCACCGAAGTGGTAAACGTCTGAGACCTGCATCACTTCGGGCTTTCCTCCCACATTAAGCTGACACGCCGTGATATAACTGGAATACTGATAAAAGCGGCGTAAAACCCAACTCACTCACTCACTGATCAATTGAAAGCTGCATTACTCATGACAATCGTGTGTGATATTCCATTTAATGTCACACACCTAAAAGCCTCTCTGAGAGTAAAGGTATTATTTAAGACGTGGTAGCACATGCCCTGTGCACAGGTCACAAATATTAATATTATTATTGCCCCCTCTACACGCAGCCCAGACAGCGAATGGGACTTCGCCCAGGAAACGCTGCCTTGTCGAACCCATCCAGACCTTTTCGGAGAATGTGAAGACTCCCCAACACTGCAGCTTTCTGCATTACCCAGATTGTCAGAAGGGCTGTATTTCTGGCAGCAAACCCGGTTACTCTCCCAATGTCAGTCAACAGATTGGGAGGTACCAAACCTAAGACACCGAGAACAATGGGGAATCGAACAACTCGGTACTTAGGATTCAAGCGTGATATTTCGAAAGCGAGGTCCACATATTTGCTATGTTTTTTCCTGAATCTTGTCAATCACATTAGTGTCAAAAGGGGAAAAAATCCAATAATATCAATAATTTTTTATTTGATTTATGAAAAGGGACAAGATCAGATTTGGTAGCCAGGATAGGTCTGAGGCTGTATACGTGCGTTCCTGATCGTGACAACTAATTACTGCCCAAATGCAACGCAATTAACTTTTACTGAATTTCAACAGAAACAATGTAATACAGTTACAATAATTGTTTGTTTAACAATAAAATACACTGCCATATCACAAATATTCCTGCCCCCCCCCCCCCCCCCCCCCCCCCCCCTTTGGAGAAATAACGTTTGAACACAGTGAGAACTTTCTTCGCTAATGAAAGTACAGAAACTGATAATAGTGATGATACCAGGTGTTTGCGAAAACACTTGCGGGATGAGGGGGTTAATGTGGGTATTTGGACAATATCTACTCTGGCCTTAACACTTGAAACATCATCAACAGCTTAGTTTTCATCATGAACCTTCGGGTATTGATCACTTCCCAGCATTTACAAAGACATCCTCTCGTCCTTTGGTCCAATGGTCACTTACCAATTTTAAAGTTTATATCAACAGAGTTATTTCGACTTTGAGATGCGACATTAATACCAGATGGTTTAAACGAGGATATTGATACTACCAATGCAACGTTACTTCTGAAGCAGTTGCTGTTGCTAAAAAAAAGATATCATATACGCTTGGTTGCAAGTGATATGGTATCCATTCTTCGGCAGATGTCGTAATAATGATAATAACAATCAAGTAAATTTGACATTTAGATACATACTTAGATATTAATTAGTCACCTCTAACTAAATAAAGAACAGTGATACACAAATTCAAATATAATAAATATAAAAATTCAAGTTTCAGGATACCCATTCATAGAATGGCTGTCAATCTCGAGTAGAGTCATGACAAGAACTGAATGTGTCGCCCAGAGAGAGAGAGAGAGAGAGAGAGAGAGAGAGAGAGAGAGAGAGAGCGAGAGAGAGAGAGGGAGAGAGAGGGGGAGAGAGAGAGAGGGAGAGAGAGAGAGAGAGAGCGAGAGAGAGGGACAGAGAGGGGGAGAGAGAGAGGGGGAGAGGGAGACAGAGAGAGAGACAGAGACAGAGACAGAGAGACGGGGACGTAAGGATAAAAGACGGGATACGAGTCACAGGGAGCTGCAGTGGTGACTATGTGGCCAGGGCCTATATACAGATTTTACTGCTCATCAAGAGAACCCATCAAAATAGAGAAGCAACAGTAATAATAGCTTCATTAACTTTTTCTTTGGGAGTGAGTTGGGTTTAACGCCGCATTTAACAGTATTACAGTTATATCGCGGCGTGTCAGCTTAATGTGGGAGGAAAACCCGATATGATGCACGTCTCAGACGTTTACAACGTCGGTGAAACCCACGAGCACGGGTATGGTGCTGACAAACCTAAAAAACGTAATCGGGGGGAACCGGGTTTCGAACCCACAATCAGATACAAGGGACGTTGTTCTTTTGGAACGTCTCAGGCATCAAATGATAGTTAATAGACATTGGCTTTGTCAATTATGTGAAAACATTTTATATGACTTGTGTCGCAGAAACTTGGTTGGATAATGTAGAGGATGTGAAAGACACTTTCACGGACTTTACTCTTTACAGTAAACAGGATGTAAGACTGACTAATACAGGCAGACTTTCAGGTTGGACAACAGTACTTGTAAAGAAGCAACAACATCGATATATTAAATGGTTTAAAATAAAGAAAGTTTGTGTATGTATTGTTTTGTGGCAGTGTATTTTAGTGTTGTAGCTATGTTGCATTGTTTCTGTCGAGATTCGGTCGACGCTCATTGCATTGTATTTGGACAATGATTATTCATCAGGAATGAAGTACTATTAATGTAAGCAGTCGTCAGGAAGTTACTATATTTAGATGCTTATTGTTGTGTGTTAACTTCCGGTATACTGCGGACGGTCAAAGTGAGTTATAGAAATATGAGGAATGTTTTAGTGGCGCTATACTTGGTGAGAGCACTGTGTAGAAATTCCAGGAGCTTGTTTGGCTGTATATAAGGGGGACAAGAGCGTGTTTACGCAACTTCGATTGAAGAAATTAGAGTTCGAAGGAGAAAAAATGGCTATGAAATTTGAATTTTGGCTTAGAGAAATGGAAGCAGAAAATGAGAAAAAAATTCGTCTAAAAGAAATAGAAGTTGAGAAATATATAACATAAAAAATAAAAATAAAAAGTGAGAAATGAAGCTTAGAACGAAAAATTGAGAATGGTAGCTGATAAAGAAAATAGTCTAAAACAACTTGAATTACAGAATTCGGACATTCGCTAACTCACAGGGTTAGTTTTAAGCCATAGTAATTGTTGTGCAGTAATTTGTATTGATTTTGTAAACCTAGTTAATTTTGTAATTCATTTGTTTATTATTGCCTGTTGTCACTGTCCGACTGAGACACCACTTACCTCCTGACGTAATATTTGTTAATGCGCACATTCCAGGAAACTTGTAATATTTAGGTAATGTTTGTGAGAGATGGGAAGAGCGTTTTCGAACACAGAATTGAAGAATGGCATTATATGATAAACAGTTTGTATTTAGCTCGCCAAGGTTTGCTAAATACAATGTTTATTACAATACAGGATATTTACCATCCCCAAACCTCTATGTACGGAGGCATGAGAGGAATTAACATAAAAGGCAATTTATGGAGAATAACACTAAGGACTCAAAGAATTTCTTGTTTCTGATTAAAAGTTGGAATAGTAAGAATTATGTTCTTAAGAATATTAAGATTGCTAACTGTTGAGATTTGATTGCCGCTGGGCAAACATCACCTGTGCCGGGCGACTTTCCGAGTATTTTACAAGATGATTGTACCAATGATGATTTCACATATATCAGAGGATAAATATAACAAAATATTTCCAAATTTAAAATGGAACAAATCTCCAGGAATAGATGACACCATTTCTGAATTATTTATAAATTCGGCTGATCTAATTGCCCCATAGAATTTTTATATAATGTGATGTTTGATGAGGGATACTTCCCGGAAACATGGTCTATTGGTATTTTAATTCCGCTTCATAAAGCAGGTGCTTGTAATGATGTCAACAACGACAGAGAGATAACTCTGATGTGGATCTTCAGTAAAATATTTATTTGATTTTATTAATAAGAGTGAGTGAGTGAGTGAGTTTGGTTTTACACCGCTTTTAGCAATATTCCAGCAATATTCCAGCAATATCACGGCGGGGGGCACCAGAAATGGGCTTCACACATTGTACCCATGTCGGGAATCGAACCCGGGTCTTCGGCGTGACGAGCGAACGCTTTAACCACTAGGCTACCTGACCGCCCCTATTAATAAGAGGATTGTGTCTTGGGTCAATACTATGGATAAAATTTCTGAATCGCAGGCTGCATTTACTGTTGATAATGTCTTTATATTGGAACCTCTGATACAGCACTATATCAGCAAGACATTGGGGAAGTTTTATGCATTATTTGTTGATTCTGTACACAGGTGTAAATTATGGAGATTATTTACTGTACGTGGACTCAGCTCCAAAGTGTTGAAAGTATTATGTAGTATATATGAAAATGTTTAAACGCGCGTACATTTGTTAAAAGTCTATATACCTTAATAATGCAAAATGTAGCCATAGCACCTCTCTCATATGTACTTTTCCATGTGACCTCTTAAGTGCTGGCTGACTACCTATTGTTGAGATATCCACAAATTTTGAATTAGTATTTACGACATTATATTTTCTAACATTTCAGATTAGGTCAAACAAATTGGAGGATGTAGATTTGGTGAACAAATTATGACAGTATTTCCTTTCAAAATATTGCAGCTGTCGTAGGTCCTGCGCATCTTGATATTAAAAATTCCTTCCGATATATTTGAATGATAATATATATGAGACAATACATCATAATCATATATACTCATAGATATATGAACTAACGCATTTTGTTCACGAGCAA
The DNA here is from genome assembly GCF_023055435.1 of Haliotis rufescens. Classification (NCBI taxonomy): domain Eukaryota; kingdom Metazoa; phylum Mollusca; class Gastropoda; order Lepetellida; family Haliotidae; genus Haliotis; species Haliotis rufescens. The sequence continues at coordinate 58,945,438 of NW_025964334.1, forward strand.
ACATGCACGATTCGCATGCATGTATCTTCAATCAACGTTACATTCGAATTGGTCTGTTTTGGGTTGTAGTACTACCATAACGAAAATAACCTGTTCGAATTACAGATAATTGAATTTTGATAACATCGACGTGCGTGCTTTCAGAGGTCAACTTAAAAACAAATATCAAAATACAACTGAACCTCACTTGTCCCGACACTTGCGTTTTTTGTTTTATCAAATTGGGTGATGTGGGTATGGAAGATCCCTCTCATGAATTCTTAAGAGGTTACCACGGGGGTCTAAAAACAAAACAAAAACATAGATGCTAGTGATACTAGGTTCATTCACAGCATTATTTGCCATGTTTTATTTGTCTGTATGAACAATTTGTTGTTTCATACTACACAATCATATGCATAAACTGTTTCCCGTTTAACTATAACTATGCACCATTATGCATAAACCAATACTCTTAAGAAATATTGACGTTTCTTAACATTACAGTAAAGGCTGGGCACTGCGACCGCGGTTCTGACCATCCCGAAAGCCACCCCTGCACCAAACAATACCGTTGCCATGCATGCCACCATCCCACACCTTGTGGACCCAAGGAAGATCATGGTCTGTCTTGCTTGTCATGCGGGCGGTCGGGTAGCCTAGTGGTTAAAGCGTTCGCTCGTCACGCCGAAGACCCGGGTTCGATTCCCTACATGGGTACAATGTGTGAAGCCCATTTCTGGTGTCCCCCGCCGTGATATTGCTGGAATATTGCTAAAAGCGGCGTAAAACCATACTCACTCACTCACTTGCTTGTCATGCAAAGGATGGTTCCGAAATCAGCGCTGTTACACTCGCCATGTTCAGTCACCCCCAGAGTAAGGACCCAGTGCCTGTCAAGCGACCTGTTTTCAGCGTGTCCATGTCTTGGTGACACCCATGGCCCAACACGTGTGCTGAGAAGACCGTCCTCCATGTCAAGTGTGTCAAGAACCAGTGACCCCAGAGCATCGATGCTACATTACACCCCTCCGTGAAGCATGGATGGAGCAAACAAACCCAGCGAGACAACACCAAATTCCTCTTCTATGATTTTGAATGTATGGAAGACACGGGTGTGCACATCCCGAATTTGTGCGTAGTGCCATTTAGGATGTGGATGGTGCATGGGTCAAGCGACAAGCGAGTTGTGCGAAAAATGTCCATGGAGCCAAGAAGGTCAAGGTCCCAGCAGAGTGAAAGTGTTTCAAGGTCTCACCACGTTAGACGATGTGCGTGCATGGTTGCTGACCCTGGCCGAAAAAACCAAGATGAAGAACCCTGAGGAGGAGGATGAAGCTTGCAAGGGGGCAGCAGCACATCCTCCCATGGAGGCAGACACGTCCGCCCTGCTTGTGGAGGAGGCGGAGGAGGTGGACCATCCTCCCACCTCAAGGCTACCGACCCGAGAGAGGCTACTCCCTGGCCTGTTTGCACTGGTTACGAAGAAGACCACTCCAGATCTGCACATTCAGCATGCCAGAAATGGGGGTGAAAGGACTTTCATGTGTGCAGAGGGTAGCCATCATTACAGTGTGGATGGATACGATCCACCGACAGGCACCGTCTTTGGATTCATGGGCTGTTTCTGGCATGGGTGCCCCACCTGTTACAAGACCGCACGTGGAGCACCTCATCCCGTCCTGGGCACGTCTATGGTCGGACGCTATGGCCAGACTCAGTATCGCCTGTCCCTCTTGAACCTACACCCTGATGTGAAATGTATCATTACCCTGTGGGAATGTGACTCTAAAGCCCAGCAACGGGCAGATCCAGCTTTGGGTGCTTTCTTGCATGGACCCCACTGTGACGACTTACCTGACCCGCTAGACCCTTGTGAGGCCTTCTATGGTGGACGAACCAATGCCACTCAATTGTACTGCGAGGCCCAAGGAGGTGAAACCATCCGGTATGTCGATGTCTGTTCGCTTTAACCCTACATGTGCAAGTACGGTACCTTTCCCACAGGACACCCAACCCTCCGCGACCATCCTCCTGTGGAGACCTTGTTTGATCTGCACGGTCTTATCCAATGCTGTGTTCTACCCCCGACACATCTCTACCATCCTCTTCTGCAATTCAGATTGGGTGGAAAACTGCTCTTTCCTTTGTGCCGCACTTGTGCCAAAACCCAGTCAGTGACGTCCTGTGAGCACACGGACGAAGAGAGAGCCTTGGTGTGTAAGGTGTTGGTGATCATGAACTATACCCCCAAGAAAGAATTCCACACGCCACATCCTAATTCCAATGTTGCCGTGGCTGCTTGGGTCACCACACAAGCGCGTCTCAAGCTGTACAGCATCCTCAAACCACTGGATCGCAGGTTCTTGTACTTCGACACGGACAGTGTCATTTACGTCCATCATCCAGAGGAATGGAATCCACCCCTGGGGGGTACGTTTGGTGATTTAACAGATGAGCTGGACGGAAACACCATCAAGACGTTTGTGTCAGGGGGTCCCAAAATCTATGCCTATGATTTCATGCACAAAAGACCCGTTGGAACTGAAAAGTGCGCGGTTTCACCTTGAATTACAGAGTCCTACAACACCTCAACTTTGACAACATGAAAGGCCTGATTGTTGGACAACGGTCTGGGGATAAAATCAGGATGCATCACCCTCATCGGATCATCCGTGCAGGACTTCACCACAGGAACGATCTCCTGACCCAAGCCACCACAAAAGACTTCCGCATCATCTTCACCAAGCGACGCATTCTGTCCCATGTGGGGAATGTGGGGAATCGAACCCGGGTCTTCAGCGTGACGAGCAAACGCTTATCCACCGCCCCAACTCTGTAAAGCGAATCGCGTCGCCTCAGACGAGTAGGCTAACCTTGGACTTGTAATAATAGTTGATACGAAAATATGTAACAAGGACAAGATATGATTTATATACATTTAATAAGGATTATAACAAAATTAGTACATGAAAGGACTAAGAACAAATGCAGTCTATAATAGTTGATTGATATACATGTTGTAACAACAGAAAGAAGCCAACTGTACATGACGGGATACTAATCGACAGTGCTGATGGATTTATTAGAGATGACAGCTGCGGCGTGGAGCAACGAGTCTACCTTAATAGATATCGATGGGTTTGAATCCTATTCTAAAACTAGAAAAAGGAAGAGGGGTGCTAAACGAGATTCTGGTGGGTTTTTAGTTCACATTTCATCTGATGGTGGATGTGTTCCCAAGGACTTTGTTGTGATACCTCAGAATTCGTCAAGAAGAGGCGTGAACCAAGGACTGGACATCTGAGAGTATCTTGCTGAACATACTGCTGAATATAGGCAGAACAGAGACATTATTGTTGTTGGAGATATGAACTCAAGAACGTGTTACAGACCTGATTGTATTGAGTATGAGACTCTAACTCATTATGAACTTTTACCATTGCCACAAGGCTGTATAGTGGATGATTTAGAAGCTGACAAAACATTTCTTAACTTATGTAATTGTCTATTCAAGCGATGTTCCAAAGACACTATTGTTAATGAAAATGGTCAAAATTGTTAGACTACTGCAAAATGTGTCAATGTAGAATAGTGAAAGGCCCTGGTTGGAAAAGACAAAGGGATTGGTAAATGCACCTTCTGCAACAAACGAGGTCAGAGTGTTATTGACTATGTTCTTTCTACTATTGAAATGTTCCCTAACATATCTGAGTTGGAGATTGGGGAATGCCCAGAGTTTTCAGATCAAAATTATGCTAATGTGTCTTTGTACACAAATTCACATGAATCAAATGAATTCGTGACTTAAAAAAAAGGCTTTCAAATGGAAACTGAATAAATTAACAGTTTCGTAGAACTGTTAGACTCTGATGCCACAGCAGATAAAAGTTGAGGAAATATATAGTATCCTAGACAGAGAAAATGTAAACATAGCTGAAATTGACAACTGTGTCAACTGATTGACGGCGATTTTAGAGAATGCTGGGAATTATCCCGTGGTCGTGACAGAGGTCCACGTGCAAGTCATAGAAAGGCATAGTTTGACGAAGAATGTGATAGGCTGAGGTCAGAGTTCAAGTTTGCCGAGTTACGTTATCGGGATTCTGTTAGAAATATCGATCGCTGTCATATGATGGATTGTCGGACTTCATATAAGAAGATGTGTAGATATATGTGTAAGAATAGTTCCAAGGAGAACTAAGTAGGGATAATCCTAAATAGTTTGGGATGAAGAGAAAGCCTAGTTCTTATAATTGTAACACTCCTGTTGTATGTAATTTTGCTGACTATTCGAGAAAATGTCTAATGCCGCTAATGTTCCAGAATTAGGGAGTAGGGATAAAGACGATCTAGATAGGTTTTATTATGTAAATATTGAAAGATGGGTAAATGAACTTGATGGAAGTGTCATGTTGAGTGAAGTCCATACGGCAATAAGAAATAGGAAGTCTAATAAATCTGATTGCTATGATGGAATTTAAATTGATTTTGTCATCACAGTGAGAATGTTTTGGCATCAGTTTAAATTGTTTAAAATTGGTCAGGAATTAACCTAATGGGGCCTTTACACAGGATGGCGACCTTTGTGCCTCCCGTGTGCGACCATACAATTTGCCAGGTCGTCGTTGGAGGCTCAAAGGAGGCAGAATGGTTGCTTAGGTCATTCCAAGGTGGTACACGGAAGGTTCAGACATCGCCATGGACGCCATAGTCGCCGTGAATTTTTTGAACATGTTCAAAACAGTCGCACAAAGGTCGCCGAGGCGGCTGGTTGCTCAAAGGAGGCAGAAGGTAGGCACAATCATTGCCGTTGTTGAACGAAGGCACAGTGGTCGTCGAATGGTCGCCAGGTAAAAGATGCGTTCTGTTGCAAATTTTCCCCGTCAATCTGGGCGATGCTTCTGCCTCCCTTGTGCCTCCTTTTGGCGACCAACAGCGTGCATTGAACAATGACTGTGGCGACCGCTGTGCCTCTATTCGGCGACCATGGCAACCCTTGAGACACCATGGCAATACTCTTTTCTGCCTCCTTTGAGCTACCTGTAAAGCCTCCTCAGCCTGCCTATAAATAGGGGGTTTGTACCTGCAGTGTTTCACTGTGGTTGCAGACGTTGAACAACTCGAGCAGTTACTGCTGAACAACTGCTGGAGCAGTTACACAGATACATTATTTTCTGGGTTCAGGCGACCATTGAGCTCCCTGGCCAGTTTTTGATCGCTCAAAGGTTGCACAAAGGTCGCAGCCTTGTGTAAAAGGGGCTTAAGAAAATGGACAGAGTGAGTAATTATTCGAATTCATAAGAAAGGTAGTAGATCTGTCGCGGGCAATTGGAGAGGTATCACCCTTCTGTCGTGTCTTAGGAAATTATTTGCTAGTTTTTTTAATAAAAGAATTAAAGAATAGTGTGATAATTATTCCTCATTGGTTAAGTACAGTCTGAATTTAGAGAAAACTATAGAACAATGGACTGTATATTTCTGCTTCATGGTTTGATTAACATAACTCGAAGTAAAGGTATTACATTATAATGTGTTTGTAGATATTCGTAAGGCCTTTGTTTATATTACTAGACGGGAATTATGGTACAACTTATATACGTTAGGAATAAGGTCTACGTTTTAAATCTTATTCGAAATACCTACAGTGACGGAAAGTCGTGTGTATGATGGTCTGTCCTAAGTATCAACGATATCTACTTGATTATGATCATGTATTTAAGTCTCTGAATATGCTAAAATTTGACAATTTATTACAAGATGATCACCCTGGAACTCTTTATAATTTATCTAAATTTGTATTTTATATCTTTAAAGTTCGAGATAATTATATTAATTATACTTGGCAACGAACTATAGGTGATATCCATATTATCTAATTTTGTCGCCAGGGATCGAGTGTATAGGTGGGTCTAGAATGTTAACAGTAACTTCTTTAAGTGGCATTTACAATTTGGTATGTTAAAAGTATCCACATATGTATGACATTATCTACCCCAAGGTGTTGCTTTACTTCATTTGACTCGAACAACGATCAGCTCCTGGCGTTCTCCATAATTTCTGCACGTAAAATCAGAACATTGACAATGCAGAGATCGAGGCCATCTTTAATTATTCACCGAGCATTGATTTTGCTCAATCTTCAAGATTTAAGCTATCAACATGTACTTGCTTTGAGCTTGAAGGCGTCTTTGCAGGTATTTATCTTTAGATATATATGTTACAGGAAACAAGTATAATCAGTGATTAAGTCTAATAACTGGAAATTTCAGTGATTATGTCTAATAACTGATTCACTCGGTGGTTATGTCTAATTACTGAAATCTTCAGTAATTGGACATAATCACTGAAATGAACCAAGGGATTTTATACTTGTTTACTGAGTACTATCCCTGCCGTTTTATAATTACTTGTGAGAAGGCTTCATAATCCTGTCCTAAGCCAATCTCCTGTAAACAAACAGAGTCATGTGTTGTAACAACATTTGAGAAGGCTTCGCTAGTTGTCCAAAGAAATCAAAACAGAACATGCTTCTCTTAAAAAGCAGAAGCAAGTACTATCATAACTTGTGAGAAGGCTTCATAATCCTGTCCTAAGCCAATCAGGCAAACACATATAAATGGTTCACCTTGACCAGATACCCTACTACGATCAGTAGCTATCACTAAAATTCAAACTACCTGGGACAGCTGGGCCCATATATACATTGATGGATCCAAAAATCCTATCAACAACAGTGCTGGTTACGGGATCCATATCCACAGCTCCAAACCCCAAGCACATTCAGTTCGCTTGCCTGATGGTCAGTCAGTATTCACGGCTGAATCGGAGGCAATTCATCATGCAATCAAACTCATACCGGAACTCCCGGAAGCAAAGGCAGTCGTCCTATCAGACTCGCTTAGTGCACTTCAGGCCATCAGTGGGAGAAACTCCAAGCCAAACACAGTCAACAATATTCTATACGAATATACAAAACTATCGGACCAAGGGCAACAGGTGGAGCTGTGTTGGATCCCCTCTCACATAGATATTCATGGAAATGAAAAAGCAGACTCACTGGCGAAGCTAGCTCTAGACAAAGCGGATATACAGCCTATTCCCTTTAGTAAACTAGAGATAGAGATAAAAATCCTCCATAGCAAAAAGATGGCAAGCCCAATGGGACGCAAGTAAGATCGGCAGATGGCTATACAAAATTCAACCCAAGGTTCAACAAAAGCCAAACTCAAATGAAAGGAAAATTGAAACTGCTATCTCACGCCTCAGACTTGGTCACAAAAAGCACTATGACAAGGTTTGTTCATCTTGCAATCAGGCTGAAACCATTGACCACCTGTTACTAGAATGTCAAGACCATGCCCCAGCCCGGGCTAGGTTAAAACAAGAATTGCAGTTAGATCCGCTATCTGTCATAGATCTCCTAAAGCCAAGAGATTCAATAGCGAAGGCCAAACTAACTCTATTTCTGAGAGATGGACAGCTGCTCGAACGTATATAAACAGAGCAGCCAAGGATAAAAATGAAATCATATCAATATAAGAAAATAGAAATCATATCAATGCAAAAACAGAAATTATGTGAACACCGAACTCACAATAGATATGTGAACCCTTCTCACACACAGGAGTCCCAAAGAGGGACAGGTCAGCCGAAATTGCCTAGGCAGAAGGCGACCTCTTAAACACCTAATGCAACAACAACAACAGATTCCTCCTCCATCCCCTTCAAAACATCTAAGACAGGCAAACCGACGGTACCATGGTGGAATGAGGAAATAGAACAGACTAGAAGAAAACGTAAATCAGCCTTCAATAAAGCAAAACGCGACTACAAATTTTTAAACATAGCCCACGAACTAAACCACCAGGTTCAAAACTAGTCCAAATAGCCAAAAGTAGAGACTGGAAAAAATTCTGCGAAGGTATAAATAACCGTACAGATGCCAGAATGGTCTGGCGCAAAATCCACGCCATCAGAGGCTTAAAACGACATAAAAAAAACCCCTAACATTGACAACTCAACCAACCCCGCCCAAAAAGCAAATAATCTCGCCAACCCTTTTCGGCCGTTAGCAGTAACACCAACTTCAGTAAAAAATTCCAAGATAAACTTAAAACAGAAAACAAACCCACAAAAGAACCAAACAATAACAATCTAGAAATAAATCAACCCTTCAAAATGGAGGAGCTCCGGTCCTCTACGTAATCCAAAACAGGAAAAAGCGCACAGCCCCAGGATTAGACCTAACTTCTTACCAAATAATTAAAAAACTCCCCCTTAAACTACTCCAGGCACTACTCAAACTATACAATCTCATCTACCTAAACGGACAGGTTCCTACTCCCTGGAAACAGGCCCTAGTCATACCAATCCCTAAACCTAATAAACCAGCTAATCAAGCTAACTCATATAGACCAATATCCCTAACTTCAAACTTATGTAAAGTAATGGAATCAATGGCTAAATATAGATTACAACATTACTTAACCCAAAATAACATCATAAAGCCAGATCAAAGCGGTTTCACTCCTGGCCGCTCAACCCTAGATAACCTCGCCCGACTAGAACAAGATATTAAGACAGGACAACTAAATAAACAATATACCACAGGCATCTTCTTAGACTTCTCTAAAGCTTTCGACATGGTATGGCACGATGGGCTAATACAACATCGACATGCAGTCAATGAGTCAAGGCCAGTATAAGTGGATCATGGTTTACCAAGATCATCTTACCAAGTTTGTTGTGTTGCGTCCCCTAACGTCTAAACGTGCTTCTGAAGTCGCCTATCAACTTTTGGACATATTTCTCCTACTTGGCGCTCCTTGTGTGCTCACAAGTGACAATGGATCTGAATTTACAGCACAGGTTGTAACTGAATTGAAACTTATGTGGCCCTCATTGGTGATCGTGCACGGAAAGCCTCGACATCCCCAAAACCAAGGTTCTGTAGAGAGGGCGAACTGTGACATTAAAGACATTCTAGTTGCTTGGCTTGGAGACAATGACACCAGTGATTGAGTCATTAGAAGGGCCCACTCCATCATCCAGTGACGCGTCAGAAGTATCTACTCAAACATCGCCCGCCTCCCAGGAAGATCAAGTAGCAGCACAACTTAACAGCATCATGCAGAACAGAAAAAGTGCCAGAGAAGAACAAGAAGAACAAGCCCAGGGCATGGTGAAACGCAGCAAACGTGTTTTTCGGCCTGTAAGTGTTTGAGACAATGTACCTGTTCCCAACCCCCATGTCGACAGAGGAAGAGGTGATCCACGTAACATAATTGGTGTAGTTATTGCGTGTAGTCACAAGTGCAGTCAAGGGTGGTGTGCTACATGGGAAATATTTCCGTAACCAGTTTGATGTATGTGTCACCAAACTGTATAATGCTGACGATTTCAATACCGATCGAACACTCTCTTTGCGTCAAGCGGTTCAACTTGACTCAGTCTGTGGTGGTCAAGGCTTTGTAAGGTGTAATTGTGTTGGAACTAAACGGTGTCAGACCAATCGCTGCAAATGTTTTAAGGCCAAGATGCAATGCAATTCTAGATGTCATTCAAGTCTTTCATGTGCAAACAAACATTCCTGAGTGTCCATCTGACTGCTATTTGTCATACCATTCATGTCATACCATTTTATGAAATAACAGATTGAACTGTTTAAGCTTATTTCTGTGATTTTTGTGTAAGGTATCTGATTACAGGAGGTTGTATTTACTTTGATAGCTAATCTAATTTCAAAACTAGCACACATTATAAAAACAAGGCAGGAATATGCTTTCAGTAAACAAGTATAAAATCCCTTGGTTCATTTCAGTGATTATAAATTAATAAATGACTGACGTTACAAAGCACGGCTAATACGTTTCAGAGATTCGTTCTCAGATAATTTCCACTAGTTTGGCTTCTACATCCAATGGATACTGTTTGGACAGATAATGGAGTGTGAGTTTTCTCTGGTGTTTTATATTTCCAAAGTGACGACGTCAAAACATTACAAAGGAAAGGGAAAAAGCCACTAGCGCAAAATACGAGTTAATGCAGTTATATTGCCGTAGTGTTTGCATCCTGTCGACATCCGCCAGTTGAATCTGGTTTAAACTGGATCACGATGAAAACGTAGGTGAGGAGGGTACCGATGATCTGTGTCAACAAAAAAGCAATATTAATTGATTTATAATTTGCTCACTCAAGTTACATGACGGGGGTCTGTAAAATAATCGGGTCTGTGTGTGTGTGTGTGTGTGTGTGTGTGTGTGTGTGTGTGTGTGTGTGTGTGTGTGTGTGTGTGTGTGTGTGTGTGTGTGTGTGTCTGATTGTATTAGTCCATGCTAATGTCAATTTTATAGTGCTTGCCAACTGAGATACCATGCCGCAGTTTAACATGAATACTCCACTCAGACACAGTATACGGACTCTGAGCTGACCAGTCCTTTGTTTCTACCCTTAATGCCGAGCGCCAGACAGGGTAACAACAAGTACCATCTTTTAACGTCTTTTGGTATGACGCGGCCGGGCAACTAACCTCGGACCTTCCGCTCTCCGGGCGAACGCTCTTCCACTAGACCACGGAGGCGGTCTGTTGACGAGCGAAGAAGACGAGTGATGAATGTCCTTTTCAGTATTTTCCAATGTGGCTGCTGGCAGCAACTTTTGATTATCTCTATCTATTGGACCACACAGGCGGTCATTGTGCTGAGGTGAAGCTACTTATGGATATCCTGAAAAAGGTTTCAGTGGAGAATAGAATTGTATTTCATTGTGAAATATGGCAAATTGTGGACAAATATGTTCAACGTACCGTTAGGATCGTGTCCTTCGTGATGGTCATTAGGCCTAAAGCACTGATTCCGATCTGACGTTGAGACAACTTGTAGGCGAAAAGTGTTACCTGTGTGTACAGTTAGTAAGAAAAACATGATTGTGACAACACAACATAAACATTTCATCACTTATATATTGTTTAATAACAACATCCAAATATGTTTTTCCAGGAACGTGAGTCAGGTTCTCATAACATTGATATCATAGTTCATGGTGTTACACGTCCACACACCACACAGGATGGTCATCTCCAACATTAGATGTGTCCCCAACACACGAGCGTCTCGCGTTGTTATATTCATCAATCCCACGAAAGACACGTCAAGTTGATGTAAATTATAAAACAAAGTTATTTATAGCCAGTTTATTAAATTTGTGTGAGTACAGTTTTACGCCGCTTTTAGCAATATTCCAGCATTATCACGACGGGGGACACCAGAAATGGGCTTCACACATTGTACCTATGTGGGGAGTCGAACACCTTTTAACCACTAGACTACCCCATTAAATCTATTTAACTATGTGCAGGACCCCTGAAGATCCGGGGTAGAATAGGTCTTCAGCAACCCATGCTTGCCCTGAAAGGCGACTATGCTTGTCGTAAGAGGCGACTAACGGGATCGTGTGGTCAGGCTTGCTGACTTGGTTGATGCATGTCATCGTATCCCAATTGCGTGGATCGATGCTAATGATGTCAATCACTGGATTGTCTGGTCCAGACACGATTATTTACAGACCACCGTCATTTAGCTGGAATACTGCTGAGTGCGGCGCTAAACAACAAACGAACGAACGAAAGAAAGAACTTCACATGTATGTGCAGGCTATTCCAGTGCCTCAGTGTTATACATAAAACCAGCTTGGCAGTGCCTCGTACGTGTCACGGTATCGGTCAATTTCACAATCGAAGTGTGTAGTTTCTAGTGAGTGAGTGAGTTGGGTTTAACGCCGCTTTTAACAGTATTCCAGTTATATCACGGCGTGTCAGCTTAATGTGGGAGGATAGCCCGAAGTGATGCAGGTCTAAGACGTTTACCACTTCGGTGAAACCCACGAGCACGGGTATGGTACTGATAAACCTAGAAACATAATCGGGGCGAACCGGGATTCGAACCCACAATCATAGGTTTCTGGCGTGCCCAAGGGACGCAACTCTGCACAGCGAATCGCGGGGCCTTAGACGACTCGGCCACCCGTGCCCCCTGTGTAGTTTCGATGTTGTCAATTGTATGTATTTAATAAAAATAACACAAAAACGTAATTTATTACCACTGGTCGTCGTTGACCTTTTGGTGTACAGGCAGTAATGACTATGCTGGATGTTTACAAAGGCTACCGTGTCGCTGGTCGGTTATTATACACTACATATCACTTTATTTACAGTGCATTTTCCATCTTACGTTTTCACGTGAATCCACCACTGCCTCGCACAAACGCAGCCGTTTGCAGGCTCTGTAATGGACAAGCTCGTTTAATGTTATATTCTTTGAGAAAATGTTACTTTCTCTTGCGCATGAATGTTGAGTGATCCGAATGGGATACTGCGGCAAAAATCTGTACATTGTACCTCAGGGAAACCTTTTTCCTTTGTTTGCATCTCAACAATATATTTAAAGATTTGTCCCTAAATGGATTGTTATAATGTTTTCTTACCAGTCCAACAACTCTATCTGGCATATTTCTCCCAGCCAAGTCATGCAGAATATTCAGGGGTCGGTGTGCCTGCATACAAACAGTTTAGTTATTTCATTTAAACTTATTTAATCATAACACAACATTTAAATTGACACAAAATCGGATTAATAATTCATGTTCTGTAACAAAATCACTGGTGGTCCAGTAGTTAAATCTTTCGCTCGTCACGCCTACTACCTCTGCAATACTCACCTCCATTTGTAATTCCACAGGAATTAGTATTATGACATGCATTTGACTTGAGAAATTGCAGAATCATGATAAAAGCTGTTTACCACATAGATAACTGAAAAATTATAGTTGAAACCCTGCTAATTCTAAAGGTCCAGACACACTAACCATCGTAACACTTTTTTTTCTACAGACATCCATTTAGGTCTAACGGGGTACATATTCCAAAACAACATTCTAACACTTACTGCTTTGTTCAGTCTGATACCGATATAGGTGAGAGCGATGAGATGCAGAGTGGACATGTACACAGTTCCTCCAGTAATGCTCAAGTTCACAAAGGACTTGTCGTCGTTGATGACGCTGTACAGGCAGAAACACACAATGAGGAAGGAGCTGACGTAGCCAGCAGCCACGTGTCTGGACATCATGGAAGACACATGTTCCACAATGTCTGTTAACGATGCATGGTAACCTCGAATGTCCTCAATATCCTCTTCTTTGACGGACCCTTCAGATGCCCTTAACAGCCTCAGCGTGCAACCATCATACTCGTAGGTAAGTAGAAGGGAGATGGACAAGAACAGAAGTAATGACGCATGGCTTAGCAGAAAACTATAGCTATTAACTATCAAAGTTAAGACGAGTAAAGGCCAATAGAATTCACTGGATGTTTCACCCATCATGCTTCCAACGAATCCACCGACCAAACAGACCAAACAGACCAAAGCCGCGAGGACCACAAAACAAACCAATGCCCTCGTCACCCTCTGCCTCAAAGTATTGTTTGTAACAAAACTGTTGCAGTTCAATCGTGCTTCACACAGACGTTCGCAGAATATGCGTACCTTGCTGTGGATCTTGGTACTGAGACCAAAATAGGTTAGACACAACAGAATAAAAATGTTACTTGCTGAGGGGATAATTGTGTCCGTGAAGGATTCAGCTTTCAAATAGGAGCGTATCATCTGGACGAAAATTAGAACATAAAATATGCACACCAAAATTGAATATACCCGGGAAGCTACAAACAAGACGTTACACGATTTTGCTTTCTTCGAGTGCTGATAGTCCCATGATAACCCGGACAAAGCTACGAGTCTCTGAACACTTGTCAATGTTTCCTGTACATCATCTGTATCGCTGGATGAACCAACGGTAATTGGGGAAACCTTCAGCATCTTCGACAGACTAGATAATAAATATGGTGCGTTCTCTTCGTAAGCTGGACCGTCATATGGTTCTGTTCTCAACTCAATCTAAACACTATTAGTCATAGTCTCCATGACAGAGCATCCGTCAAACTTGTATTCCGATCGTCCTTTCAATTCCACAAGAGGTTACACACGGAACGTGGTGAGGCGAGCCATTATGTCATCCAGCGTCATTAAACACAACACTATTTATTTCTTTGCTTGCACTTACCTGGCATAAGCTGTAAAAAGCTTTTAATGGACATTCGGTAGATGGGATTATCTAAATTGATTAATCAATAAAGCTATGCAGCATAATGTTTGGTGGAAATATTCTATAAGTATAATATCAAACATGAAGTTATATTACAGTGTTTGAAAGGTAGGAAAACGATGACTGCGTCAACTATTTATTTTGAATTTGACGATGTAGAACACCGCTCAGTACTCAGGTTTAATTCCAGATGTAGTGTTCATCTCTGCAGGGTAAACAGAAAGGGAAAGGAGAAGAGAGAGACAGAGAAAAAGAGCCAGAAATAGATGTGACTTATTCAAGACAAACATCGGTAGTGTAATGTAATGTTTATTACCTTTTAAATAGGTTCCTTCGGGTTAAAGTGTTCGCTTGTCACGCCGAAGACCCGGCTTCGATTCACAGGTACGATTCCCATTTCTGGTGTATCCCGCTGTGATATTACTTGATTATTGCTAAAAGTGGCGTAAAAAGAAACTTACTTGTACCCGATGAAATATTTGATCAGAAAAGTTTGGAAGGGTAAAATAGTTTGGGGGGAGATTTTCGTTTTCAGCGTCTCAAGCGATTGTTGTCTTTCTTGATAAGCATCCTATCACTTTATGATGTATTGACATTGATAATAGTTTGTTAATGCGTAACTTGGGAGAGCTGTACAATGGAAGAATTTACCTGGAAATGTTTCCCCTTTTCCCAATCCATGACTGGCGTCCGCTAGTTCTTGAGTGTTACTGAAGCCAGATCTCGGATCACAGTGACATTTAAGTTGCATTTTCGCTGAAGATGTAAGGTCGTTCATTCACGTAATATTTGTACAGGTATACATGTGTGAAGCGAATAAAGATTTTTTTTACATTGTTTTGAAAAGCGCTCATTTCTATTTTTGCGTGAGCTTGGTTTTAAAGCCAATTTGAACAGTATTCCAGTTATATCCCGGCGTGTAAGCTTAATGTAGGAGGAGAGGCCAAAGTGATGCAGGTCTCAGACGGTTACCACTTAGCACGGGTATGGTGCCGACAAAACGAGATTTATTGTTCGGGCGAACCGGGCTTCGAACCTACAAGCATTGGTTCCTGGTGTGTGCAAGGGACGCATCTCTGTAAAGCGAATTGTGGCGCCTCAGACGAGTAGACCACCCTTGGACTTGCAATTGTAGTTGACACGAAAATATATTCTAACTGGAAGTTCGAACAAGGACGGGAATTTTATGGACTTCTTTATTATCCCCCGCTACGAAGTGGGCCAGAGGATATAGGACCGGAGTTCGTCAATCCGTGCGTCCGTCCTTACGTCCCTCCGTCCTTACGTCCGTCCGCTTCTTAAAGGGGACAAATTTTCTCAAAAACTATTTAAGTCAGAGAAATGAAATTTTACACATAGATTTTACTGGTCACGATCTCAAAGGAGTCCGAAGACTTGTGTCGTTAATATATTTTTTACAGAATTATTGTCCTTACTCCGTGCTTTTCAACTTAATGCATACTGTGTGAAATGGGGACACGTTTTCTCAGGAACTACTGAAGTTACTTGAATGGAACTTTGGCTGCTTATTTAAGAGATACTTGTCAAGACAGAGTTCGACAATTGGTACCGTAAATTATCTTTTGACAGAGTTACGGCACTTGATCAAAGTTAGTATACTTAGTGCATAGTGTCTGCAATGGGGACAAGTTTTCTAAGAAACTATTGAAGTTATCTTATCTCATAATTAATTATCTATGAAATACTTATGAAGGCTGAGATATTTATTTCCAGAGAAGGGGCTTTTTGTGTGTATTCATTTTACATTTAATATTTTTTACTGATTTACACAAAGCGACCCAATGCAAGTTCTCATCTCTTCCTTAGACTTTATAGGACTCTTTTACTGTTTACATTTACTACTATATGAACAAACAAATTCTAATCTCCCACAGGGCGGTGGATAGTGTTAATGCTTTTTCTTATTCCATTATGATGTGAGGTTTCTGCATAGATCCTTATCCTGTTGTCAAGTAAGAGTGAACTAAGACAGCACAGTATAGGCGTATATGTACTAGTATCTAATTAGGATAAACAAAAACAACAGGAGGGTATACATGAAAGGACAAATGCAAAGGATAATAGTTGATTGTAATAGCAACAAGAGAAGAAGCCAACTGTACATGACGGGGCACAACTATACAGTGCTGATGGATTAATTAAAGATGATAGCTCGAGCATTCTATTGTTTTATCAATTTATTGTACCATTATAACCTAGAAACATTCGGGGCGAATCCAATTATTGAATTTAAATACAATGTTGACAGTCATTTTTTAAGTGGCATTTAGAAGTTGCTATGGTAACGGTTTCCACATATGTATGTTATTGAACTTATACTCCAAGGTGTGGCTTTACTCGAACTACGGTCAGCACTTGGTGTGGTCCATGACTTCTCCACGCAAAATCACTGAGGCGATCGAAGCTATCATTAATAATTCACCGAGCATGAATTTCGATCAAATCACAATGTGATGAACCTTTAAGACGTTGTCCTGCTATCAACGTGTACTTGCTTTTGGTTTACTGGCGTCTATCTGTCTATCTATCTATCTATCTATCTATCTATCTATCTATCTATCTATTGGAAAAACATTGGGCAGATAATCTAGGGTGATTATTCTCTGGCGTATTATATTTCCAAAGTGACGACCTCAAAACAGTACAAAGAAAAGCTAAATAACCATTAGCGCAATACCCCCGTTAAGTTCACTACAAATACCAGATGATGCAGTTATATTGCCGTAGTGTTTGCATCCTGTCGACAGCCATCAGTGGATTCCGGTTTAAACTGGATCACGATGAAAACGTAGGCGAGGAGGGTACCAATGATCTGTGTCAACAAAGAAGCAAAGTTTATTCATTTATAGTTTGTTTAAAGCCACAGGCAGCAATGTACCAACTATGTGATGGGAGTCAGGAAGAAATCGAGCATTGACAAGACAATCCAGTGACTAACATCTTGATGGATTTACGATGATATGAATCAACCAAGTCGGCGAGCAAGGTCTGCTGACATGTGTCATCTTCCTAAGGCAAGAGAGTTAACTGACTATAAAAGTCACATTTCCACCCTTGCTGAACTAGGCTGGTATTATGGAGTTACATTTTGGGTGGAATAACTAGTCTGTGCATAGTCTAGTCAAATTCGCGCACCGAAATCGAAATCCAGTTCAGAAGCTGTCGTGCAGATTTCGGTCGATTGCAGGATTTGCAAAACCTCAGCACCGCCAACTCGTTGTCAGCAGATATTTTCCAAATCTTTTCATGTTTTTTTATCAAGGTGTTCGCGTGATTTCATGTACTTCCTGATGTAAGACCCGTTTTATCACAATATATAGATCGTGATTATCGATCAGAGCGTCTTGACTGGGTGCCGCCATTTTGTTTGAAACAAATGCAAGTGATGGAATCTGATTGGTCCATAGGAGAGGCTCAGAAGGGACGTAACTCATAATAACCACTGGTTGCGCTACGATCGAGCCAAGTAATTCCAGCCTAGTTCGGCAAGGGTTGAAACTGGACTTTTACAGTCAGTTAACTCTCTTGCCTAGGGAAGATGACATGTGTCAGAAGCTAAGTAATAGGGTGACAAGTACTCTTTTAGGCTGTAACTGATTTTCTGTAAATGGCGTCAGTGGAGAATAGTATTATGTCTTATCTTAAGAGTGACAAATGTCAGTGTTGACAAATATCCTTTCACCTATATTTATTCAACGTTATTGTGTCCTCAGTGGTGGTCATTAGGCCTAAAGCACTAGTTCCAATCTGACGTTGAGACAACATGTTGGCGAACAGTGTGACCTGGGTGTTCATAAGAAAGATATGATAGTGACAACACAGGAAACATGTTTGTTCAGGAAGGTAGCGTATGGTTATGATATTATAAATAAAATAAAACTGATAATATTACATTCAAATATGCTTGACACAATATAATTTATCATAACATGTACACCCCATTCACAATTGTCTTTCCCAGCACAACTTTTTGTCACACAATAACCCGTTAAAAAGACCCTGGATCCGCCTCTGACAGATCATATATAATAATATATCCCGTATAATCTTTTTCACATTGTAATTTACCCGAAAAGCTTCCTAAGGCAAATTGAAGTATATATTTCGTCAGTGTATTTGGAACATTTTCAATT
Organism: Haliotis rufescens; assembly: GCF_023055435.1. Classification (NCBI taxonomy): domain Eukaryota; kingdom Metazoa; phylum Mollusca; class Gastropoda; order Lepetellida; family Haliotidae; genus Haliotis; species Haliotis rufescens. The sequence goes on from NW_025964334.1 coordinate 58,963,734, forward strand.
TTTTATATCAACAAAATGTGTGTGGTGTAGTTGATGGTGTATATTAATCATCATTATATCAATATTGATATTAAATATTTCTCTCTCATTTTCTTAATTTAATTAAACAAGTTCCTTTAGTTAACCTGGATCTCTCTCATAGGCATAACCATCAAAATGCAAGATAAATCGTTGTTATTTTTCGCTTCGAAATTTGAAGAGATGACACTTGGTACTTTTTTATAATGAATTTGTACAACCCCACATAAGACATTATGTTGTATATAAGAAATAACGGCAATGCTCGATGTTTATAACAGCTGTCGTCTCGCTGGTCGGTTTATGTGCTGTATATAATTTTGTTGGAAAATTGTTTCCCATGCTCTTATATATCTTAAAGTTCCATTTGAATTGATCACTGCTTGTGCTAGCTCTGTAATCAATAAGCTGGAGTGTCACTTCCTCTTGACTTCGAGGGTAGATTGATGTGGTCTGAGATATTGGTTAAATGTCAAGGTGAATTGTTTTAACTGGACATGGACATGCGCAATGACAAACTAGTGACAAACAGAAAAGCATATTTCTCTACTAAGAGAAAAGGGTCCGAAGTCACCACCTGCCGCTGTGAATTCACCTCAAGTTCAGTTGACCAGCAATTCATTAAAGACTTGAGTCAAACAAGTAGTCACTCGGGGAGGTCAATACATTCCAGTGACCTCAAAATCCATTCGGGAGATACAGAACCATAACGTTTTCTGTGGTCTATCCAACACATTAAGAGGTAACGATGGTAAGTTTTAAACCTCTTTTTTTTTAAGGATAATTTTTTGAACTAGCAATTGATCATTACAAATCCATTATCCCTTTCTGGTTCCTTTCTGCTCCATGAATAATGCCATCTTAAGGTCTGTAAAACACCCTGTAAATATTTTGTACTGTGTATTCAGACAAGATTTTAGGGTCAATCAAATCACCTTTCTGTGGGAGAAGTATTGTTTGACCTTTGCAGAACCAAGGTGGAAATCCCCTGTATCCACAAGAGAATTTAAACAGTGAAGTAATGGTGTTGGGACACATGGGAACCAATTTCATTAAAATCAGATCTTAGTTCTCGCAACCGCTAAACAAAGATCTGAGCACATCCCATTAGGGGTCACGTCAGAACGACCTTTCAACCGACCAATCAGAACGTCGCTTACCTGATCATGAAAGTGACAGTCGAAATGTGATTTCTAATCATGCAACCTCGAAAACTTTAACACTGGGTGTTGCGAACGATAATTACGGCTTTAACGACTGAATACATATAATCTAGACCATCTATTAGCCATTCCCGAAACTTCTTTCGTTCAGGTTTCATATGTTTAATAGAGAATTTGTCAGAATATGTTTCGAAACGTAGTCGCCAATTTGAAATCAGTGCCGTAAAGCACGAGAAAGCTGCCTTCTGATTGGCTAATGTCGACTTCTTGTCAGTCATTCCACTGGTCGGTCAAAGGTCGCGCAAGGACGGTCTAACATGAGCCGTAATGGGATGTCCTCAGATAATTTTTTAGCGGCAGCGAGAACTAAGATATGATTTCAATGAGACCGCATGGTGACAGTTTCCAAAACCGGTTTCGAATACCATCATGCCCTTGCCCCGTAACAGACTGGGACTTTTGAACTTCCTTTTTCATTCATTTGGGTGTAATGAAACACAACAATGGATACTTTATTTTGTCATGTACATTATCATTGTAATCCCCTACAAATGCATGGTCCCCCAAGGTTGCAGTTGCCGGGTACAGACCACAACTGTTTCCAAAACCTTTCACTGAAATACATGGTGGGTCTTTCCTCATTACTGCCGTTTGTTGCATTTCATTACCTTTTAACTGTTTTTTATTGGATTTGAACAGTTTATTTTGGTTTTTGCAATTATTTTCTTATCCCACTTTCTTTTTCTTTCAGTCCCAACCTTTAACTTTGCCTTCAAGGAATCAAGACTTTGATTAAGAAATTTCTCTTTTGTTGTCTGTTTTGTTTTTCATTTTTTCCAAATTGATGTTTGGCGTTTTGACATTGGTTAAAGCACAGTTAAATCCAGGACTCCTGGCATTGTGATGTACAGACCTCTTAAACTTTCTTTATTATTATGTACAGATTAAAATAACAAATGCAGCAAAGAGAGTTTGGGTGATCCTGGCACAGTCAGGCTGGTCAGGCTCATCATCAGCTCAGAGCCCTTGCCCCCTCTACACGCTACCCAGACAGCGATTTGGACTTCTCCCAGGAAGCACTGCCTAGTCAAACTCACCCAGAACTTTTCAGAGAATGTGAAGACTCCCCAACACTGCAACCTTCTGCATAACCCAGATTGTCAGAAGGGCTGTATTCCGGGTAGCAAACCCAGGTACTCTCCCAATGTCAGTCACCAGATTGGGAGGTACCAACCCTAAGGCACCGAGAACAATGGGAAGTCGGACAACTTGGTACTTGAGATGCAAGCGTGACATTTCGAAAACGAGGTCTGCATATTTGCCATGTTTTTCGAGAATCTTTTCTATATATTTGTAAAACTCCATGTGAAGCGACGCACTTTGTTTTATTAATTTATGGTTAGATTTTTCAGGTTAACCTTTGCTAAGGTTGCTTTGACTGTCTCATATGTGTGTGCGTGCGTGCGTGTTTCCAGGATTAGTCTTCATGACCATGCATCAGTCAACAAGTACATTTAAATCCCCAGAGGTAAAACGTGGAACATGGTGAGGCGGGACAATCATCCTTCAGAGAGATTAAAAGCTGAACAATTTATTTGTTTGAGACAGCTGACAAAAAGCTTGAATATTGCTGAGTGTGGCGTTAAACAACAAACAAAGAAAACATATGTTTGAGAGTCATGTATTGTGCCTAAGCTGTAAAAAAACTTTGATGGACAGTCTATAAATGGGATTACCTCAACTGATTATTCAATCAAGCTATATGACATTATTCTGTGTTAGAAAAGCGCCAATTCCAGTTATCGAGTGTGTGAGTTGGGTTTAACGCCGAGCGTGTAATCTTAATGTGGGAGCTAAGCCCTATGTGATGCAGGTCTAAGACGTTTACCACTTTGGTGAAACCCAAGAGCACGACTATCGTGCTGACAAACCTCCAAACATAATAGGGATGAATCTATTTATTGATTTTCCGGGAGCAGAACAATGATAAAAATATTCACATGTGTATGTTATTGGACTTATAGGAGTCTTTGTAGGTATTGAGATTAATCTGTATACATTCGGAAACCATTACAACAATTTTATACATCACAAAGCACGGTTACTGAGCCTCAGTGATACATACAAATAATTGTCATCACTCTTTTACCTGTTTTGGCAGATAATGAAGTGTGATCAGTGAAGCTAAATAGTTATTCGAGTCATAACAATACATTATAAAGTAAAGCTAAAAAGCCAGTAGCGCATAAAACGTAAAGTTCACTTCAAATACGAGTTAATGCAGTTATATTGCCGTAGTGTTTGCATCCTGTCGACATCCACCAGTTGATTCCGGTTTAAACTGGATCACGATGAAAACGTAGGTGAGGAGGGTACCGATGATCTGTGTCAACAAAGAAGCAAAGTTTATTGATTTATTGTTTGCTTACCACCCACAGACGAGTATTACAGCTACATGACGACGGTCTGTAAATAATCGAGTCTTGACAAAACAATCAAGTGACTGACATCATGAGTATTAATTTACACAATCGGGATACTATTACATAAATCAACCAAGTCGGCGACCTGACCGACCTTTCCAAGACCAATTCTAATCCGGACCTCCACGGGCGAGAATCAAAGTAATGGTATAACAATAATTACTCATTGGTTTTTGGTTTGGTTTGTTGTTTAACGCCGCACTCAGCAATATTCCAGCTATATGACGGCGGTCTGTAAATAATCGAGTCTGGACCAGACAATCCAGTGACTGACATCATGAACATCGATCCACGCAATTTGAATCGATGACATGCATCAACCAAGTCAGCGAGCCTGACCACCCGATCCCGTTAGTCGCCTTTTACGACAAGCATAGTCGCCTTTTACGGCAAGCATGGGTTTTTGAAGATCTATTCTACCCCGGATCTTCACGGGTCAATTACTCATTGGGCTGCAGTGAAGCTACGTATGAAAATTCAGTAATAGGTTCCTGTGGAGAATATAGAATTGTACCTTATCTTATGATTTGGCAAATGTCATTATGAATATATACCTTTTGACCTATATGTATTCCACGTACCGTTAAAATAGTGTCCTTCGTGATGGTCATTAGACCTAAGGCACTGATTCCAATCTGACGTTGAGACAACTTGTTGGCGAACAGTGTTACCTGTGTGTATACATGAGAAAAATATCCTAGAGTCATGCATTTCATCACAATATATATTGCTTATATCAGCACGAAACGTGTGTTCAGTAAAGTAGAGTGAGGTTCACAGTCGACTATGGCAAGGGTTTTGTCGCTTTATTTGCTAGATGATATCCAATTTAACAAGGCCAATACGAGTTGTCGGAAAACTATATTAAGCATTTGTGATTTGTGTTTCAGTGATAAAAAACGCCATCAATATTGGCGAATGAGTTTAAGTTTGATGTACATGCCTTAACCAGATGAATTTGCTTCATACAATCTTGATCAAAAGAATAAACCAGTTAAAAAAGTAATTCATATATTAATAAAATGTCTGCGTCCAATAGGCCAATGCATGACTATCTCGCGCATATCTCCTCCAATGATTGAAATGGGCTTAAGAGTCTAAATAGATGAGTAAATCCTAGCATATTAAAACAAGTATCTTGAGGAAAAAAATGCCCAAAGCCATTATTCATAGCCATGAGACGTTAAAAACCTTTAGTGTTCGGTTGATTCATAGCGTTCGCCGTGACATGAACAGACAATGACGCCGATGATCACGTTGGATTTGTGCCCAGTGGCCTCACACATATTCTGGGGTATTGTATTGTTGGCCATGGCATTATGTGCGGCCGGAGGTGAGCATTGACGACTGGTGCAAGATGACTACAGTCCGTTTGGCTCCAAATGAGAACGACAAATTGCAAAATAATTATGACTGAGCAAACCCAACTCAATATTGTGCACGGAAGGGTCATTCGGAACAACCTACTGACACCCTTTGGTGTCCTGTTTGCAAGGCATGTGAGTCGACGTCTTGTCAAGATATACAACGGTCCGTTTGGCTCCTATTCCAAAATATCTCAAAATCGGGAAAAATCTATTAAATGTCAATACGGTACAGCAATGAATACCCTGTACCCTGTACCAACAACATCTATTTTTATTCCCACCACTTGGAATAGTTGTTTAAGAAACTATCATGTTGTTATGTGTACAAGTTTACATCTTGAACGAAGCGGATCACAGCGGTAGGAGGGACATCGCAAACACTCACTGCACTAAGCGCTACTGAGCTGATGTGAAATAGCTGATATTTAAGGTGTATGATTTCTGTCGGTGTAAAGCAGAAAGAGGAAAACCTTTTTTTGCCATTAATAAAAACTTGAAACGAGCTTCTAAAGCTCTTGGTATGTCTCCTAACAAGCTGAAAAATTGTTGTCCGTCGACGGGACTCCAGCAATCAGGCGAAGCAGGTGGGGAACATATTAAAACCATGTTTGTGTGATAAATTAGACAGTTATGAGAACAATCAAGACATACGTGCAACTGTTAAACTGCATTCAGAAAATAAATACATGTCACTTAGACTCTTGAAGAAATAACTTGAAACTGAACATGCTTTAATTGTTACAAAACAGTTATGGCAACTTTTGCATCCATTTGGATACAGATGCAAAGAGATAAGTGGTGAAAACAGGGCTGTGTCATGTGAACGATCTGACATCCTTCGTCTCATATTCTTCAAACCATCAAGCCAAAACGTGAAAAGTATATGTGCCTGTTTTCCAAGATGAGACGTGGGTAAATGCCTCTCAAACAGCCAGCAGGGACCGTGGGGTAGCCTAGTGGTTACAGCGTTCGCTCGTCACGCCGAAGACCCGGGTTCGATTCCCGACATGGGTACAATGTGTGAACCCCATTTCTGTTGTACCCGACCGTAATATTGATAAAATCGTCGGAAAACCATACTCACTCACTCACTCAGCCAGTGGGTACTCAGTGGGGACTGTAAGTAGCCTGGGTGAAAGTTATCAACTGGATAAGGTGAAAGTTTGCGAAAGACTTATCGTTCTCCATGGTGGCGGTGCTAGTCAGGGTTTTTCCCCAGGCTGTGACCTCGTCTTTCGAGTCAAAACCAACAGGGACAACCACACAGACATAATCGACTTCCCATTCGGGCTCACGACAGAACGACCTTTCATCCGACCTTTCATCCGACCAATCAGAGCGTTCGCTTACCAGATCATGAAAGCGACAGTCAGAATGTGAAATCATTTCTAATCATGCAACCTCGAAAACGATAGTTACGGGTTTAACGACTGAATCCATACAATCTAGACCATCTACACTCTTCAAAATAAGAAAAGCACAGGTAGTATTTAGTTCATTGAACCTGACTACACGAAAAATCCGGTATATAAATTGGATATCTTATTGGGAAAAGTTGGTGACCTGATATTCGACAAACGGTGCGTCAAATCATTATCGATTTGCAATGTCTGAACGGCACTGTTTTCACACTTGTTCAAAATCTCATGGAGGAAAACAAAAAAGCAAAATGCACGTGCATGTTATGGCATTCGTAACTCTTGGTAGTGGCTATAAAAAGGCAAGCGTAAGCCAATAATTTGTCATTCGATCATCAACATTTTTCAAGTTCGAAAATGCTGAGACTCTGTGCTGCCGATCGGAACATCGCCATAGGACGTTTCCAAAGAAGTGAATCGCAGTCTTCTGTTGCACGCCACTTCAACGTCCACCACAGCACCATTTGCCGCCTTTGTGTCCGAAACACAGTTCAATTCCACTGTAGACCGTCCGAGAACCGGCCGACCAAGAGTTACCACACCTGCACAGGATCACTACATCCGACTGTTCCACCTTCGTCATCGTCATCGCAATGCCACAGCTACGGATACAGCAGGACGCATCCTACACCACGAGATCTGACTTGGTTGTACTTTAGGGAAATTTGACAGCAAATCGCTACATGAGTCAAATTCTTCAACTTCACCTTCTTCGAATCATTGACCGCCAGACGAACCTGTTTGAACAGGACAACGCACCACCGCACACAACTCGTGGGACACCTCTGGGATAAACTCGATCGACGTGTACGTCAACGTCGGAACACGCCGCAGACATTCGCACAACTGGCCAACGCGTTACAAGCAGAATGGCGCAGAATTCCGCAGGAGAGAATTCATACACTTATCCAGTCAGTGACGAGGAGATGCAGAGCCGTGAATGCTGCCTGGGCGGTCACACGAGATACATCGCAACCTTGGGGCCTTATGTTACATGACAATAAACAGTTTTCAATGGCTTTGTACAACGACAACGTGTGACTATCGAGCTCCAAACTTGCCTTTAATCGCCTTTATCAGGTACAATAAATGTACTAAAAATCTACCTGTGCGTTTCTTTTTTGGAGAGTGTATTAGCCATTCCAGAATGTTCTTTTGTTCAGGTTTCTCATTTTTAATCGAGAATTTGTCAAAATATGTTTCGAAGCGTAGTCGCCAATTTGAAATTAGTGCCGTAAAGCACGAGAAAGTTGCCTTCTGATTGGCTAATGTTGGCTTGTCAGTCCTTCCATTGGTCAGTCAAAGTTTGCGCAAGGTCGGTCTGACGTGACCCGTAATGGGATGTCCTCAGATCTTTGTTAAGCGGAAGCGAGAACTAAGATATGATTTTAATGAGATTGGGTGAATATGTATGATAATCCCTGACTTCAGCTATCCCCACTGTATTTTTGTATTTGATACTGACCCCTGCCATCATATTATATAGTGTTATTGACTATTGTACTACCACTCCATTATTTACTGCCTTTGTAATTTCTGTGCAGTAATTGGTATTGATTTGTAAACCAAGCTAATTTTTGTAATACATTTCTTGATTGTATACACACTTAATTGTGTTGGTTGTTTGTTGGTTTCGTACTAGGTTCTTTTACGTACATATTTCTGGGTGAACATAGTGTTTCAGTTTGGGAATCGACACCTAACAACACAAGGAACTGGAAAGGGCCTAGTACGATCTCGGCGGTGGGTTTAAGGCTGAAATAGTTAGAAAACGTCAGTTTCGAATATGAGAGTAGATTCTAGCGGATTGAAAGACGAAATTGGCAAAGTGTGGGTCAGAAATGAAACCTGAAAACAGGAAATTTGTGGTTACTGAGAAAGTCATATATGTTGTTTGTTTTTTTGGTTATTTTTTGGGGGGGTGGGTGGGGGGGTGGGGGGATGGGGTGGGGTGAACAATTAGCCGTCATATAGCTGGAATATTGCTGAGTGCAGCATTAAACAAAATAAAACAAACAAATAAAACAAACAAAACTAATCAGGTGAACAATTGACTTGCCTCCGCGTGTATTTGCGCCTGTGCCATCGGGTCAGGATATGCTTTTCGTGGTATCGTCACTGTTTTATAGATTCACGAACACATGCTCATGATATAGTTGGAATCGTACAATCGATCTGGAAGTCTAAAGGACAGTGGTCTGTTCGGTGGGCGTGGCTTATTATTCTACAATTCCTTGGGATATAAATGCAAAAGAAACTGACTATCAGACTGCAGGAATAACAATGAAGAAGCACAAAAATGAAATATAAGAATATAATTAACTTATCAAATACGATAGATCATATTTCAAGGTTTATTATACACCTAATTAAGGTCGCATAGATTACATACTTTTAATAAAATACAACTGCCTTTGTTTTATATATAAGCATATTAGGTGATTTGTGTAAATGTATTGTTATAATATTTTCTTACCAGTCCAATTACTCTATCTGGCATAGTTCTCCCAGCCAAGTCATGCAGAATATTCAGAGGTCGGTGTGCCTGAATCCAAACATTCTAGTTATTCCATTTAAAGTAATAATTGAAAACAGTTTCTAATAACACATTTTAACTCACAGAAAATCGGATGACATAATTGGTGGAATGTAACGAAGCAACTGGTAGTCCCAAGGTAGCCAAGGTGTTAAAATTCTTTGATGGTATCATGTCCATTCCTCTTTTATATTGGATTCCAAAGCTCCATAAAAATCCGTACAATAGAAATACCACACAATCCCTGCATCAAAGATTAAACTAAATCCTTAATACAATCAAGAAAAGACTTTGTTTTATGTGAACAGAATACACTGCGATGTCATGATAAAGGTCACAGTTGGGATCGTCTAGGTATTGGTAATATGAATTGATAACTTTACCATCGTCGTGGAAACCCCGCTACGCTCAAATGTCTAGACAAATCAATCCTAGTACCACTGTCTAATCATATAGACATCCCATATGTGTCTAATGTAGTTTAAGTGTACATTTTTGACAACAACATTCTTACACTTACCGCTTCGTGCAGCCTGATACCAATATAGGTGAGAGCGATGAGATGCAGAGTGGACATGTACACAGCACATCCGGCGATACTCAAGTTCGCAAAGGACTTGTCGTCGTTGATGACGCTGTACAGGCAGAAACACACGCTGAGGAAGGAGCTGACGTAGCCAGCAGCCACGTGTCTGGACATCAGGGAAGACACATGTTCCACAATGTCAGTTAACGAAGCATGGTAACCTCGGATGTCCTCAATATCCTCTTCTTTGACGGACCCTTCAGATGCCCTTCTCAGTCTAATTGTGCAACTATCATACTCGTAGGTAAGAAGAAGGGAGATGGACAAGAACAGAAGTAATATCGCATGGTTTAGCAGAGTGGTACAGCCACCAATTATCGACGCCAAGGCGAATGAAGGCCAATAGTATTCACTGTATATTTCACTTATTATTCTTGCATCGAATCCACTGGCCACACAGCTCAAAACCGCAAGGATCACAATACTTACACATGCCCTTTTCACCCTCTGCCTCAATGTAGTGTTTGAAACACAACTCTTAAACTTCAACCGTGTTTCACAGAGACGTTCGCAGAATATGCGTACCTTGTTGTGAATGTTTGTACTGAGACACCAGTAGGCTAGAGACAACATAGTAACAATGTGATTTGCTATGGTAAGACTTGTATCCGTGAAAGATGCAGCTTCCGAATATAAAGGTATCATCTGGATACAAAACAGTATGTAAAATATGCACACCAAACTTGAATATATCCGTGAAACCACCAACGAGGCGGTGAACCTTTTTGCTGACTTCGACTGCTGATAGTCCCATGATAACCCGGACAATGCCATGAGTCTCTGGACACTTGTCAATGTTTCCTGTACATCATCTGTATCACTGAATGTATGAACGGAATTTTTGAAAATCTTTAACATCTTTGACAGAATGGATAATAGATATATGTTGGGCTCTCTTTGCAGGCTAGACCTTCATATGGTTCTGTTCTAAACTAAATGTTACCAGTGTTAGTCATAGTATCCATGACAATGCATCAGTCAACAAAGTATTCCGAACGTATAATGAAATCCCTTAGAGGTTCGAGCTAGGAATTGGTCAGGCGAGTAAGCCAGTGCTATTCAGCGTGATTAAACACCAAAACATTTATTTGGTTGAGAGTTGGCCTATGCTGTAAAAGCATTTAATGGACAGTCTATACATGAGATTGATCTGCTCAATCAATAAAGCTATATGGCATTCTCAGTGAAATGTGAAATGTTCTGTGAGTATGACATCAAACATGAAGTTATATACAAATGTGTACAGTTTTTGCCAGGTAGGAAAACGATGAGTGTGTCAACTACATTTTTTTATGTGACGTTGTGGAACACTGCCTTCTGTAATAAGGTTTAATTGCAGATGTATTGATCTTAGTGTACAATTGCGGGTCTATGATGCCATTAAAATGTAGAGAGAGACAGAGAGACAGACAGAAATAAGGAAATACATTGGAGATTTAACAGTTATTCCAGCCATCATTCCATATTCATTCCCCACTAAATACTTAGCTATAACTGTTTTGTAGGGGAAAACAATTTGGGATGTGATTTTCTTTGGGACCGAATTTCGTATTAAAACGGTAACTTGCAACGAATGTCTGTTATTCCATGTACGGCGAATTATAATTGACGATAGTTCATTATTTCAGGATGCGTCAGCTAAATGTGAGGGGAAAGTCCAAAGTGAATCAAGTCGTTTCTGCCACAACGATTCAAATGGAAATAAAAGCAATAGAATATAGAACATCCACACGTAACACGAAGACAACGACCTTCACTTTGCTGGCTACCGAGTTGAACAGAAGTTACATATTTACTGTAATCCTTCGAGCATAATACCAGAATGACAAACATGTTATAAAGAAGTCCCAGTGGAGCTTCGTGGGTGGTAGAATAGGTTCGTGTAACTACAGTCTGCAACAAAAGGTTAGACATGGTTACAGATTAGGCTGATAAGGTGTCTACAACAGGTCATTATTCCAGCCCCTGCGTCTTGCCGTCCGTCCTTCCGAAGACGTTTTTAGTGCGACCTATAACTCATAAACTACTGCATAGATTCATTTTAGACTTTCGAAACCATTAAGAGAGGTGCAGTGCGAAGTTAGATTTCAATATTTAGAATTTTGTTTTACTGACACATTTGTACTGCTGCATGGATTCTTTTCAACTTTAGGGAACAGTTTCCGTCCGAATAGAAAAGGTGTAGTGCAAAGTTAAATTTGGATATGTGGATTATCTGTGAAAATACGAACTGTTTTGAACTTAGAATTTTGTTTACTTCAACATTTGTCCGACCTATAGCTTAAAGATTACTTCATGTGCTCTTCTGCTATTTGGGGTACATTTTCCTTATTAACAGTAGAGGTGCAGTGCAAGATTATATTCCGATAAGGGGGTCTTCTGAGAAACAATCGCTTCCTTCGTGTTTTGAACGTCGAAATACGTTGGAGTCGAGGTCGGGGGTATAAGTGAGTCGTGTTCACATTTTTTTGGGTTAAATTAATATTTGTTATATTAATATCTGTTTTGGCTCTGTCAAATCAAACGACACGTATTCCATGAATCATAAAGAATGTAGCATGAAAAGAAGGGTTTGCTTTCACAGAGGGTTTCTCGTCCCGTCTGTTCCATTCTGACTGGCGTTTCTGTTGTTGAGTGAGTGGATGTCGTTTTTGCCATTTTTAGAAATATTGAATACGAATGTGTTGGACATCAAAGTTTCATATGCTGTCTAAATATAATCTGGGGATTGAAACATATGGGTTGATGAACCAATGCTTAAAACCCATCTCCAACTGACGCTAAAGTATTTTGTTTGTTGCTTTCCGACATTCATACAACTAAACACATATGCGAGTGAGTGAGTGAGTGTGGTTTTACGCCGCTTTTAGCAATATTCCAGCAATATCACGGCGGGGGACACCAGAAATGGGCTTCACACATTGTATCCGTGTCGGGAATCGAACCCGGGTCTTCGGCGTGAAAAACACATATGCACATGCATCCCGTTATTCTGCTAACATCGTGTATTTGCTTGTGGCTTAAGGGCGTCTTTGTAGGCATATATCTATTTGTAAACATTCGGAGCCCATTACACCAATTTAAAACTTGACAGACGTCACAAAGCACTGTTTCTGATTTTCGGCGATCCTTCAATTAACTTTCACCAACACTGCCTTTAGGGCAGGTAATGGTGTGTAATTGTTCTCTGGTGTCTGCTCTTAATATGTCTGTTGAGGCGATGTTAAAATATCACAAAGTAAAGCTGACTAGCCATTCGTGCAAAATCAAATACGAGTTGATGCAATTATATTGCTGTAGTGTTTGCATCTTGTCGACATTCACACGTTGATTCCGGTTTAAACTGGATCACGATGAAAACGTAGGTCAGGAGGGTACCGATGATCTGTGTCAACAAAGAAGCAAAATTAATTGATTTATAGTTGGTTTAAATCCACAATCAGCAATATTCAAGTTACACGAAGGCGACCTGTAAATATTCGACCAGACAATTCAGTGATTGACATCATGAGCATTGATGTACGCATTTGGGATACCATGACATGAATCAAAACCAAGTCGATCTCAATAGTCACGATAAGCTGGCTGAAGATCAATTCTTACCCTGATCTTCACGTGTGAAAAGAAACGTAATGGTATAACAAAGGGTAATTTGAATGTAATGAAGCTACGTTTAGAAATACTGTAATAAGTTTCACCAGAGAAGAGAATTGTGTCTTATCTTAAAATTTACAAATATCTCCAGAGCTATATGATTTCAACGTACCGTTAGGATCGTATCCTTCGTGATGGTCATTAGGCCTAAAGCACTGATTCCGATCTGACGTTGAGACAACTTGTTGGCGAACAGCGTAACCTGGGTGCACAGTTCGTAAGAGAAATATGATAGTGACATAGACAGAGGTGTGTTCTTTCAATGTGGTCAGATGTATGTATTTAATACGAATATAACGCAATGTATAACCACTGGTTGTCATCGACCTGGTGGCGGACAGGAAATAACGCGTCCAAGCTCGATGTTTATAACAACCACCTTCTTGCTGCTAGGTTATAAAACACACACACACACACACAAACACACACACACACACACACACAAACACACACACACACACACACACACACACACACACACACACACACACACACACACACACACACACACACACACACACACACAATTGGTATGACATGGGAGGGAGTTTTGCATATTACTTGCCGTTTATAACTATTTTAAATTTTTACTGTCGTATGTAAATAGACAGACATCTATGCGATTCAGACTATAATTCGACTGAATGTAACAGAATGATACTTCAAATACATTAAACGTTGACAGGTATTAATAAAATGTTATACAACGGCCTACATTTAGAATTCAGGGTCTGTTCCACATAGATATCGTAGCGCTTAGGTTATCGTAACTCCTGTACTTAACGTAGACTAACGACTGTCGTTGCGCTACGATCGCCTTGTGGAACGGGGCCTTCTACCTCAAAATTAATAAAAACACGTCACAATACCCTTTGATGATATTTTGTTAAATTTTGTTGCAAGACACGCTGGCGGAACAAGGCCATGTGACGGCAGTCTAGCAAAAGGCAACAGGGTTGTTGTGGCCATCGTTGTAGCTCCTCTCAGTGATCTATCAACTCTACACGTATTGTCATTGAATAATGCCAGGAATGTTGAGAGTTCTCAAATAAATACTTCAAATGTTCGATTGGCATTACTTAGAAGTTGACGGAAGACAAATTAGACTCAATTGATGGATAATATTTTTATCAATAACTGTAAAGGTGACGTTACAGTGTAGATCCTTGTACCGTTGACAAGAGCAGCTGAATAGTACATTGTAGGTGGAGGTTTGTAGGTTGGTTGGTTTGTTGTTTAACGCCCCACTCAACAATATTCAAGCTATATGACGGCGGTCTGTAAGTAATCGAGTCTGGACCAGACAATCCAGTGATTTACATCATGAGCATCGATCCACGCAATTTGGATCGATGACATGCATCAACCAAGTCAGCGAGGCTGACCACCCGATCCCGTTAGTCGTCTTTTTATGACAAGCATTGTCACCTTTTAAGGCAAGCATGGGTTGCTGAAGACCTATTCTACCCCGGAATCTTCACGGGTATTTAGGTGAAGGATTGACAGTAACAACAATGGCATTCATGGGGGGATAAACCAGAGTAGGTTAAGTAATGACATCAGAACAATAACGTAACAACATGATGGACAGAGAACATATGATGAGGAAGGTAATAAGATAGGAAGCAAATTTAACAGGATAAGTATACATAGGTGGGGTGATGACTGCTTAATGAGTTCATAGTATGCGGATATGATGAAAGAGACTTGATCGATGTTCTGGCGGCCAATGTTGACTGCTTCTTTTAGTTCCCTTTCATTGAAGTCAAGGCGGTTGTTGGACAGAGGATTTGGACGTTTTCGCCGCTGATGTTGAGATTGGGGTAGTCGCTGATATGGTCTGAGATGGCTGATTTACTCTCTGATTTTGTGATGTTTGATTCTGGTGTTGATTGGGCGAGATGTTTCACCTACGTAGGATTGTCAACAGTTATAGGCTCTTGGCGTGTGGTCCTGTTTCTGCCGTTGGCTCTTAGTAGGGTATTGAGAGCGGTGGAACTGGTGTGTAAATATTGGCTTACTGTTTGAAGAGGCAGCGGATGATGTAGGAGGCTTGTCTTATGAATGGGAGGGCGATACGGAAAGACCTCGATTCAGGTTTTGGGGTGGCAGATCTGGGTGTGGGACGGAGTACAGAGGAGATGACTTTGTCGACAATATTCGGTTGATAATTAATCAGGTGAGTGAAGATTTGGTGGAGATCTTTGATCTCAGGTTTGGGGTTAGCAGAATAAATGGTTGATGGTTCGTTTAGAGAGGGTAGAGATGAAGCCAGTCGTAGTTCTAAAGGGATGGTTGGAGTTGAACTGGATGAACTGATCAGTGTGGGTTGGGCTTCTGGCAGACAGCAGGATTAGATCTTTGTCTTGCTTTAAGACAAAGGTGTCGTCAACTTTTTACAAAAAAGTACCAGCAAATTGATTGAATGGGTGATGTGATAAGGTCTTGTTGTTCAAAGAAAGTTATGTAGATTTCACTTAGGGAAATCAGCTGACTCTCTCCTAGCCTAAGGGGGAAGGATTCTGGTGAGGTGTTGGGCAGTGTTATAAAAGACAATGTCTCGGAAACACACAAGTCAATGGACAAGTCTGTTTCATCACATCCCGCTACTATGATCTCATTAAGCATGAGTCACCCCACCTATGTATACTTATCCTGTTTAATTGGCTTTAATAGGAGGCAATTCATCATGCACTAAAAGTCATACCGGAACTACAGGAAACAAAGGCAGTCAACCCATCAAACTCGCTACGTGAACTTCAAGTGATCAGCTGTAGGAACTCAAACTCCAGGCCAAGCACAGTCAATAATATTCTATACGAATATACACAATTATCGGACCAAGGGCAACAGGTGGAGCTGTGTTGGATCCCGTCTCACATAGACATTCATAGAAATGAAAAAGCAGACACACTGGCGAGGCTAGCTCTGGTCAAGGCGGACATACAGCCTATTCCCTTCAGTAACCTAGAGATAAAAAGCAACATCCAAGCTTCCATAGTTCAAAGATAGCAAGCTCAGTGGGACGCAAGTAAGATAGTCAGATTGCTATATAAAATTCAACCCAAGATCCGCCAAAAGCCATAAACAAACTCAAATGAAAGGAAAGCTGAAATAGCCATCTCATGCATCAGAATCGGTCACAAAAAGCACTGTGACAAGGTGTGTCCATCTTGCAATCAACCTGAATCCATTGCTCACTTGTAACGGGAATGTCAAGGCTACGCCACAACCCGGCTCGGCTAAAACAAGAATTGCAGTTTGACCCGCTATCTGTCGTAGATCTCCTAAAGCCAAGAGATAGCAATAGCGAAGACCAAACTAACTATATTTCTGGGAGATGTACAGGTCCTCCTGTATATAAACAGAGCAGCAAAAGACAAAATGAAATTATATCAATTTTCGAAAATAGAACTTCCATCAATACGAAGAAAAGAAATTCTATGAATACCAAAACTCAATGTAGATATGTGTACCCAACTCACACATATGAGTCCCAAAGATGGAGGTCAGCCTAAATTGCTATGGCAGAAGGCGACCTCTTAAACACTTAAACCAGCAGCAGCAGCAACAACATCACCATTCAGTCTTGATGGACAACAGAAAAAATAATCTCAACCAAAACGTCGCCTTTACAGTAATTAAAGAAGTTGTTATCCATAGATAATGTCTACGTTAATAAATACTTGTATTGTATATTATTCCCTAAGCTTCTATCTATAAGTCCCTATTTAACTCATGTTTGCTCGGTCTGCAACAGATTAGCTAGAGTACACAAGTTTTATACTTAGAGAAAGTCGACACTTTCTTTTGCGCAGGAATGGTGCTTCATGTGATTTGAGATATTGGGTAAATGTCACATGTGCAATGACGTTTTGTCCTTATACAAGGAAACCATTCCAGAAAGGTTCCATATATGGCACATTGCAGGAAAACCTTTTTTCACATACATGTAAGCCTTTCCAGGGAGATAACTCTTCCGCTCATGTTGACATAGTTGTTTGATCAAGGCCCCACACAGCTTTCAAAAAGTTAACGACAAGGTGTTCGTGAATACGCTTGTCGTTGGAAACCTTTCCCAACATTAACAGTTCGCATTTAATCAGAATGGAACTTTGTTTGGAATATCATCAGTTGGTTAAAAGTCTTCCTTAACGTTATATAAGCCTATAAAATATTGTGATTCCTTTCTGCTCTAGATGTCGCCACATGAATCGCCTCAGTTAATGTAAATACCTCAGTGACAGAGGTAGAGTTAGATACCTTGGACAGAAGATCACCTAACAATTACTGTCTAAATATATCCCTATCAGAATTTGGAAAGAAATGAAGAGAAACAAGATGACCTGCAGTTCAAACAGAGCACATTCGCATGCCATAGAATAGTTCTTGAACACTCAAGAATCCAAAATCAACGAGCATGGACAGTAATACAGTATTGTGTGCTGCAAATGTGGCACACACATGACAAGAGAGTGAAAGTATTATGACGCAATGGTTGGAACAAAATGGGCTCAAATGTGGCTCGAACGTATCTCGAAAGTGCCGCAAACGTGTCACGTTTATGCCCCCAAATTAATTTCAAATCTATTGTATCAAATGTTATTAGGATTTCCCTATGAGGCAGTATTAGTCGCAAAGAACACTTGTATATTGAGCGTATGTTTGAGTGAATTTTGTCTCTTGTCATCAATATTCCAGCTATATCACGGCAGCAAACATACATGCACACAAATAAATCGTTATTATGAGATATGAATCGTAACACAGATGTGCCAACTGTGTAAAACCCAACTGCCACGCTCTAATGACCCAGGACAAACCCATTAGGTCAGGAAGAGGGTGGCGGATTCAAGGTCCAGTAACCACATGAGAGTTTATCTTTCAAACCTTTTTTCGAAAGATGAAAAGCTTGAAAGCTCCAAGCTGCTTCCTTCTTCTCTCTTCCGAAATATGGTTTAAAAAGATGGAAAATTAAATACTCATGATCAATACCTCTTCCAACCTTTTACTTCCATACATCGCTTGGGAAAGATGGACATTCTAACAGCTGTACCTCGCGTCTCACTTCCAACTTTATAGTTAATAGTTTGGAAAGCTAACATTACAGAGACGTCTGGCTCTCGTCCTTTTAAAATGAGAAAAATAGGACATACATTCTTGTTTACAAAAAATTAAATGCAATTGATTTGAACTGGTTCTGCGGTTTGTAGGCGCAATTAGTATACCCCAGCCAGCATGCCATCGTCCCAAAAATAATCTTGATTCTTGACACATACCATTTAATGGCGTACAGTGCCCGTCGGGTATTTCCGACGAGACCTTACTATTTTTAGTGAAAGTATTTCTTAAAAGGACATGACTTCTCTA
Source organism: Haliotis rufescens (assembly GCF_023055435.1). Taxonomy (NCBI): domain Eukaryota; kingdom Metazoa; phylum Mollusca; class Gastropoda; order Lepetellida; family Haliotidae; genus Haliotis; species Haliotis rufescens. The sequence continues at coordinate 58,982,329 of NW_025964334.1, forward strand.
TTGACAAAAACAGTAAAATTCACCAAAGGGAAGGTGCGCACCCATTTTCTATATATTACGTTATCATTAAATTTATGGCATTGCCAATATTTATTTCAAAGTCATAGACAATATTTCACAAAAAGAGCCGTACCGTTGTCAAAGTGAGCATTCCCATGAAAACATTATATTGTTTAAAGTTCTATGTGCAAATATGTGTTAACTGTGTCAGCTCACAAAAAACAGTTTATATTAATTATGCATCGCGTAATATATATGTAAAATATATGTAAACGCTGTTCACAAATGATGAGCAATAATATACTTGGTACCTGTCTATTATAAGCGAGTAGACAGGCGAGAGCCAAATTGAAAATATCAATGTAATTACAGTCCAATCCCATGCCCAGAGAGAGCCGTCTTGTAACTTCGAGATATCCGGACATTCGCAAAAAATAGGCACGAAAGGGTGCATACACATGGAATTAAGAGCCCGGCACGGTTATGCGATGACAAATGTAAATGTATTTCGTTGGCAATAACCAATAATAATTATGTACCGTGCTACTTCAACCTGTCCACTGGACAAAACCAAGGTGCCACTCTCGCCTCCAGGGCCCCGTTCCACAAAGCGATCTTAGCGCTACGATCATCGTAAGCCTATGTTAAAGTATGGGAGTTACGGTCATCATAGCGCTACGATCATTGTACGCCTATGTTAAAGTATGGGATAATTTCGCTTTGTGGCACGGGGCCCAGGTTGTCAATCCACAGCTTGGATATTGCGACTAGAGGCTTTGATTCCTTTAATCCGATTTTGATTAGCACTTTTTTATGAAACCAGGAAGTGCCCGTCATGTTTTCACTCATGTCACTCACGTCACCACGATGTTTTATTTGTCATTAAAGATTATCATTTCTGTCGGATTAAAACACCAGTACATAATTGGTTGAACAACGGTAATAGTTGCATTGTACTTTCACAGTAATAGTTGATTCGATACAAAGGTACAAATACAGTGCAATGTATTTTTATCTCAATTTCGAATGTGTATGTATTTACATAGTGAGGTGGTCGAGAGCGGAGAATAGCTTCATAGAGGGGTTCGAGACAAAGAGGCTCGACTGCACTAAAAACTGAATATAATGTGCAATCTGCAACTGCTCGTCAGTCATTCATCACAAATAATGACAGTCTAAACGATTGTAAGGATATATATTTTGTTTGTAATGCATTTTCCCTTTAAATATTTTATTAATTTTGTGAATTGTCAAGTGTTACCATGACATTCCAGCTGTCTGTATCCACCAGTATCAAACAATAGAGGAGATTCCTGCGAACAGTGAGACATATATATACATGTACTCATATTCGAGTTAAAGATGAGTGAGTGAGTGAATATGGTTTTACGCCGCTTTTAGCAATATTCCAGCAATATCACGGCGGGGGACACCAGAAATGGGCTTCACACATTGTACCCATGTCGGGAATCGAACCCGGGTCTTTGGCGTGGCGAGCGAACGCTTTAACCACTAGGCTACCCGACCGCCCCGAGTTAAAGATGAGGTGTTGTCTCTAAATATGTTGTCAGAATGGTTTCTTACCAGTCCAATTACTCTGTCTGGCATATTCCTCCCAGCCAAGTCATGCAGTATATTCAGAGGTCGGTGTGCCTGAATACAAACATTCTAGTAATTTCCTTCACTTCAAAATAAAACAAATAGAAACAATCGGATAACATAATAATACATGGACGGTAACGTGTCACCAGCGATACCAAGACAGCCAAGTAGTTAAATTGGTTGCTTATCACGACAAAACATCTGCAGTGAAACATCATTGGAACTTAATATAGAAAAAAATGATACTCACCCACGTTTGTAATCCCATAATAATTACAAAATATACATTCATTTGCAATTGAAACATTGTAGAATCGTGATGAAAGCCTCACAAGGGTTCGTCATGATTTGTTGGTCTTTTAACGCAGCACTCAGCAATATTCCAGCAATATTACAGGCTCTGTCAATAATCGGGTCTGGACCAGATAATCCAGTGATTGACATCATGAGCATCGATCTAGACTATTGGGATACGATGAACCAAGTCACAAGCCTGTCCACCCGATCCCGCTAGTCGCCACGTACGCCAAGCATGGGTTGCTGAAGATCTGTTCTGGAATACAAAACTAAACCACTGTGGTTGAAACCCTGCTGATTCAAATTGCTCATTCAGACGAGGGGGCACGGGTGGCGCCGAGATTCGCTGCGCAGAGTTGCGTCCACTGGGCTCGCCAGAAACCTATGACTGTGGGTTCGAATCCCGGGTCGCCCCGGTTTTGTTTCTACTTTCTAGGTTTGTCAGCACCATACCTGTGCTCGTGGGTTTCACCGAAGTGGTAAACGTCTGAGACCTGCATCACTTCGGGCTTTCCTCCCACATTAAGCTAAAGCGTCGTGATATGACTGGAAAACTGTTAAAAACGGCGTTAAACCCATCTCAATCACTCATTCATATGAATCATGAAATCTCTTTGTAAGCATAAAGACATTCCATATACATTCAGAATGTGTGATATTCTGTCAAAGAGGGTTTCACCGTACATCTTCCACAACAACATTCTAACACTTACCGCTTCGTGCAGTCTGATACCAATGTAGGTGAGAGCGATGAGATGCTGAATGGAAGAGCAAACAGCATATGCGACAATACTCATTTTCATAAAGGACGTGTCGTCGTTGATGACGCTGTACAGGCAGAAACACACACTGAGGAAGGAGCTGACGTAGCCAGCAGCCACGTGTCTGGACATCAGGGAAGACACATGTTCCACAATGTCTGTTAACGATGCATGGTAACCTCGAATGTCCTCAATATCCTCTTCTTTGACGGACCCTTCAGATGCCCTTAACAGCCTCAGCGTGCAACGAATCATACTCGTGGGTAAGTAGAAGGGAGATGGACAAGAACAGAAGCAATAACGAATTGTTCAGCAGAGTGCCAATGCCACCAATTATCGAAGACAAGATGACATTTGACCAACCGAATTCATCGAATGTACCACCCATCATGCTGATAGATAATCCACTGGCAACAAAGATCAAAGCTGCGAAGATCACAATAAATAAACATGCTCTCTTCACCCTCTGCCTCAGTTTAGTGTTTGAAACACAACTGTTAAACTTCAACCGTGTTTCACGGAGACGTTCGCAGAATATGCGTACCTTGTTGTGGATGCTAGTACTGAGACACCAGTAGGCTAGAGACAACAAAGTAACAATGTGATTTGCTATGGTAAGACTTGTTGCAGTGAAGGATTCAGCCTTCGAATATGATCGCATCATCTGCACACAAAACAGAACGTAAAGTACACACACCACACTGGAATATATCCGGGAAGCCACCACCGAGGCGGTGTACCTTTTTGCTGACTTCGACTGCTTATAGTCCCATGATAACCCGGACAATGCCAAGAGTCTCTGGATACTTGTCAGTGTTTCCTGGACACCATCGGTATCATTGGATGTACCAACGGTAACTTGGAAAACCTTTGGCATCTTCGAACAGATTGGATGAAATTACAATAATATATTGGATATTATATTATATGTTGTGTTCTCCTCGCAGGTTGGGACTTCATATGGTTCTTTTTTTAACTCAGCGTTACCAGATTCGGAAGTAATAGTTTCCATGACGATAAATGCAACTGCGAATGTACGTTTAATACCACAAGGTGGTCCAATTGGGAATGACTAAGGCGAGCCAATATCTGCTTAACCGTGACATCATGCGTTAGCATTAATTTGTATGCGTGTAATTGTGAGTGCACGTTACTGGCCTAAGCTGTAAAAAGCCTTTAATGCACATTCTATAAAATCATCTGAACCGAATTGTCAATCAAGCTATGGCACACAACTGTTTGTAGACCAACTTTTCCACAACGGTTCTAATGGGTTCTTAATGCAGTAGCTAAAAGGACTGTTGTTATACCTGGCAATAATTGTCCACATTTAAAAACTACAGGATGCCATCCCTTTTGAAAATGTTCTGTGAGTATGACGTCAAACTTGAAGTAATATATAGAGTATTTGCGAGGTATGTGCCAACTACATATTCTCTAACAAAGCTTTAAATTTGATGTTGTGGACACTGCTCTCAGTGATCAGATTAATTGGTTTTCTGTTCCCGATGTATTAACGATCTCTATGTGGTGGGGGAATGAGTGGATGAGTGTAGGGTATTGTCGCTCCTGTTAACTACCATAACGGTCAACATTGGCTGCACGATTGAAAGCCAGCACTTAACACAAAGCTCCCGTTGTTTTTGAAACGTTGGCGCTATCACATACAATCATCTCATTGTTAGGCACGGTGCTGACAATGCCCTTATTGATTTCCATCTTGCCATGTTTTATCCACAACATCAGGGCGAATTGTTATTGACGACACTTCATTATCTCAGGATGTGCCAACTTATTGCGGGAGGAATGTCCAAAATGAAGCAAGTCGTTTCTGCCATCTAAAGTCAATGTAAATAAACAAATGAAGCATAGAACTGTACAGAAGTTATATTTTGTAATCCCTCGTGCATCATGTAAGAGTGACATGCATGTTATTATTTGTTTGTTTGTTGTTTAACACCACACCCAGCAATATCCATGCTATATGACGGCGGTCTGTAAATAATCGAGTCTGGACTAGACAATCCAGTGACTGACATCATGAGCATCAATCCACGCAATTGGTTATCGAATTGGGACATGCAATTGGGACATACATGAACCAAGTCAGCGAGGCTGACCACCCGATCCCGTTAGTCTCCTCTTACGACAAGCATAGTCGCCTTTTATGGCAAGCATGGGTTGTTGTAGATCTATTCTACCCCGGACAGGTTGCCTTTGTGAACGATGATGATATCGATAAGGTCTTAACTGCTAATGAAAATGAAAACACAATGAAAAAGACTAAATCTGACATGAATTTAGTTCACAAACTTATACAGGAAGCCTTACATGGCACAAGAAATATGGAACTATCCATACTCTTTGCAAATAGTTCATTTCCGCACGCAAATCAGATGGTTCTTGATCAGAATTCAATCCGCCTTTGAAGGGATAGGATAAGGGATACCTTTGCGACATGATTACAACATCTGCTTACGAAAACGATGCACATTGCTAAATTCAGGGAGATTATGAAATGAAAAAAACAACTCATTAAATAAACAAGGAAAAGGAAACTTACCCCAGCTGATCCTGTGTCCGATATTGAACTAATTAAAGTCCGTGAATGCCTTTGCTAATGTATAACGACGGCTGTCTGTCAATGACGAGACTATGTCGTACAAACTTGATTAAAAAACCTTTGGAACCTTTTATGGAACTTGTCTTCTTTTTTGTAATGCTAGATAGTGTGCGCTGCATAAATCAGGCAGACATATGACTGCAATAAAGTGAATTTTAAAGGGTTTTTTAACAGAACTATCATTTCACGCGTAATAATACGTTAACCTTAGTAATTCGGTTGGAGTGTGTGTCCCGTGGTTTTTTCACACGCGGGATGCTACAAAACAGCTGATTCCAGATCGGCGACAGATTTATTTTCTTGAAGCATGTCTTTCATATGACAATGGGAAAAAAAATAGAATTACCCACTCGAAAAAGCTCGGAACTAACAACATTAATGTCACTCGTGACATATTTTCCATAATCACTCGTACCTAGTGGGTTTTTCTATAATTAAGCAGCATGTTTTCCAACAACTACAAGGGGCGGTCGGGTAGCCTAGCTTTCGCTCGTCACACAGAAGACCCGAGTTCGATTCCCGACATGGGTACAATGTGCGAACCCACTTTCTGGTGTCCCCTGCCGTGATATTGGTGCAATATCGCTGAAAGTGGGCGTAAAACCAAACTCACTCACTCACAACATTACAACCACCACTATTTTAGCGTAATTAAGAAGGAGAAGAGTTTATCCGCACAGAGGGTTTCCCGTCCCGTCTATTCTATTTTGATTGATGTGTGTGTTGTCCAATGGTCATGAGTGAGTGACTATCGTTTAAGCCATTTTTAGATATATTAAATCATTATCAACGTGTCGGACACAAAGGCTAAATTGTCTAAATCTGGGGCATTGAACCCCTATCTTTGGTGACAAGCCAACACGTAAACCACTTCACTGCTAAGTCAAAGATACTGTTTGTTGATTTTCGACATGCATACAATTAAACACATCTGCACACAAATCCCCATCAGAATTGTGTGTGTATAAACTATGATACTATAGACAATAAGACATGTTTGTAAGGCAGCATCTCTCTGTCGAGATTTTCCAGGCTGCGTTGATACAAATCAACTCGTTCACTGCCATCAATGTCATTGCTATGTGGCAGTATTTAATGTTTATTCCTGATGATTGAAAGTGACAGCAAATTGACCATTATTATTATTATTATTATTATTATTATTATTATTATTATTATTATTTTGTTGTTGTTGTTGTTATTGTTGTTGTTTAACGCCGCACTCAGCTAAATGACGGCGGTCTGTAAATAATTGAGTGTGGACCAGACAATTCAGTGATTGAATCATGAGTATCGATCAAGGCATTTGGCATAAGCTACATTTGCGCTGAGGATAAAGAATGGATTACATGATATTATAACCAATTGGGAAATTCACACATGGGAATCAAATTCAAGACTTCAAGACTTCAAGACTCTTTTATTCTGTAATAAAGGCCTCAAGCCCAGAGTACATGTGTATATAATCAGGTCACAACAATTTTAAGTTACAAACAAAAATTACAATCATTAAGAAGAGATCTACTATAATCATCAAGAGGAGGTGAAGCATTCGTAGACTGTATATAGAGTTGTCTCCCTTTAACCTATGAGATAAACCTGCCTTGCCTGCGTGCATTTAACAATATAAAGTGCTAAAGATTCTGACAAAGAATTATCTGTCATAACTTTCTCAAATTTGTCGAGAGTACAAAGATTACTAGTACAAATACTTGGCAAAAGCATATTTCTGAATTTGTTATACAAGTAACATGATGTAATAAAATGAACTTCATCCTCCACAATTGATACACTCAGATTATCAAAACAATATTTACATACTCTATCCTCTCTAGCAACACCTCCCCACCGCCCAATTTCAACAGCCAGTTTGTGGTTACCACATCTGAATCGACTAAGAACAATTCTTAAATTTTTACTCTTCATATTGTGCAAATACCTTTCAGGCTCCAACACTGATTTGATAATAGAATAATTATAAAGCTTACTTGTTTCACTTATAGATAGTGCCCATGTTTGTTTCCAACAATCCTGCAACCTTTCCCTACAAATTCTAAGGAAATGGGTTATGTCACCAACATCCTGTTCAAACCAAACTAGACCAAATCCAAGTCTGTTCAACAGATATTTTATTCTAGTTGCCCATGTGGCTCTACCAGCCCCATCTAACTGATATAACATCAGATAGCAAGCCTTAGGATACCTATTTGTGGACATGTTTAATATTTTCAGCCAATACTTAATTGAATTGAACATGGTTATTACATGTAATGGATACCGTCCCAGCTCCCCATACAAGACTGCTGCTGGAGTGTTTGAATTAACATGGAGAACTTTTCTAAGAAATTTGCAGTGCACATTTTCTATAACTTGGACACTTTCAAATCCCCAAACACATGATGCATAACATAAGACTGGAGAAAACATCCTATCAAATAGAAACAAGGACTCTTTAATGTTAAGCTTAGACTTTTTCAAGAATCCAAACAAAATAAACAGAGCTTTTTCTCCTTGTTGTGCCAGGGTACTTCTTGCCAAACTCCATGAGAGCTTAGGGGTGAAAAACACGCCAAGATACTTATATCAAATCAAATTAAGCATTTATCAACTACATACAGATTACTGTGCGTTTGTGAGTGTGTTTTGAGCATTAATCCAGCTATTTTACAGCGGAGGAAACGTGTAATGGCCGTGTCTTCAATGTTTCGAGCGAATGCGATAACCACCAGATCAGCCTAACACTCTGGTTTCAGGATGACTTTGTACAGTAAACTACCTTTACAACGAACTGATGGATATAATGAATTGTCTTATTGGGACCGGCAATTTGCTGTATACTGTATACGTGTTTATTACGAACTACGGTTATAACGAACTAGAATTAGAGCTTCCTTTGAGTTCATTATATCCGTAGTTTTCTGTAGTGAAACAATGCAGGGAAACATTCTTGTACATGCATGAACAGTGCTTTGTCACATATACTGTCACGTCGCACCTTTTCATCATCTGTCGACCATTAATTTTATTCCTGACACCATATATGTTTTCATCTCTGCAAAAACCAATAATGGTGTCCACTCACGGTCCCACACTGAAAGTGTGAAAACATCTCAGTCTTTAACAAACAGAAATACAGTAAACTACGGATATAACGAACACAAAGGGAGCTCTAATTCTAGTTCGTTATAAACGTAGTTCGTAATAAGCACGTATACAGTATATATACAGCATATTGGACAGTTCGTTATATCCGTCAGTTCGATATACACGTGTTCGTTATAAATGTTGTTTACTGTATAAATAATATGGTATGACCTTTTTAGCCGATCTAAATTTACACATATACACGACAGCACGGGTGGCCCAGTCGTCAAAGGCGCCGAAATTCGCTGTGCAGAGGTACGCCAGAAACCCATGATCGTGGGTTCGATTCCCGGTTTCCCCCGATTATGTTTCTTAGTCAGCCAGCAACCTTCTCGTGCTCGTGTGTTTCAAGAAACTAGTAAACATGAGATCTTCATTACTTCGAGGTTTCCTCCTTTATTAAGTTGACCTATTGTGATATATTAGAAACTGGAATACTGCTCAAGGCGGCATTAAACCCAACTCACTCACTAAAACACACACATGTTATTGTACAGAAACTTCAAGGAGTGGCGTTACTTCGTTTGTCTCAAACTACTGTCAGCCCTTAGAGATATCCTAACTCCCCCACATGCAATCAGTGCATTATCTTTATTATCAACAGAGCTGCGTTCGCTGAAAACACCGTGTGAATAAGGATTCTTAAAGTGTTGTTATCAATGTGTGTTTGCTTGTGGTTTAAAGGCGTCAATGTAGGTATTTATCCATGTAAATACATTCGGAGACCATTACAACAAAATAATACATTATAGACGTTAGAAAGCCATCTTCCCGAGGCAAGGGGGTTAACTGACTCTAAAAGTCAAGTTTCCACCCTTGCCGAACTAGACTGGATTATGGAGTTATAATTTTAGCTGGACAAACGAGTCTATGCATAGTCCAATCAAAATCGCGTAACGAAATCGACATCCGGTTCGTCAGCTGCCGTGCAGATTTCGGTCGATTGCAGGATTTCTAAAGCATGTATACTACCAATTCGGCGTCAACAGATATTTTCTCAATCCTTCCATGTTTCTAATCAAGGTCGTCAAGTTTTTTGATGCACTTCGCGAAGTACGAGCCGTTTTATTACAATATAGATCTTGATTATCGATCAGATCGTCTTGAGTGGACGCCGCAATTTTGTTTGGAGCAAACTGCAAGTAATATGAGAGGTGGAATCTGATTGGTCAATAGGACGGTCATAGAAGGGACATAACTCGTTATAGTCAATGGTAGCGGTACGATCGAGCCCAGAAATTCCAGCCTTGTTCGGCAAGGGTGGAAACTGAACTTTTACAGTTAGTTAACTTCCCTGCCTCGGGAAGATGTTAGAAAGCATGGTTAATGATTTTCTGCAATCTATTAAAATAATGTTCACTTCTATTTTGCCTTTTACGGCCAGTGGAATCTGTTTCGGCAGATAATGGAGGCTGTCAATAACGTGTTATATTGACATAGTGACGATGTCAAACCATTACAAAGAAAAGCTTACTATCCATAAGGGAAAAAAACGTAATAAAAGTTGAAGTCCAATACGAGATGATGCAGTTATATTGCCGTAGTGTTTGCATCCTGTCGACACCCACCAGGTGATTCCGGTTTAAACTGGATCACGATGAAAACGTAGGTGAGGAGGGTACCGATGACCTGTGTTAACAAAGAAGCAAAGTTTATTGATTTATTGTTTCTTAAAAGCCGCACTCAGCAGTATCCCAGCTATATGGCGACAGTCTGTAAATAATCGAGTTTGGACATGACAACCCAGTGAGTGTCACCATGAGCATCGATCTCGCAATTGAGAAACCATGACATGAACCAGCCAAGTCAGCAAGGGGGACAAACCGATGCCGGTAGTCTCCTGTTAGGTACCGACCGATATTCTGGGGAAGGGGGCATTGGAATTTATCGCAAAAAATACATTGTCCCATAATTTGTTAGAAAAACGTAATGAGACTGTTGAAAAACAAACAAATTGTGTGCCAAACAAATTACATTGTTGCAAGGTGTTTTCATTAGAGAAATATTCAGGCTCATAGTTTTATTTATTTTATTTATTTATTTATATAAATATCTAGTTTTGCAGCTGTACCTGAAAAGATGTCCATACAAGATCCAGCCCCTCCCCTCCCCTCAGAATACCAAATAGTCGGTCCCTTAGGTGGGGTGAAATTGGCTTTAACGTCGCGTCCAAGATTATTGCACGTATTTAGCGACGTGCATGTACGTATGTGTGTGTGTGGCTGCTTACACTTGTCCGGACTGATGTCGATTTATAGTGTTAGCTCACTGAGATACCATGCCGCAGTTTAACATGAATACCCCGCTCAGACACAGTATACTGACTCCGAGCCGACCAGTCCTTGTTTAAGCCCCTTAATGCCGAGCGCCAGACAGGGTTACAACAAGTACCATCTTTTAACGTCTTTTGGTATGACGCGGCCGGGGACCAACCCCAGACATTCCGCTCTCCGGGCGGACGCTCTACCACTAGACCACGGAGGCGGTTCGGTCCCTTAGGACAAGTACGGGTTGCTGCCAATTTCTAATCCGGATCTTCACGGCTAAGAAGCCAAGTAATTGTATTACAATTGGTCATTGGGCTGTAGTTAATTAACGCATGGATTTCAGTTGAGATGAGATATGATTGTTTCTTATTTTAAGAATTAGCAATTACCATTGTGGATAAATATGGTTTGACCTATACGTATTCAACGTACCGTTAGGATCGTGTCCTTCGTGATGGTCATTAGGCCTAAAGCATTGATTCCGATCTGACGTTGAGACAACTTGTTGGCGAACAGCGTAACCTGGGTGTGCAGTTCGTAAAAAACATATCACATTGACAACACAACATATACAATTCATCACATTTTATATTGTTTAATCATAACATCGAACACCTATGTTTAGGAAAGTCGATTGACGCTCTGATAAATTGGATATGACAGTTCACGAGGTCCACACATAACACCCACATATAACCATCTCATGCGTGAGTGGTCGGACAGGATCCATTGGTAGGTCACATTATTAACTAAACCACAAGCGACTGTAAATGTTTCGACGATAGTAAGAACGAACTTTGGATGGTATCTGTGTCCTCCAAAGGTCTCTACCGACGTCGCTAAACAAGAGCCAAGTCTTGTATACGCTACGGTTTCTGTGAGATACCCAATGCATGCAAAATAATGCAGTATTATTCATTTTGCCTCTCTGAGAGATAATATTTGGCCCAAAACCCTTTTTCAAGAGTGCTGTTAATATAAATGTGAACGTGTTTCTACAGAAAAGGGGTCTGTGTTTGGCTTCAATAGTATGTTGCAAAGCCCATACGTAAAATAGATGTACATGTCTTCACCGGAAGCTTGTGCTTGAGACAGTTTTGAGGTAGACATGTCGAGGACATTTCCAAATTTGTTTTTGAATTGAAATTTGAAATTGTTTTTTCAGGTGAAAAATTGACTTGCTTTTGCATGTGTTTGTTACGGATGCCACCGGTGGGACAGGATACGCTCACCTTTTCTTGAACACCTGGTATAATTACTATTTGATAGTGATTCATAAACACATGCTTGTGATATAGTTGGAATTGAACACTCGACCCTGCTTTATGCAAAGATTTCCAATCGATATGGAAAGGGTTTTGTCGCTTTATTAAATTAATTATGCAATCAGAAAGTCAGTCATGAAATTTGAAATGTTTCGTGTCCAACGGGCCAATGTATGACTATCTGGGGCACAAGTCTTCAAATTATTCTTAAAGCATTGGTCGTCGTTGACCTTGTGGTATAAAAAAATAAGAAATAACGAGTAAGCTCGATGTTTATTACAGCTGCTGTCTCGCTGATCGTTTTTTACATGCTACATTTATAATTTTATTGCAATATAGTTTCTTATGCCCTTATCCTAAAGTTCCCTAATGTTTGCAAGACCTTAGGTGTTCGCATGTTGTACACAACGAGAAAGTAACCCCTGACACATTCCGGGTTAGAACTGGTCTTTAGCAACCCATCGCTTGTCGTTAGAGGCAACTAACTGGGGTGGAGAAGCCTGTTACGTACACCATCAACTCATCAAAGACACCAATCGGTCATAATCTTTTTGTTTATATTACTTGATTCACCGGCTAATATTTTTACCCCTTTGTGTACATAACACGTTTCCCCATCCCAGTGTAACTACATCTTAATCTCTTCTACTGTATAAACACTGCCTCCTATCTATATATATATACTTGTGAACAATACTCTGTACATCACTTGCATGAAAACGTTGTTAGAACCTACACCAAAGCGTCGCTCCTAATTGTAATAAAGAAGTTGTTCATCCATACACCTTAGCCTCACTTGGTACTCCAACTTCTAAATGCCTCGTGAAAAACTTAAGGTTGAAATGTTGTTTCTGAATGAGTTATTTTCTTACCAGTCCAATAACTCTGTCTGGCATATTTCTCCCAGCCAAGTCATGCAGAATATTCAGAGGTCGGTGTGCCTGAATACAAACATTTCCTTTAAAATGAATAATAAAGAATAGTCATAATAAAACTTACACAAACATGGATTAGATGATACTTTATCTGTAACGAAGACATTAGTGGTGCGAGGGCTGGCTGAAAAGTTCTAAGCCTAACTGTGAAAGACCCATACCAAGTCGATGGTTTTCATGTATTTCTCCACATAGTCCTCTTCCAGGATTACACACTTTTGCCAGCGATGCTGCAAGGCCTGGGTGCCGGTGAAGAAGAAATTTTCTTCAGCCACCCTAAAAAAGTCATTCACAGCGGAAAAAACGTCATCATTACTAGAAAAATGGCGACCGGCTTTGATCCTTTTTCATTTTGGGAAACAGGTGGAAGTCTGGCGGGGCCAAATCGGGTGAAAAAGGGGGATGATCAATAAATTCGAAGCCAAAATCATGGATCGCTGACACGGCAACCACCGATTTTTGAACAGGAGCATTGTTTTGGTGGAATAGGACTCCTTTAGTGAGCATTCCCCGTCGCTTAGCTTTGATAGCTTCACGCAACTGTCTCAGTAGGTCAGCATAATATCTTCCATTGATAGTCTGGCCTTTTTCAAGACAGTCAATCAGCAGAATACCCTTGGAATCCCAAAAGACTGAAGCCATCACCTTTCCAACAAAAGGAACCGACTTAGCTTTTTGTGAGGCTTGAGATTCCGGATGCTTCCATTGTTTAGACTGAAGTTTGGTTTCTGGCTGAAAGTGGTGAATCAAGGTCTCATCCATGGTTACAAATCGGGCCAAAAATCATCGGGATCTGCTTCAAAACGGCATAAATTGTCACGGGACGTCAGGAATCTGACACGTTTCTGATCCGCTGTCAAGAGCATTGGCACCCATCTTGCAGAAACTTTTGTTATTCCCAACTCGTTGGTAATAATGTGCTCAACCCTCTCATGAGAGATTCCCACAACACTGGCAATATCTCGAGTGGTCAATCGATGATCAGCCATCACCATGTCATGCACCCGGGTAATGTTTTCCGGAATGGTTGCTGTTGAAGGCCTTCCTGGACGCGGGTCATCGTCAAGGCTCTCTCTGCCATGCTTGCATTCCACAGCCCACTTCTAAACAGTGGAAAAGGAAGGGTCTTCATCCCCTAAAGTGGAGACCATGTCAGCATGTTTCTGTGTTGGAGTTAGCCCTTTCAGTTGCAGGTACTTGATGACTGCCCTATAGCCAGTTTTGTCCATTTCACCTATGGTGATGGATAGGTTCACAAGATGGTCTGGTACAAAGACAATAATAACACTACAGTTGCAGTTCTTATGTCTGTGATTCATTAAATGATTATACTTGTTGGTGGCAAAAGTTTGTTTCAACCCGATTGAGATATCCAACTTTGGCTTAGAACTTTTCAGCCAGCCACCATAGCCCAGTAGTTATATCGTTCGATCGTCCCGCCTGCAACGTCTGCAGTGACACATCATTCAAACATTGCTACAAGTGGCAACTGAACCATCCCATCCATTTTGTAATCCAATAGGAATTAGTAGAAATTGTAGAGACATTGTAGAACCAAGATAAGAGCTTATGCGGGTTTATGATATGGATAGATAACCATTGTAGGGGAAACACTGATGATAAAAAGATGTCCCGAACAACGAAGCATAGAGCCTCTATGTGAGGTGAGGTGAAATGGGGTTTAAGATCGCGTTCAAGATTATTGACTACTATAGCGTGCACGTGTGTGTCCGGACTGATGCCGATTTATAGTGCAAGCTCACTGAGATGCCATGCCGCAGTTTAACATGAATACCGCACTCAGCCGCAGTATACTGACTCCGAGCCGACCAGTCTTTGTTTTAGCCCCTTAATGCCGAGCGCCAGACAGGGTAACAACATGTATCATCTTTTAACGTATTTTGGTATGACGCTGCTGGGATCGAACCCCGGTCCTTCCGCTCTCCGGGCGACCGCTCTGCCACTAGACCACGGAGGCAGTCAGAACCTATTTTAATCACATATGCATCCCATACATTTATTAATCAGAACATAGGATTTTCTGTCTGAAGGGGCTTCTCTGTACATCTTCCGCAAACAACATTCTTACACTTACCGCTTCGTTCAGTCTGATACCAATATAGGTGAGAGTGACGAGATGCAGAGTGGACATGTACACAGTACCTCCAGTGATGCTCAAGTTCACAAAGGACTTGTCGTCGTTGATGATGCTGTACAGGCAGAAACACACAACGAGGAAGGAGCTGACGTAGCCAGCAGCCACGTATCTGGACATCAGGGAAGACACATGTTCCACAATGTCTGTTAACGATGCATGGTAACCTCGAATGTCCTCAATATCCTCTTCTTTGACAGACCCTTCAGATGCCCTTAACAACCTCAGCATGCAACCATCATACTCGTGGGTAAGTAGAAGGGAGATGGACAAGAACAGAAGTAATAACGCATGGTTTAGCAGAGTGACATAGCCACTCGCTATCAAAGACAAGACGACAGAAGGCCAATAGAATTCACTGGATGCTTCACTCATCATGCTTGTGGAAAATCCACTGCCAACACAGGCTCCAGCTGCGAGGATGACAATACTTACACATGCCACCTTCACCCTCCGCCTCAATGTGATGGTTGAAACACAACTATTAAACTTCAACCGAGCATCATTGAGACGTTGGCAGAATATGCGTACCTTGCTGTGGATGTTGGTACTGAGACTCCAAAAAGTTAGACACAACAGAGTTAAAATGTTATTTACTAAGGGAAGACTTGTCTCTAGGAAAGATTCCGCTTTCGAATATAATGGTATTATCTGGATAACAGATAGAATAATAGATACGCACACCAAACTTGAATATATCCGGGAGGCTACCAACAAGACGTTGCACCTTTTTGCTGGCTCCGGCTGCTGATAGTCCCATGATAACCCCGAAAATGCTATCAGTCTCTGAATATCTGTCAGTGTTTTCGGTACATCATCTGCATCACTGGATGTGCCAACGGTATCTTTGGAAAACTTTAGCATCTTCGACAGATTGGATAATATATCTATGTTCTGTTCTCTTTGTAAGCCAGACCTTCATATGATTATGTCCCCGGTTCTGTGACACCAGTTTGTGAAGTAATAGTCTTCATGAAGACGCATCTGTTAACATGGGATATCATTAACGTGCGTTTAGTTCCATATGAGGTTCACAAGGGACATAGATGAGTAGAGCAAATTTATACATTTCAGCGTGATCAAACACGACAACATGTATTTGTCTGAGAGAGATTGTTTGGCTACGCTGTAAAAAGCTGTTAACGAATCGATTAATCAATCACACAAGCTAAATGGTATAATTGTTCTTGGGTATTGCTTCCACAATTATTCTATTATGGGTCCTTAAATCCGAAGCTGGTAGGTCTGCTATAAATATCAAACAATAATTATCCACATTTGAAATGTGTGTGTCATGCCCAGTGAAACGTTTCTGAGAGTTTGATATCAAACACGAAGCTGGATATAAACGTATTTCAAAGATGTGAAATGTGAGATGTGATTTTGAATATGACGTTGTGGAACACCGCTCTCTGTTATGAGGTTGATTGATGTTTGTTTCAGATATACATGTATACTGTTTATCTCTGTGTCCAACTGTGGGGTCTATGATGCCATTAAAATGTATAGGGTGAATTAGTTAGTATGTATGTCAGGGAATTATCGTCTTTCATACCAACTGGTCTTTGAATACCAGCACATTACACACACCTCACTTTTTCCTTGAAACGTCGGTACTGATACATGAGAGAGAGAGAGAGAGATAGATAGAGAGAGAGAGAGAGAGAGATAGAGAGAGAGAGAGAGAGAGAGAGAGAGAGAGAGAGAATCGCTCCATGTCAAACAGGTACGATAATACGCAGTACTGTATATTAAGCGAACACGCCGTATGTCCGAGTTATTAATTTATTATTAAACAATCAAACAAAAAACCCGGATACCCATACACTCTCTACGAATGAAGTGCAATCAATGTATGAGGAAAGATTTGGTAATGGCCTGATATTGTTAAATATTGATTATTATATAGAAGGAAGATAACGGCCTCCACCCAGATCATACACATCGTATCTGATATTTAATCTTGACGAGGACACGTGACAAGGACGATCGAGATATGCAACAAGTCCGATCGATGTAATGTTTGTTAATTGTTTTTGATTAGTTTTGTTTTTCGGTACTGATATACGCTAATATCTCATTGTTAGACAGGGTGTTAATATTTATATTAATATTAATATTATATAAAGATAAAAATATAAACTGCAGCAAAGAGGGCTTCTAGGAAACGCTGCCTAGTCCAGCCCACCCTGATCTTTATTGGAGAATGTAAAAACTCCCAAACACTGCAACCTTCTGCATTACCCTTCTGCATTATTATTATTATTATTATTATTATTATTATTATTATTATTATTATTGGGAATAGATGTTGGACCCAATACTCCTGAAACTAAGTAACTAAGTATTGACAATAAACCTATTTACTACAATATTTCCAGGATACGCACACATACCGGAGATATATTTAACGTAACCATTCACCACCCCACCCCACCCTTCCTTCCCAACCACCACCCCCACACACACCAGACTCCCACTCCTCCACACACAACAGACCCCCACTCCTCCACACCCTACCCTCCACACACACCTCACACCCACCCCTCCACATCCACCCCTCCACACACACCTCACCCCCACCCCTCCACACACACCTCACCCAAAACCCTAATACACACCTCACCTCTCACCCACACCTCCACACACACCTCACCTCTCACCCACCCCTCCACACACACCTCACACACACACCTCCACACACACCTCACCCAACACCCCAATACACACCTCACCTCTCACCCCCCCCCCACACACCTCACCTCTCACCCACCCCTCCACACACCCCTCACCCCCACCCCTCCACACACACCTCACCCCCACCCCTCCACACACACCTCAAACCCACCCCTCCACACACACCTCACCCCCACCCATCCACACACACCTCACCCCCACACCTCCACACACACCCCTCCACACACACCTCACACCCACCCCTCCACACACACCTCACACCCACCCCTCCACACACACCCTCACCCCCACCCATCCACACACACCTCACCCCCACCCCTCCACACCCACACATCACCCCAACCTCTCCACACACACCTCACCCCCACACCTCCACACACACCCCTCCACAAACACCTCACACCCACCCCTCCACACACACCTCAAACCCACCCCTCCACACACACCTCACCCCCACCCATCCACACACACCTCACCCCCACCCCTCCACCCCCACACATCACCCCAACCCCTCCACACACACCTCACCCCCACCCCTCAACACACACCTCACACACACACCTCCATACACACCTCACCCCCACCCCTCCACACACACCTCACACCCACACCTCCCCCCCCACACCTCCAAACACACCTCCCCCCCCACACACACACCTCACCCCTACTCCTCCACACACACCTCACCCCCACACCTCCACACACACCTCACCCCCTTCCCTCAACACACACCTCACACACACACACCCATACACATCTCACACCCACACCTCCACACATACACCTCCAAACACACCTCAACACACACCTCACACCCACACCTCCACCCTCACACCTCCAAACACACCTCACCCCCACACCTCCACACACAGCCCACACCCACATCTCCACACACACACCCACACACACCTCACCCCCACATCTCCACACACACATCTCCACACACACCTCACCCCCACACCTCCACACACAGCCCACACCCACCCCTTCACAAGCCTCACTCTCACACACCCACACACACCCCTCCATACACACCTCACCCCAACCTCTCCACACACCCCTCACCCCCGCCCCTCAAAACACACCTCACGCCAACCCCTCCACACTCACCTCACCCCCACACCTCCACCCCCACCTCACCCCCATCACCACCCCTAATGCACTTCCTTCTGGATCAGGAAACAAGTGCAGAAATGCCCGGGTTCAATCAGGACGTGTTCTGTGTGATCTCTGACAGGAAGAAGTCCTTCAACCTAAAAAGTCGATAATGTTTGATGAATAATATTACGACATATGCACACGGGATATAGACGCGTAAACGCCTATTCACTCACTCTCTGATGGTTGAAAGAGCAGACAGGGTAGAAAAGTTCAATACCCTGCTTGAAACTGTGGCAAGCGATTTTATGAGCTTACCGTGTATAGGAGATTTACGCCTTTTAGGTTTTGGTTGAAAAGGAGGGAGGGGGATTTCCCGACTCCCGGGTGTTTACACTTTCAACCGAAACCGAGGGTTTTGTTTTTCTCTAGCTAATAAACCGTCAAAATAGTTTAATTTAAACCCTCTCTCCCTCCCTCACCACTGTCTCTCTCTTCCTCATCACTGTCCCTCCCTCATCACTGTCTCTCCTCACTCACCACTGTCCCTCTCTTCCTCATCAATGTCTCTCCCTCCCTCATCACTGTCTCTCCCTCCTCATCAGTGCCTCTCACTTCCTCATCACTGTCTCTCCATCCCTCACCACTGTCTCTCTCTCCCTCATCACTGTCTCTCTCTCCCTCATCACTGTCTCTCTCTTCCTCATCGCTGTCTCTCCCTCCCTCATCACTGTCTCTCCCTCCATCATCACTGTCTCTCTCTCCCTCATCACTGTCTCTCTCTTCCTCATCACTGTCTCTCTCTTCCTCATCACTGTCTCTCCCTCCATCATCACTGTCTCTCCCTCCCTCATCACTGTCTCTCTCTTCCTCATCACTGTCTCTCCCTCCCTCATCACTGTCTCCCCCTCCCTCACCACTGTCTCTCCCTCCCTCACCACTGTCTCCCCAACCCTCACCACTGTCTCTCCCTCCCTCATCACTGTCTCCCCTCCCTCACCACTGTCTCTCCCTCCCTCACCACTGTCTCTGCCTCCTCATCACTGTCTCTCCCTCCCTCATCACTGTCTCTCCCTCCCTCATCACTGTCTCTCCCTCCCTCCCTCATCACTGTCTCTGCCTCATCATCACTGTCTCCCCCTCCCTCACCACTGTCTCTCCCTCCCTCATCACTGTCTCTCCCTCCCTCATCACTGTCCCTCTCTTCCTCATCACTGTCTCCCCCTCCCTCACCACTGTCTCTCCCTCCCTCATCACTGTCTCTCCCTCCATCATGACTGTCTCTCTCTCCCTCATCACTGTCTCCTCCTCCCTCATCACTGTCTCTCTCTTCCTCATCACTGTCTCTCCCTCCATCATCACTGTCTCTCCCTCCATCATCACTGTCTCTCCCTCCCTCATCACTGTCTCTCTCTTCCTCATCACTGTCTCCCCCTCCCTCACCACTGTCTCTCCCTCCCTCATCACTGTCTCTCCCTCCATCATCACTGTCTCTCTCTCCCTCATCACTGTCTCTCTCTTCCTCATCACTGTCTCTCTCTTCCTCATCACTGTCTCTCCCTCCCTCATCACCGTCTCTCCCTCCCTCATCACTGTCTCTCCCTCCCTTATCATTGTCTCTGCCTTCCTCACCACTGTCTCTCCCTCCCTCACCACTTTCTCTCCCCACCTCATTACTGCCCCTCACCGTCTCTCTAACTCACTTATCCACTCCTGATATAACTAAACTACCATCGCCCAAATAAAAACAAAGTCAACATCTTTCAAAAGAAATGTTTAATTGTTTGAAAGAATGAAGACAACGATACTATCAGTGTTTTAAGCACACGGCTGTCCCACGTCATAGAAGCACCTATGTCTCCCCTTAGCTGGCACAGGCATTGACAGACGTCAGAGACCAGAGCCAGTCAGAGTCAGAAAGAGGTCAGACGTCCTGGTTCGTCATGCACAGGTTACTGGATGAGCAGCAGCAGGGAGCTGGCGATGAGGGGAACCAGTGACACAGTTATCTCCCTTCCTGAAACAGTCCACAATGGCTACCATTAATCACTGTAGGAAAATGCAACTTTTGAAACCAACTTCTTGGTTCACGGAAATATAAAACGTCAACGCCAGTGAATAATCAGTCTCTATTATGTGCCGAAACGAATCCCATTGGGTAATGAAAATTATAGTCTTTAAAATCGATAGGGGATATTTCGAAATAACTTGTAGTTGTATGATAATAATGAACGCTTTCGGAACACATTGAAGTATGACATTAAATGTCATGACCGTAAATGACCTTGAAGGACGATAAGGGGAGGGTAAAACAATTATAAGTTAACGTTTTAGGAACAGTGGTACGTAATAATCCCTCGATTTATCAAAAAATGAAATATTTTATGATCCCCAACTTTATGATTAGATCACTGAAAATCAGTGAAGACATGATACAGTTACATACGAGCACCTTAATGGAATTTGTTTCGTCGGTTAATGGACTGATTGTTCTTTTGACTTGACGTTTTGTACTTGATTAAACAGGGTCAGTGTTCCTGCTGGTTGACAGAAGTCTCGACCCGTGAAGATCCGGGGTAGAATAGGTCTTCAGCAACCCATGCTGGCCATAAAAGGTGACGATGCATGTCGTCAGAGGGGACTAACGGGATCGGGTGGTCTGGCCAATTGAGTTGATCGATGCTCATGATGTCAAACACTGGATTGTCTGGTCCAGACTCGATTATTTACAGACCGCCGTCATGTAGCTTGAATATTGCTGAGTGCGGCGTTAAACAACAACCAAACAAAACATTGGGAGAGTGCCCGGCTTTTCTGCTTGGAATACAGCAATTCTTACAATCTGGGTAATGTGGAAGGCTGCAGTGTTTGGGAGTCTCTTGGTTACAAACCGCCGTCATATAGCTGGAATATTTCTGAGATCGTCGTTAAACAACAAACAAACAAAACCAAATGCCAGAAGTCTCCAAGTTTCATCATAAGCTCGGTAGCATTTATCAACTACAAAAGTAATGTGTGGGCTGAGACATGAGAAATGTGATACGCGTCTCACAGATCACCTGCATTTATGTCTACATGTAGAATTCAACTCGGCTATTCTAGCATTGAACACATCGTGGTACGAAAAAGGTTCAGGACACATGTCTTTACAACACAGCAACAATACATGGTGTTATATGTCACAGTGACACGACATTAAAGAATAGACGGAAGTAGTTTAGTTGACAGCCCGAGATAATACCCACAAGGAAATAATGTTATCAAAACATGGTCGTATACATTACATTACAACTAAGGACAAAATAACAATGGGAACTGGTCATTCTTTTTGCGATGGATGCTTAACAGAAGTGTATTTGTAGATGAAGAAACAAACTGAGTTGATGCTATTGAGTTGATACGATTTAATGAGTTTTACGCCACTTTTAGCAACATTCCAGTTAAATCTCGCAGGACACATAAAAAAAGCTTCACGCATTATATTTATGTGCATACACCCTACAGAGATAAAAGCAATGCAGGGATGCCTGTATTTACGTCTGTAAACATTAACCCTGTAACTAAGGCTGCATAAAATGTTTCCCGGGCACATTGTTGTCATAGGCAAGGAAAGGAGCACTATTAAAAGAAATGTTTATGGAAAAAGAAGTATTGAATACTTTAAAAAATATTTTTTCCCACCAAGAATACCCATTAACACATCTGGGCACATAAGAGCCCTTCTCTTTGTACAACGTCAGTCTCGTTTGTGCTCAGACGGTGACGATATTTGGCATTGGATTTATATGACGTGATTCCCGAGAATTATATATATATTTTAACTTACCATCACTGGTTGTTGACGTTGGCTCAGCGGTTGTAGTACTATTTGCCGTTACCATTGTCTGGCACAGAATAACTGCAACAACAATCCCAAACATCCATATTGTATTTGTGGTATCAAATGATGCAGTGTATACAACTGCTATAAAGTACTGGTCTGTATTTTCACTCTCCCACTTATAGTATTTCAGTTGCATCACCAAATGTCAGCTCAATGTGAGAAGACGCCCACAATGAGTGTTGCATCTGTCGGGTTAGACAACGTGTGATAATACTGACTGACTGACTGAGTATGGTTTTACGCCGCTTTTAGCAATATTCCAGCAATATCACGGCGGGGGACACAAGAAATGGGCTTCACACATTGTACCCATATCGGGAATCGAACCCGGGTCTTCGGCGTGACGAGCGAACGCTTTAACCACTAGGCTACCCGACCGCCCCACGTGTGATAATAGATACATAAGACAAATAGTACAGCGTGAGTCTGCAGAAAGTATTATAAAAATTGAAAAAAAGAAACTTGAAATATGACTCGGCGTGCCAGCTTAATGTGAGAGGAAAGCAGGAAAGTGATGCAGGTCTCAGACGTGGTGAAACCCCTCGCGCGAGTATGGTACTGACAACCCCCTCAAAAGCCCTAAAAAATATGGCGATTCTCGGATTCGAACCCACGATCACAGGTTTATAGCATGTCTAAACAGCTGAATTCTAATCAAATAACCAGTCGCATAAGACGTCACATACCCTGTTCTCCGGCAATTGACAAAAAGTGCAATGAAACAGAGAGAGCATGAACATTTCAATGGAGACACTTACCCATTAGGAGGCAGGCAAAGAGGACGACCTTCATGTTGATAGCAAGGGCAATAGTGGCGGAAGTAATACACTACTCCAGGGCACTCGAATTTATAACAGTCGTCAAGTCATGTGACCTCATAATGCGTTGGACAGTCACAAGGAAAAAGAAGAGGGAAATTTTTCGTTCGAAGTTTTCCTTCCTGAATCGTGTCTAGGCGTCAGACACTATAGGAAGCTTTGGACTCTTCATATGTTATTGTCTTGTTATCAAGAAATAATGTTAGGATGTAAAATATAGTGTTTATTCAATCCACAGGTTGACCTTTTGAATAGTTGCGTTTTGCACTCGTCATGCTTAAGTATGAACATCCATGAGTACCTGCAAAGCTTTAGTATCAATATCCGTATGCACCCGCCATGCGTTAGTATGTACGAACATCAGCACCCGCCATGCGTTAGTATGAACGAACATCAGCACCCGCCATGCGTTAGTATGAACGAACATCAGCACCCGCCATGCGTTCGTATGAACATCCATCAGCAACCGCCATGCTTTAGTATGAACATCCATTTGGCACCCACCATACTTTAGTATGAACATCCATCAGCTACCGCCATACTTTAGTATGAACATCCATCGGCACCTACCATACTTTAGTATGAACATCCATCAGCACCCACCATACTTTAGTATGAACATCCATCAGCACCCGCCATACTTTAGTATGAACATCCATCGGCACCCACCATACTTTAGTATGAACATCCATCAGCACCCGCCATACTTTAGTATGAACATCCATCAGCACCCGCCATACTTTAGTATGAACATCCATCAGCACCCGCCATACTTTAGTATGAACATCCATCGGCACCTACCATACTTTAGTATGAACATCCATCGGCACCCGCCATGCTTTAGTATGAACATCCATCAGCACCTACCATACTTTAGTATGAACATCCATCAGCACCCACCATACTTTAGTATGAACATCCATTGGCACCCACCATACTTTAGTATGAACATCCATCAGCACCCGCCATACTTTAGTATGAACATCCATCAGCACCCACCATACTTTAGTATGAACATCCATCAGCACCCGCCATACTTTAGTATGAACATCCATCGGCACCTACCATACTTTAGTATGAACATCCATCGGCACCTACCATACTTTAGTATGAATACCCATCAGCACCCACAATACTTAAGTATGAACAACCATCAGCACCCACCATACTTTAGTATGAACATCCATCAGCACCCGCCATACTTTAGTATGAACATCCATCAGCATCCGCCATACTTTAGTATGAACATCCATCGGAACCCACCATACTTTGGTATGAACATCCATCAGCACCCACCATACTTTAGTATGAACATTCATCAGCACCCGCCATACTTTAGTATGAACATCCATCAGCACCCGCCATACTTTAGTATGAACATCCATCAGCACCCACCATACTTTAGTATGAACATCCATCGGCACCTACCATGCTTTAGTATGAACATCCATCAGCACCCACCATACTTTAGTATGAACATCCATCGGCACCCACCATACTTTAGTATGAACATCCATCGGCACCTGCCATACTTTGGTATGAACATCCATCAACACCCGACATGCTTTCGTATGAACATCCATCAGTACCTGCTATACTTTAGTATGAACATCCATCAGTACCTGCTATACTTTAGTATGAACATCCATCGGCACCTGCCATACTTTGGTATGAACATCCATCAACACCCGACATGCTTTCGTATGAACATCCATCAGTACCTGCTATACTTTAGTATGAACATCCATCGGCACCTGCCATACTTTGGTATGAACATCCATCAACACCCGACATGCTTTCGTATGAACATCCATCAGTACCTGCTATACTTTAGTATGAACATCCATCGGCACCTGCCATACTTTGGTATGAACATCCATCAACACCCGACATGCTTTCGTATGAACATCCATCGGCACCTGCCATACTTTGGTATGAACACCCATCAGCACCCGCCATGCTTTAGTATGAACATCCATCAACACCCGCCATACTTTAGTATGAACATCCATCAGTACCTGCCATACTTTAGTATGAGCATCCATCAGCACCTACCATACTTTAGTATGAACATCCATCGGCACGCGCCATTTTCAGTACGAACATCCATCAGTACCTGCTATACTTTAGTATGAACATCCATCGGGACCCGCCATACTTTAGTATGAAAATCCATCAGCACCCACACTTCTTTAGTATGAACACCCATCAACACCCGCCATGCTTTAGTATGAACATCCATCAGTACCTGCTATACTTTAGTATGAACATCCATCGGGACCCGCCATACTTTAGTATGAAAATCCATCAGCACCCACCATACTTTAGTATGAACACCCATCAACACCCGCCATGCTTTAGTATGAACATCAATCAGCACCTGCTATACTTTGGTATGAACATCCATCAGCACCTGCCATACTTGATTATGAACATCCATCAGCACCCGCCATACTTTATTATGAACATCCATCAGCACCTGCCATACTTTATTATGAACACCCATCAACACCCGACACGCTTTAGTATGAACATCCACAAACACATGCCATGCCTCACTATGAACATTTGTCTATACCGTAGTATGAATATGCGTCACCACCCGCTATATCCTGGTACTGATATCCGTCAGCACCAGTCTGCCTTCGTATGCATTCCCGTCTGCACCCATGAAATGACAGAGAGGCGATCGCGTGATTTCATTTCTTACAAGCTGTGGCCTGAGACGCCTTTCAGGACATTGACAGTTTGTTTCTGAATTTCTTTTTCTATCCGAATAAACATTATGAATATAAACAACACATTCTATTTTAGCAGTGTTAGTGTTAATGCTTAAAGTGGCCTTTTCAAATCTATATAAACATCTTGATCAGCTACACAGAGTTGAGATATGATAATAATGTTATGCGAGCTCCTCGCATATACTTCAAGTACAGTAAACTACGGTTATGATGAACTCAATGGGGCCACTTATTTTAGTTCGTTATAACCGTAATTCGTTTTAAACATATATACAGCATATATACAGCAAATGGCTGGGACCAAAAATCCAGTTCGTTATATCCCCTAGTTCGTTATAAGTGTGTTCGTTATAAACGTAGTTTACTTTAGTTCGATTTGATACAAGGTAGAGGCGCATTTAATGTCCTTCATTAGATTATTTCAGCTGAATTCTCGGAAATCAAAACTCTAACGTTGACAAGGAAATTCAACTTTCAGTTTTCACAGACAAACAGATCGAAACTTCGTCCGTAATTTTGCCACGTGTGAAACTGAAACAGTAGGGAAGTAATAAGTAAATAGATATCCGCAATACATTGCTCCTTAACAGACACAGATATTCTACCAGTGTTACTTGACCCTAGTTTTTCCTCCTTAAAAGTATTAACGAAAACAGGACGTACACATATGATAATAATGATTCGGCGGGGTGAATGGGACTCAACTCTTATTGCATGTTGCCGATTAAGACTGTCTGAATAGTCTTAGCTTTGAGGTGAAAACAAGTAACATCTTTTTACCTCTTTTAGTATGACGGGATCGAACCCCGGACCCTCCGCCCTTTAGGCGGACACTCTACCACTAGACCACGGAGGCGGTCAAAAAGGTAACATAATTGGTTTCAATCATTACGTGCATTAATATATTTAATCATAAAAAGTTTTTTAAACTCTAAAATTCATATTTTATATTCTTATTTGTATGAATCTTGGTAAAGTCAAGATATCCTTCAATTGTACGAAACAAATCAATCTCACAATTGAATAAGACCCCAGCAGTTATGTTAATGGACAGTTCAATAAGAATTTAAGTGACAAAACCCTTTCCATATTAATAAGAAATTTCTGCCCAAATCAAAGCCCATGATCTTGAAACATAATCAGATGCATCCCACTGAGCACAAACTTATATGCTAGTCAAGCAGCGACGACTTAGACAAGAAATGGTGTGGTGGAGTAGCCTGGTGGATAAAGCGTTCGTGCGTCACGCCGAAGACCCCGGTTCGATTCCTCTGATGAGTACGTGTTAATCCTATTTCTGGTGTCCCCCGCATTGGTATTGCTGGAATGTTGCTCAAAGAGGCGTAAAACAATACTCACATTCGGGACGAGAAACTGTTTTGTTTGAAAAGTGACACTATCAATAAACTCGAACCTGTGATGTGACAAAAGCCTCACACAACCTTTTCCATAACCACAAGGAATCTCTACTAAAACCAGAGTACGATTCCGATTACACCATGAGCATGTGTTTATGAATCACTATCAAATAGTAATGATACCAGGTGTTCGCGAAAAGGTGAGCGTTTCTTGCCCCACCGGTGGCACCCGTCACAAACACATGCACAGACAAATCGTTTGATCACGTGAAAACACAGGGAACATATGGTTCAAGTCAAAATTGGGTATTGCATCGGACTTTCGTCACTGGTGCGTCAAATTTTGATATATCCTCCACATGACTGCCATAAAACCTTTAGAAAATCTTCATGTTGTAACCTTCATCAAACCACTTCTGAGCAAAGCTTATATAAGGCTGTTTGAAATCATTGGAGAAAGATCATGATCGACTGTTCCTCAGAAGTTGTCAACAAGGACTGGAGCTGCTGGAATATTGCTCGACATGAAGGGAAAGTTGACTACTGGAACGTTGTAGTCATCCCTCTTGCCATACAGTCTTGTGGAGAGTGTTTGTCACTGATTCTTTATGCATAGATCTAAATATGTAACAGATGAAGCAGTCTCAGAAGCTGGTCGCATAGTCTTTGAGGTTCTCTCCATTGGCCCCACTGGATCCTATTCAAGTGCGCACCACCAAAAACACTGACGAGATCAACAGGCTCAATCGCACCTCTCACAAGCTGGGTCACACAGGGATCTTCCTGGAAGACCAATGTCAGATTACTGTTGTGGGCATACCTCCACACGGCGAGTTAAACATTATGTAATGGTTACTTAAGACATTGCAATATTTATACCCAGTTTGTGAAAGGTGCAGTACAGCGCTATACCCTAACCATGGCGATAAGCTCCCATGTGACCTCGACGACTGTCTTCATTGTTGCCCTGTACACAGCGGGACAAAAAAAGGTTGACACTGTGCACAAATACACCGACCCCAAGTTGCCTGTTCCGTACCTAGGTAAACGTTACCTCAATTCTAAAATCCTACATGCAAGTATAAATAAAATGATGACTCCTGTCATTTGTTGACTCCATGGTTCAAATGGATTATAAACATATCTTAACAAGGGCGGTTGAGAGGCCATTTGGCTGATGTTTATACCATATTTTAACAGATAACAGTTCCAAGTGCGTGTTGGCTCCAGTGTGTCTGATATTTATCACGACTAATTCAAGGCGGCCAACAAGGGAACATATTACCCGCAATGCTGTTTAGTATTACAACATATATTTTAAACAAAATGTAACATTTTATGGGCCACTCTATGTGGATGACTTGAATGTGTTGGGGAGATAGACATATGCACGCTGAGGAGAGACAGTGTCCTGTCGAATATACCGTTTACAGCGAGAGAGAGGAACACGCCGTATGTCCGGGTTATCAATTTCATATTGATTGCGCAATCAAACAAACAAACCCGGATATCCATAGACTCTCTACGAATGAAGTGCAATCAATGTATGAGGAAAGATTTGTTAATGGCCTGATATTGTTAATTATTGGTTATTATATAGATGGAAGATAGCGGCCTCCACCCAGATCAAACACATCGTATCTGATATTTATTCTTGACGAGGATAAGTAACAAAGACGATCGACGATGATTTTATCTTACAAGGACGTTTGAGATCTGTTACCCAGACGATCGAGATATGCAACACGGACGATCGAGATATGCAAAAAGGACGATCGAGATCTGTTACAAGGACGATCGAGATATGCAACAAGGGCTATCAAGATAAATAACACGGACGATCGATATATGTAACACGGACGATCAAGATGTACAAGGACGATCGAGATATGTACAATGACGATCGAGATATGTACAAGGACGATCGAGATATCTAACACGGACGATCGAAATCTGTTACAAGGACGATCGAGATATGCAACAAGGACGATCGAGATATCTAACACGGACGATCGAGATATGTAACACGGACGATCGAGATATGTAACACAGACGCTCGAGATATGTAACATGAGCGATCGAGATATGTAACACGGGCGATCGAGATATGCAACACGGACGATCGAGATATGCAACACAGACGATCGATATATGTACAAGGACGATCGAGATATGCAAGAAGGACGATCGAGATATGTACAAGGACGATCGAGATATGCAACAAGGACAATTGAGATCTTTGACAAGGACGATCGAGATATGCAACACGGGCGATCGAGATATGTAACACGGGCGATCGAGATATGTAACACGGACGATAGAGATATGTACAAGGAATATCGAGATATGCAACAAGGATGATCGAGATCTGTTACAAGGACGATCGAGATATGTAACATAGAGGATCGAGATATGCAACAAGGACGATCGAGATATGCAAGAAGGACGATCGAGATATGTAACACAGACGATCAAGATCTGTTACAAGGACGATCGAGATATGCAACAAGGGCTATCGAGATAAATAACACGGACGATCAAGATGTACAAGGACAATCGAGATATGTACAATGACGATCGAGATATGTACAAGGACGATCGGGATATGTAACACGGACGATCGAGATCTGTTACAAGGACGATCGAGATATGCAACAAGGACGATCGAGATATCTAACACGGACGATCGAAATATGTAACACGGACGATCGAGATA
This sequence comes from Haliotis rufescens, assembly GCF_023055435.1. Lineage (NCBI taxonomy): Eukaryota > Metazoa > Mollusca > Gastropoda > Lepetellida > Haliotidae > Haliotis > Haliotis rufescens. The sequence continues at coordinate 59,012,689 of NW_025964334.1, forward strand.
TGTAACACAGACGCTCGAGATATGTAACACGAGCGATCGAGATATGTAACACGGGCGATCGAGATATGCAACACGGACGATCGAGATATGCAACACGGACGATCAAGATATGCAAGAAGGACGATCGAGATATGTACAAGGACGATCGAGATATGCAACAAGGACAATCGAGATCTGTGACAAGGACGATCGAGATATGCAACACGGGCGATTGAGATATGTAACACGGGCGATCGAGATATGTAACACGGACGATCGAGACATGTACAAGGAATATCGAGATATGCAACACGGATGATCGAGATCTGTTACAAGGACGATCGAGATATGTAACATGGACGATCGAGATATGCAACAAGGACGATCGAGATATGCAAGAAGGACAATCAAGATATGTAACAAGGACGATCGAGATCTGTTACAAGGACGATCGAGATATGTAACACGGACGATCGAGATATGTACACGAAATATCGAGATATGCAACAAGGACGATCAAGATATGTAACACGGCGATCGTTATATGTAACACGGACGATCGAGATATGTACAAGGACGATCGAGATACGTAGCACGGACGATCGAGATCTGTTACAAGGACGATCAATATATGTTACATGGATGATAGAGATATGTAACATTGACGATAGACATATGTACAAGGACGATCAAGATATGTAACACGAACGATCGAGATATGTAACATGGACGATAGAGATATGCAACAAGGACGATCGATATATGCAACAAGGACGATCGAGATATGCAACAAGGGCGATCGAGATATGTACAAGGACGATCCAGATATGCAACCAGGACGATCAAGATATGTACAAGGACGATCGAGATATGAAACAAGGACGATTGACATATGCAACAAGGACGATCGAGATATGTAAGAAGGACGATCGAGATATGCAAAAAAGGACGATCGAGATATGCAACACGGACGACGAGATATGTAACAAGGACGACCGAGATTTGTAACAAGGAAGATCGAGATATGCAACAAGGACGATCGAGATATGTAACATTGGCGATCGAGATATGAAACACGGACGATCGACATATGCAAGAGGGACGATCGAGATATGCAACAAGGACGATCGAGATATGTAACACGGATGATCAAGATATGCAAGAAGGACGATCGAGATATGTACAAGGACGATCGAGATATGCAAGAAGGACGATCGAGATATGCAACACGGACGATCAAGATATGCAACAAGGACGATCGAGATATGCAACACGGACGATCAAGATATGCAACAAGGACGATCGAGATATGCAACAAGGACGATCGAGATATGCACGAAGGACGATCGCGATATGTACAAGGACGATCGAGATATGCAAGAAGGACGATCGAGATATTTACAAGGACGATCGAGATATGCAAGAAGGACGATCAAGATATGCAAGAGGGACGATCGAGATTTGTACAAGGACGATCGAGATATGCAAGAAGGACGATCGAGATATTTACAAGGATGATCGAGATATGCAACAAGGATGATCGAGCTTTGCAACAAGGACGATCAAGATATGCAAGAAGGACGATCGAGATATTTACAAGGACGATCGAGATATGCAAGAAGGACGATCGAGATATGCAAGAGGGACGATCGAGATATGTAACACGGACGATCGAGATATGCAAGAAGGACGATCGAGATATTTACAAGGACGATCGAGATATGCAAGAAGGACGATCGAGATATGCAAGAAGGACGATCGAGATATGTACAAGGACGATCGAGATATGCAACAAGGACGATCAAGATATGAAACACGGACGATCGACATATGCAAGAGGGACGATCGAGATATGCAAGAAGGACGATCGAGATATGTACAAGGACGATCGAGATATGCAACAAGGACAATCGAGATCTTTGACAAGGACGATCGAGATATGCAACACGGGCGATCGAGATATGTAACACGGGCGATCGAGATATGTAACAAGGACGATCGAGATATGTACAAGGAATATCGAGATATGCAACAAGGATGATCGAGATCTGTTACAAGGACGATCGAGATATGTAACATAGAGGATCGAGATATGCAACAAGGACGATCGAGATATGCAAGAAGTACGATCGAGATATGTAACACAGACGATCAAGATCTGTTACAACGACGATCGAGATATGCAACAAGGGCTATCGAGATGAATAACACGGACGATCAAGATGTACAAGGGCAATCGAGATATGTACAATGACGATCGAGATATGTACAAGGACGATCGATATATGCAACAAGGACGATCGAGATATCTAACACGGACGATCGAGATATGTAACACGAGCGATCGAGATATGTAACACGGGCGATCGAGATATGCAACACGGACGATCGAGATATGCAACACGGACGATCGAGATATGCAACACAGACGATCGAGATATGTACAAGGACGATCGAGATATGCAACAAGGACAATCGAGATCTGTGACAAGGACGATCGAGATATGCAACACGGGCGATCGAGATATGTAACACGGGCGATCGAGATATGTAACACGGACGATCGAGACATGTACAAGGAATATCGATATATGCAACACGGATGATCGAGGTCTGTTACAAGGACGATCGAGATATGTAACATGGACGATCGAGATATGCAACAAGGACGATCGAGATATGCAAGAAGGACAATCAAGATATGTAACAAGGACGATCGAGATCTGTTACAAGGACGATCGAGATATGTAACACGGACGATCGAGATATGTACACGAAATATCGAGATATGCAACAAGGACGATCAAGATATGTAACACGGCGATCGTTATATGTAACACGGACGATCGAGATATGTACAAGGACGATCGAGATACGTAGCACGGACGATCGAGATCTGTTACAAGGACGATCAATATATGTTACATGGATGATAGAGATATGTAACATTGACGATAGACATATGTACAAGGACGATCAAGATATGTAACACGAACGATCGAGATATGTAACATGGACGATAGAGATATGCAACAAGGACGATCGATATATGCAACAAGGACGATCGAGATATGCAACAAGGGCGATCGAGATATGTACAAGGACGATCCAGATATGCAACCAGGACGATCAAGATATGTACAAGGACGATTGAGATATGAAACAAGGACGATTGACATATGCAACAAGGACGATCGAGATATGTAAGAAGGACGATCGAGATATGCAACAAGGACGACCGAGATTTGTAACAAGGAAGATCGAGATATGCAACAAGGACGATCGAGATATGTAACATTGGCGATCGAGATATGAAACACGGACGATCGACATATGCAAGAGGGACGATCGAGATATGCAACAAGGACGATCGAGATATGTAACACGGATGATCAAGATATGCAAGAAGGACGATCGAGATATGTACAAGGATGATCGAGATATGCAAGAAGGACGATCGAGATATGTAACACGGACGATCAAGATATGCAACAAGGACGATCGAGATATGCAACACGGACGATCAAGATATGCAACAAGGATGATCGAGATATGCAACAAGGACGATCGAGATATGCACGAAGGACGATCGCGATATGTACAAGGACGATCGAGATATGCAAGAAGGACGATCGAGATATTTACAAGGACGATCGAGATATGCAAGAAGGACGATCGAGATATGCAAGAGGGATGATCGAGATATGTACAAGGAATATCGAGATATGCAAGAAGGACGATCGAGATATTTACAAGGATGATCGAGATATGCAACAAGGATGATCGAGCTATGCAACAAGGACGATCAAGATATGCAACAAGGACGATCAAGATATGAAACACGGACGATCGACATATGCAAGAGGGACGATCGAGATATGCAACAAGGACGATCGAGATATGTAACACGGACGATCGAGACATGCAAGAAGGACGATCGAGATATTTACAAGGACGATCGAGATATGCAAGAAGGACGATCGAGATATGCAAGAAGGACGATCGAGATATGTACAAGGACGATCGAGATATGCAACAAGGACGATCAAGATATGAAACACGGACGATCGACATATGCAAGAGGGACGATCGAGATATGCAACAAGGACGATCGAGATATGTACAAGGACGATCGAGATATGCAAGAAGGACGATCGAGATATGCAAGAAGGACGATCGAGATATGTACAAGGACGATCGAGATATGCAAGAAGGACGATCAAGATATGAAACACGGACGATCGACATATGCAAGAGGGACGATCGAGATATGCAAGAAGGACGATCGAGATATGTAACAAGGACGATCGAGATATGCAAGAAGGACGATCGAGATATTTACAAGGACGATCAAGATATGCGAGAAGGACGATCGAGATATGCAAGAAGGACGATCGAGATTTGTACAAGGACGATCGAGATATGCAACAAGGATGATCGAGATATGCAACAAGGACGATCAAGATATGCAACAAGGACGATCGAGATATGTTACACGGACAATCGAGATATGCAAGAAGGACGATCGAGATATGTACAAGGACGATCGAGATATGCCAGAAGGACGTTCCACATATGTAACACGGACGATCGAGATATGTAACAAGGACGATCGAGATATGCAACAAGGACGATCGAGATATGCAACAAGGACGATCGAGATATGTAACAAGGACGATCGAGATCTGTTACAAGGACGATCGAGATCTGTTACAAGGACGATCGAGATATGTAACAAGGACGATCGAGATCTGTTACAAGGAGGATCGAGGTATTTTACAAGTGCGATTGAGATATGTTACAAGGACGACCGATGTACATAGAACACTGTTTCTATATGAAGCTGTGAAAGAGGCATGGAGGAGAAAGTGTTTTATGGTTGAAGAGAATGTTGAAACATGTTACATGTATGTCCGTTATACAGGCAAGAGAACTGGAGATAAACACTAAACACAACGTCTTCGTCTGACTCCCTCTGTGGTCTAGTGGCTGGAACGTCTGTCCCGATAGACGAAGGTAGACGGTTCCATGCCCTAGCCGCGTCAAAAGACACTCCTGATTCTTTCTGTGTGTTATTGAGACAGCCCCGTCCCAGGACGAATTTGTCACTGACATCTATAACGTCATAACCAGAGAATACCCAGTCTCGACAAATGAAGTCTTTGTTCTACACTACAACAACGGTTATGAGGTGACAATGGCAGCAGCAAGATATTCCAATCACTGAAGTAACAATTGTCTTCAGTTCAGTAGTCCATGTTACAGGACGTGCTTCCTTGTTTTACCTATAGTCATTATCGCATCACTTTCCTTTGGTCACATTGCCGCCAGTAGATTGAGAAATACTTCAGGTTTACATGGGCTCTTACATCTCCGCATTGTGGTCGCCTTTGACACTGGAATGAGAATATGGATACGTAGTCAATAGGGTAACATAATAAAAAAGACAACCACTTAATGTCAGTTTATGTCAGTTATGATACAAAGTATTCAAAATATGTTATGCTAAATGTCTGAGGTGCCGAGCTACAGAGTACTTCCTCTTGTGGACTCCTTTCCTCCGCCTGCAGCTGCGGCAGCTCCAGCTCTATAGAATCTCCCAATCTCCATCAAGACAATCTCCTCGCAGGTAGCTTTCAAGACAGGACTAAAATCCCTTTCTTTAGAGTTGCTATTATTGTTGTCTAGTCTTCAGAACAATCTCCCAATTTCCATCAAGACAATCTCCTTGCAGGCAGTTTTCAAGACAGCACTAAAAACCCATTTCAGTAGAATTGCTGTTATTATTATCTAGTGTTTTCACTCTTGACTTGTTGATCCGGTAGGTCATGCCCACCCTTTTCGCGAACACCTAGTGTCATCACTGATTTTCACTTGTCCATTCATATAATTTTAGCAGCTATTTTGATCTTTATGCCAAATGGAATTTTCGTAATTGCTATTATTTTTATCTGGTGTTTTCACTTTTGACGTTGTTGACCGGTAGGGCAGAACATGCTCACCCTTTTCATATAATTTCCACAGCTATTTTGCACTTCACGCCAAATGGAATCATTTTCGGCAGAAAATCAATTCTGGTTATTCTCTTGCATTGACAGTTTATGTTATATAGATTAGGTTGTGTACAGGACGCCGTCCTATAGCAGGACTATTGCTGGGTGCGGCGTTGAACAACAAACACGAACTTACTCATTGATGAAAGTTGTGTGAGTGGCGAGTGATACCGGTAGAACAGGACATACTTCCCTTTTTGATAACACCTGGTGTCATAAGTTGATGTGTCTGAAATGTTTTAAAAAGATGCCTTATTGAGTTTGAGTGAGTTGGGTTTTAACGCCGCTTTTAACAGTATTCCAGTCATATCACGGCTTGTCAGCTTAATGTGGGAGAAAGGCCCGAAGTGATGCAGGTCTCAGACGTTTACCACTTCGGTGAAACCCACGAGCACGGGTATGGTGCTGACAAACTTAGAAACATAATCGGGGCGAACCGGGATTCGAACCCACAATCATAGGTTTCTGGCGTGTCCAAGGGACGCAACTCTGCACAGCGAATAGCGGCGCCTTAGACGACTGGGCCAGTCGTGCCCCCTACATATTGAGTTATATTGGACGAAGCGTGTGTTGCCAGGTGGCGTAAGAGTGAGAGTCAGAATCGGGTTACTATGTTGGAGTAACTATGTGGGGACAATATAACTGAAATTGCCGACGTAACTTCAAAAAAAAGTGAGTGAGTGAGTGAGTATGGTTTTACGCCATTTTTTGCAATATTCCAGCAATATCACGGCGGGGGACACCAGAAATGGGCTTCACACATTGTACCCATGTCGGGAATCGAACCCGGGTCTTCGGCGTGACGAGCGAACGCTTTAATCACAAGGCTACCCGACCGCCCCCTTAAAAAAAAAGCCACTCTCTGTCACTCTTGGCACTACAAAGTATAGTTTGTCAGTAACACACCTCCCAGCTTTAGACCAACTCACTCAATTGCAATTTCAAACGACTTAATATGGTGAAAGATAATCGATTTGACAAGGAAGTCATTTACTCACGGTTTCCTGCAGTTCCAGATGCAACAGGCGACGACGAGGATGATGAGAAAGACGCTGATGGCGATGATGGAGCAGATGAGGCCAATATACAAACCCGCCTTCTCCAGTGTTAAAGCTGAACCACTTCCTGATAAGCAAATAATATGTCACATGTTCTTGACATTTAAAGTATAAGGAGTAGGCAAGTTGGATTGAAGACACCTTGAACGTATCGGTGAGGTAAGGTGAGGTTTTAATGTCGCGTCCAAGATTATTGCACTTATATAGCGACGTGGATGTACGTGTGTGTGGCTGCTTGTACCAGTCTGGACTAATGCCGATTTATTATGAGTGAGTGAGTTTGGTTTCACGCCGCTTTTAGCAATATTCAAGCAACATCACGGCAGGGGACACCAGAAATGGGCTTCACACATTGTACCCATGTCGGGAATCGGGTATTCGGCGTGACGAGCGAACGCTTTAACCACTAGGCTACCCGACCGCCCCCCGATTTATAGTGCTGAGATACCATGCCGGGACAGGACAGTGGGTAATGGCACGAGAACAGAGTTGAACTCGTCTGTGAAGAGGTGAGGTGAAATTGGGTTTAACGTCGCGTCCAAGATTATTGCACTTATATAGCGACGTGCATGCACGTGTATGTGTGTGTGTGGCTGCTTGTACTAGTCCGGACTGATGCCGATTTATAGTGCTAGCTCACTGAGATACCATGCCGCAGTTTAACATGAATACCCCACTGACACCGTATACTGACTCTGACCCGACCAGTCTCTGTTTTAGCCCCTAGATGCCGAGCGCCAGACAGGGTAACAACAAGTACCATCTTTTAACGTCTTGGTATGACGCGGCCGGGAATCGAACCCCGGACCTTCCGCTCTCCGGGCGGACGCTCTACAACTAGACCACGGAGGCGGTATGAACATATCGTGTCACTAGGTAGTCCATGCTAGAGCCAAACCTTACGCAGCTTGTTTATTTTTACTGTGGTAAAACCTAGGGTCTGATCCAAGTCAACGGCCAGCGGATCCTGGCCTTGTTAAGGGACGCTAATCTGCACAGCAGATGGCTTAATCCACTGTGTCCAATGTCTTTATTAATGTATGAAACAGTTTCTCACCCTTTGACGGACATTCCCCTAGTCCACAGTTGACCACTTTAGATTCATGCAGATGAAGTACACAGGCGCGACCTCCATTCTTCGGTTCCGGATTGGTGCAGTTCCGGTGTCTGTCCGTAGTCCTAGTTGCCCCCTTACCGCAGGTTGCCGAGCAGGATCTGCTGATCCAGGCCCCCCACTCGGTCTCACCACCATCAACTGAAATAAGTGGTCAGCATCTTTGAAACGAACATTTCCTAGATGAGAACTATTAGGGCATGGGCGGTGGGGAAGCCTAGTGGTTAAAGCGTTCGTTCGTCACGCCGAAGACCCTGGTTCGATTCCTGACATGATTACAACACCAACTGTGGTGTCGCCCGCACTGATATTGATGGAACATTGCTAAATACGGCGTAAAACCATACTCACTTAAAATTAGGGCAGACACGGTATGGGCTTCCCGCTGTTGGGGAACCGTAAATGGTAAAAGTACATGTGTAACTATAAGCTTGTTATCAAACAGAATATAATACAAATAGTACAACTTTTAATGTAGCTCACCTGAATATGCATGACGTCAACAAATGTCAACGAACATGGCGTCTTAAGAACAAATACCACTAAAATGATAACATCATATGAAGAATTACAGACATGCAATTTCCTCAAGGGCGGTAGGGTAGCCCAGTGGTTAAAGCGTTCGCTAATCACGCCGAAGACCTGGGTTCGATTCCCCACGTGGGTACATTGTGTGAAGCCCATTACTGGTGTCCCCCTCCGTGATATTGCTTGAATATTGCTAATAGCGGCGTAAAACTAAACACACTCATTTACTCAATTTTCTTAGACTGGCAATTTCTGAGAAGGTAACTTATAATTTAGAACATACGTTCTGCTTAATCTTTTCGCCCAGTTATTCATTTCACTGACGTCTCTTTACCTACTTATATAGGTCACTACCTGTCTATTTATCTACCTATGCATGTCATGTACCTTTCACCTTATCTACCTGTGTATGTCATTATACCTATCTATGTTCCCACCTACCTACACACCCGCGCATTACACACGTAGTTGTCCGCGTCTTGGAAGACAGTCCTGCACACTATCAAAGTCTAAACCCTGATGACATGCATCAAACAAGTCCGCGAGCCTGACCACCCGATCCCTTTTGTCGCCTCTTACAATAAGCATAGTTTTTCTACCCCGGATCTTTACAGGCTTTTCTGCATGTCAAGGTGGACAGTTCTTGTTCTGATATCTGCGCAGTGAAGAGATCATGGCATGAATGGGTAATCTGGCCCTAAGTAGGTCACTGAACACCGCAGTTCATAGCGATATTGTTCATTTAAGTTTAGAGGTGAGGTGAGGTGAAATTGGGTTTAACGTCGCGTCCAACATGATTTCACTTATATAGTGACGTGCATGTACGTGTATGTGTTTGTGTGGCTGCTTGTTCTAGTCACTGAGATACCATGCCGCAGATTAACATGAATACCCCAGTCAGACACAATATACTGACTCCGAGTCGACCAGTCCTTGTTTTACCCCCTTAATGCCGAGCGCCAGACAGGGTAACAACAAGTACCATCTTTTAACGTCTTTTGGTATGACGCGGGCGGGGATCGAACCCCGGACCTTCCGCTCTCCGGGTGGACGCTCTACCACAAGACTACGGATGCGGTCCTTAAGTTTAGAAGAAATTCATAGCCAAGCACTTGATACTATAACATCCAATCAGTCTCAACATTACCAACTGGGCCCTAAATAAATCAGTTCTTTGAGCTTCCAATCTGAGTTGTTATAGCATACCCTCAAGAATTGGTGTCCGCTACATTGCTACATTTCACACATTTTCGAACATGCTCTTTCCACGAAGATTTCAAAGACCAGCAAACGATTCTTGCTATAATATTTTTGGTCAGGGTTACAATATTCAAAGCCTTAGTAAAACTTTCAAATGGTGACATTAGACGGACATTTTCAAATTTGAAGCATCGGTGACCAAAATGATGCCCAATGCGATCCTAACTCTACCACAACCGTGGTACTCGTCGCATGCAAAGACTAGTCAATTGTTCACCTGGAGAAACACGGCATATGGGAAAACAGGAATGTTGAGAATGTGCTTCACACGGTCATGATACCAATGTGGGAACCTGAAACGTCTGTACCATCTCACCACACCGTGTACAACACGATACAATACCTCGACTAGCTTTCGACAATGTATTTTTACTTAACACAGGGACAAACAAACACATACGTACACCTACAGTCCCACAAGGTGTATGGCACATTGTGCACGAGTGTTACATCCATATTATAGTCTTAACAATGAGTCACAATGCCTTTTAGACACTCTGTGTCCATGGAGCGTGAGATTCTACCATCAAGCACTGTGGTTTAATATTGAACACCTAGTTAAACTACAGTCGTATCTGTTTGATCCTACGTAACCTCTTAAAGAGTATAAAAAACGGTTGATTCTTTAATAACCTCTGGATTTTACTCATATATTGTTGTTATTTATTTCAATACAAAATATGTTACTTATTCTGGTGTCTAGATTACCCCCTGACGATAGTTCAAGCTGACATCTTAAAAGACCATATCTGTGTATACGTATCAAATGTCAAACAAAGGTAAATGTCGTTGGTTGTTTTCTTCAGGAAATGGGGCCGGTCGGGTAGCCTAGTGGTTAAAGCGTTCTCTCGTCACGCCGAAGACCCGGGTTCGATTCCAGAAAAGGGTACCATGCGTGAAGCCCATTGCTGGTGTCGCCCGCCGTGATATTGCTGGAATATTGCTAAAAGCGGCGTAAAACAATACTTACGCACTCTTAAGGAAATGAGTCTAGTTAAGCTGTTTAGCCACCCATGCTAGCCGTAAAAGGCGACGATGCTTGTCGTAAGAGGCGACTAACGGGATCAGGTGGTCAGGCTCGCTGACTTGGTTGATGCATGTCATCGTATCCCAACATGCGTGGATCCATGCTCATGATGTCAATCATTTGATTGTAAGGTCCGGACTCGCTTAATATACAGACCGCCGTCATATGGTAGCAGGAACATTGCTGGGTGCGGCGTTAATGAACAAACCAACAAACATAACTGCGGCAGATGTCACATCTTAGCCAGGTTATGTTTAAGTGCTGTTGTGGTCATCCCCTTGTGACATCGCCTTGTCAAACAGGGCACAGATGTACAAGGGATCATCAATTTTATACCGCACTCGTCCCGACATCTCTACTCAAATAAGGTCTATATTTATTCCCTGATCAGTGAATCCGTAAGTCAAGTTAATTTTGCCAGAATCTCTTCTCTACATTATATCGCCTCATGAAGTGGTGGGATAAATACAAATGGCATTACAACAAGATTGATAACAAAATCAGACTTAAAGAAACTTATGTAAAACTAACCTTTACCTGTTTGTTGATATGCGTATGGTATGTTGGTGATAAGTAATATTACAGGTACAATCAGACATTGCATCCGTAACGTCATCTGAAGCAACAATTGCAATTATTCACATCAGGTAATGGTAAATATAAACATTTGATTATCTGTTCATTTTCCATCATTTTCCAGAACATTGAGTGACAAAAAAAATATGTCTGACTAATTTGGTCGACGTCATATATGCTTAAATTCATCTTGATAACCATTTTGAAAAATGATTTTTATACGCTATGATAGTTTACTTGATTGTTGTATCACATCATCATTTTTAGTAGATTTGACAAGGTTAATATCTAAATACGATAATCAACTTACTTGCTGTTGGGGTGTGGAAGTGGAAATCGTTCCTTACCTTCATAACTTCTGAATGTAATTCAGTTGATGTCATGACAAACTGCAGCGTGTTCCCCTTCTCCCTATCTAGCGTTCCTTCTCCTCACTGTAGCACCCCAACAACACACTGTGAGCCTTTCAGTACATTGTGTTGCATTGAGCAGCAACACACGCCCGATCACGTCACGTTTCTATTATGCACCTCTCCCTTACACAGACATAACTTACGAATTTGCACAGGACGGTTGTGTTGCGTGGACAATGTAGTCAGTTCTAAGTGGTAACATGTCTAAACATTTTCCATACATCCAGGTTTGTAAAGGTTATAGAGGACAGATATCCTGTCGGTTTATATGTGCGAATATTCTAATGGGTGTTTCCCTCTTAACTAAATGTATGATACCACAATGGGGTATGGTAATTACTTCTTACTGCATTATATTCAGACTACGACAGACAAGTAAAACAACTTGTTGACTAGGTATGAACATACCCCAAAAAGTGAAAAGTAATGGAGTTTCGGAGTTGGACAACAGTAGAAGAATATTATTTGGATGTGGTTCCTTGTCGATCAGCCAATTGTTTCCCAACCCTCACTGTATAATAGTTTAAGGTTTAACATCGCGTCCAAGATTATTGCACTTATATAGCGACGTACATGGACGTGTGTGTGTTTGTGTGGCTGCTTGTACTTGTCCGGACTGATGCCGATTTATAGTGCTAGCTCATGAGATACCATGCCGCAGTTTAACATGAATATTCCACTCAGACACAGTTTACTGACTCCGAGCCGACCAGTCCTTGTTTTAGCCCCTTGATGCCGAGCGCCAGACAGGGTAACAACAAGAACCATCTTTTAACGTCTTTTGGTATGACGTAGCCGGGAATCGAACCCCGGACCACTAGACCACGGAGGAGGTACTAATAGTTTAAGTCACAGGGCGCTCCGAAGAAGGGAATGTCCGAGTAACTCTCCATTCCTTAAAAATCATGACCCAGAGGCCCCGAATTATGTTCCAGGAATGGAGAGCTACGCGGATATCCCCCTCTACGGAGCGCCCTGTGACTTAAACTATTATACAGTAAGGATTGGGACACACATGTCTACTCTTATAAATGGACAAAACATTGTAAAGAGCCAAAAAACATGCACTGTGAAGATCAGCTCGCGACGGAGCAGGTGCCACAGCAGCAACTCTCCATGTCCTCAAAATAACGATATGTTTTAAGTACTGTTTGGCGCTTAATTCCGACTGATGTCGCTGTGAATTTCATAGGACAAGATCGGCTTTACAAGCAGTGCTAAATGAGGTATAGGATACATTGTTAAACATTTCTATGCACGCTAAGTTCACTGCAGTCCGTACAACACATCATGTGTATGCCCAGCTCGTAAGTGAAGGTATATGACAGATACCACTTTATATAGAGTGTTGGTATGGCTTAAATAAAACCGATAAAACCGATAAAACCGATACAACCTTTCCATCATCATAAGAACGATTCCGACTATATCATAATATTTAGGTATAGAATATAAGATGAGGAAAAGCTAACATATACACATGGAATACACACAATAACAGGTCTAAATCTCGATAGAAAAAAAAGAAACAAGAGAATAACAACAACTTAACCCCACAGCAATTATTAAATCTATTGTATGCACAGTTGAGCTATTGAGCTCTAAACAGTAACAGCGATACCAGTATAATTATAAGACAAAGTATCCAGGTAATGCAACAGTGTGGGCATTTATATTCCTCACGGATGTCGTCAGTCGCAAGCATTCTGCGCCACACCTGATGAAGCTGCTGTGTGTTTGCTGGAGGAGGTACGCGTTGACTCAGCTGTCGATCAAGATGATCCAAGAGATGCTCTATGGGAATCATGTCTGGAGAACATGATGTCCAAGGCAATACGTTGACGTTAACGTTGTACAGATATTGCTTTTCAAGTTTGGCGGTATGAGACTGTGAATTGCACTGCTGCAAAAGGGTAACCCTTGACTGTCCACACACGAATGGCACTACAACAGGTCGCAACACTTCATCCCTGTATCTTTCCCAAATAAGATTCCCACGGATGATGAAAAGTCCGCAGATAACGGCCCACCAAGGTGCTAACACTGGTTTGACGGATGATAAAGGTTCTTGCAATCTGTCGTTGAGAGGCCCCATATAGGCCATATTGATAGCTCTGTCACGTTCCTCTTGTGTGAGTCTTGGCATTTTGCAGATGTTCTTTTTTATGCTGCATCCTTGCTCTGCTCCACACCGGTGTTTATGCAACAATCATGCACGGACATTTCTGCCCATATTTTATGACTGCACGAAATTCACTGAATCCTGCAAAAGGTCTTGTGTGCACAGGGTGTGTTTTGGTGAATGTTTTCTGCTAACGTTCTAATTTATTGCACTTTTATTTAATTCAGAAAAACCTTAATTTACAAGTGATCAGTTCTTTTGCCCGGTAGTTTGTTTATATATGCTAAACATGCACAAAAAAATACCATCTACCAGAAACACCGAGGTTTGACTCGTCCATGAAGGCGAGTGAATCAGCCGACGTTGAAATTCCCAACAACATCAGAGTTAACAACATCCTCAGCGGAATTAGATGAGGTGAATATGTTGTACCGTATCAGCACAAGGAGCATACGTTATTATTCTGCTGGAAAGGGATATGATTGGGTGGTGACTGATTCTGCTACATTGTGTTGCCCTATTTAAAATGTGAAAGCAGACACTGGTATAAATCTCCATTTTGTCCTGATTGTATTTACAGCCAACCAACGAAACATACGTGATGGCACATGACTTCCGGCGCCATTACCTTTGATTCTTGCTATCTCGCTTTGCTTACGGTTTTGTCTTGACTCAGTGGCCGAACTGATTAGCATGGTTAACAGCTTCCAACACAGTAAATGCCTTGGGGTGTGAGATAATATCAACTATCACGAAGTCTGAAGATGAAATAACAGTTGATTATGCATTATCTTGTCAAATAACTGATACGACACATTGTATAAACTACGTAATACGTTGATCGGATGAATTAAACTTACGAGCTAAAGAAAGTATACACCCTGTTACAGCATCTATTGTCACCGGGCACATATTGCTGCCGGCGACATTATATGCCAACGTTCACGGCACACATTGTCGCCAATCGGTTGGCGACAGTATATGCTTGGGGTGCACTGATTTGATAGGACTTAGATATGATAGAGTTTTAGATGACTCAGGATATTGTTAATACGGACGCCATTATGAAGATGTTTTACATTAACTGTTCCTTTGTCTTCAGTTTACGGTTATTAGATGTCGTTGTTATGTAGATTGCTGTATAATTATATATTCCAATTATAATGTTCATAAATTCATATATTTATCTCTATGGCACTTGTTTGAATACCGCTTCTATTTTGATAAGTATGTATATGAAACTGCTCCGTACAATGTATGATGTAATGTATATAGGGGTGAGATATTTATATTGATATCTTGTTTATAAATCCCCATCCACTATTCATATTATTGTAGAAATATATTCTGTTTAACTTTCATAAGTTCTAAATACATTCCTTCTGCAACATTCAACTCTATAACCTTTTCTGTTAATGTTTCAAAATAAAAACGCTAAAAATTGGAATTTTTATCTCTGAATCGAAAGATATGTACACAGCCTGACATATAAGCTTCTGAAGTTGTCATGTAGGCCTACACTTTTTAAGTATTGGATAACGTAATAACGGTAGCTGTAAGAGGTTTCTAGGAAATCTATGGGTAATTGAATATAATGTACATACGTTCTGCTTTTATTAAACAATTGTTTACGGCCTGTCATATTTGGTCTACTTGTTCTTGTTCTTCAATTTCCGATATATTGTAAGTTCACAGTTTGAGTTTTATTGAATTTTATTTTAATTTATTTGAGTGACATTTGTCAGTACGTTTACTGCCATAATGAGGGGGAGACGGTGTCTACGTCCCGCTCCATTACAAGTGAAAAGTGGCTTGACCTTGTTCCATTCTGAACAGGCTACTGCGCTCGTTTACTGTTTGCATTGTTTATCAAATTCAGTATGTAAGTGGGGTAATCCATTGTTGTCAAACACATGATGTAAGATATAAAAGATGGAATAAATGAAAAAGCAACATTGTTCACAGTGATTTGTTACATAATCAATAAATCGTTGCTAGAACATTTTGGGGGAATTATTTCAGTTACTGACCAGAGTATATCTTCTACCTCCAAGTCAGATACATCATACCAATCAGAATACATCTAATACCTCCAAGTCAGATACACCATACCGGTCAGTGTACGTCCGCTGCCTTCAGGTGAGACACATCATAACGATCAGGGTACATCTACTACCTCCAAGAGGAAACACTCCATACCCATCCGTCATAGCGATCAGAGTATGTCTTCTATCTCCGAGTGAAATACTTCATACCGGTCAGTGTACGTCTGCTGCCTTCAAGTGAGACACATCATAACGATCAGGGTACATCTACTACCTCCAAGAGGAAACACTCCATACCCATCCGTCATAGCGATCAGAGTATGTCTTCTATCTCCGAGTGAAATACTTCATACCGGTCAGTGTACGTCTGCTGCCTTCAAGTGAGACACATCATAACGATCAGGGTACATCTACTACCTCCAAGAGAAAATACTCCATACCCATCCTTCATAGCGATCAGAGTATGTCTTCTATCTCCGAGTGAAATACTTCATACCTGTCAGGGTGCGTCTGCTATCGCCAAATGAAATACTTCATATCGATCAGGGTATATCTTCTACCTCCGAGTGAAATACTTCATACCTGTCAGGGTGCGTCTGCTATCGCCAAATGAAATACTTCATATCGATCAGGGTATATCTTCTACCTCCGAGTGAAATACTTCATACCTGTCAGGGTGCGTCTGCTATCGCCAAATGAAATACTTCATATCGATCAGGGTATATCTTCTACCTCCGAGTGAAATACTTCATACCTGTCAGGGTGCGTCTGCTATCGCCAAATGAAATACTTCATATCGATCAGGGTATATCTTCTACCTCCGAGTGAAATACTTCATACCTGTCAGGGTGCGTCTGCTATCGCCAAATGAAATACTTCATATCGATCAGGGTATATCTTCTACCTCCGAGTGAAATACTTCATATCGATCAGGGTATATCTTCTACCTCCGAGTGAAATACTTCATACCTGTCAGGGTGCGTCTGCTATCGCCAAATGAAATACTTCATATCGATCAGGGTATATCTTCTACCTCCGAGTCAAATATTTCATACCGATCAGGGTATATCTGCTACCTTCACGTCAAGTATATCATACCGATCAGGGTATATCTACCATACCAATTTAAAATACACCCCACCGATCTGAGTATATCTACTACCTGAATGTGAAATACTTCATATCCATCTACCTCCAAGTCACATTCGTCATACACGATCAGGGTATATCTACTACAAGATTGACACAATTTTATGGATAACAACTTCTTTAATACTGTGAAAAGCGACGTTTCGGTATAGATCCTTATACCGTTGTCACGCAAGTCTGAATGAGGGCTGCTGCTGATTTAAATATTTTACGTCCGCTTCGCATTTATTGCATTTCGCGGACGGGATAGGTGGGGAAGTAATGATAAATAGGTTAAATATAAAAATCACCATACCCAAAAAACTGAAACTAACCGGGGAGTAACCTATGCTATCCTAGAGAAGGTACTAGAGAGTATTATTACTAGGGGTGTTATTTACATTAAGAGACGTGGGGCGATTACTTTATCTTACTGAGTGTAGGTTGGGTTGGGGGGTTATGACTTGGTTAGGTGGCGAGCGGTGTGGGCTTGTGGTAGGCGCTGGCTGGCTAAACGGGTTTCTTTGTTTAGTGTGTGGATAACTGGGTTTTAGGCGCGGACGTCGGAGAGGACGACTCGCGATCCGAAAGTTAAGGGATATTGTTAACTAGAGCAAAGTAATTTTAGATAGTTTTGTTTGGGAGATTCGAAATTCTGTCTAGGAGGTCTCCTTTGATGATAAATTGTGTTATTGCATTGAAGATGTGGATAGGGTTGGAAGGGTTGAGAAGTAGTGAGTAGTGAGGGACATAGTGCAGAATATGTATATTAGGTGGAGGATTAACAGTAACAACAACAGCATACATGAGTGGGATAACATTGGTAGGTGTGACAACAAAGGGATGATGCTGTCACAACACGATGGACAGAAACACATAGCTGGAAGCCAATAGGGGGCATGAAGCCAATAAACAGGATAAGTGATTATTGTTTGATGACCCACTCATGAATTCGAAGGTTAAGAAATTCAACACTGACCACGGTAACTCTGGCATCATTTTGTACCGACAAAAGACTCATCACAACAGGGATAACATATTATTAATCCTTTAACACAGTGGTTGTGTACGTCACAGAAACATTTGCATCTGACATTTACAAATTATATGAAGTGTGAGGAGCCTGTATTTAACGACACATATACAGTTCAGAAGGATAGTTGTACAACTATGGGTAAGTTAAAGTCATGCCCTTATCTACACCACTGAGAACAATACAGATATAGTAACACCTAATAATATTGCAAATACAGTTAAATGTGTTGATACGTAAATGTGTCACACATTGCAGAATTTCAAAACTTCCTTGATTAATATCTAAATACAGTCGACAAGTAGACTGAAATATGTCATCCAGTTCATTGGTTTGTCTATCCGAATAATTGGACGCTGGGCAAGGTTTGGAAGACGACGAATCTCACTGTGGTCGTTTTCTGAGGAATCTGTTCAGCGCACGTGGCACAACAAAACAGCAGCTGGACTGGTGTGTAGGTCGCGCATTTAGACGCTTGACAACCAGCTGGAAGATCCCCTTGAGGACACTTGGCTGTGGAAACAAACGTGTAGGCATAATACAGCAGGGGAGAGCAAGCACATAGTTATAATGGTTTGTTTGTTGTTTAACGCCGCATTATGCAATATTCCAGCTGAGTAAATAATCGTGCCTGGGCAGACATTCCAGTGTCTGACATCATGAGCGTGAGCGATGACATGTATCTAGCAAATCAGCGATCCTGACCACCCGATCCCGCTTGTCGGCTCTTAGGACAAGTATGTGTTTCTGAAGACCAATTCTAACCCCGGTTTTCATTAGGGACATAGCTAGTTTTAATGCTGATTTGGGTCTCGTTTACATGCAATAATAAATCAAGGTGCCAAAAGATAATATCTAAATCTCACCAGCATCCTGATGTAGTGACAGCCTAGATAGTGACCTTTTATGATTTAGGTATGGTGAAAATTTATCATCAATGTTTTTACATTCTGGCGATAAGATTTCCAATGATAATAAATGGCGTCCTTTCAACATTTCATATTGAAGGAGCTGCATTTCCGCATAACTGCGGGTAGTTCCAAACTAAGTACCTGTCTTTGATGTCTAGGTGAAACAATAGAGGAGGAAATAGCCGTTATCGACCTTAAAGACGACAAGAGGTATTATTACAATGCAAGGCGTATGGGAGTAGAGACAACGGATATATTCGGAACGTTTCTGTGGGACTTATTTCATATTCGTCGCTGCTGTCATCTTTCCTTCACCAACAAGAAGACTCATCGAAACGGCGCAAGCCAATCAGAATACGCGTAAGGATAGGGATACTCCCACCAACATAAAAATATTTAGATTATTTTTGGCAATATGCATCTGTTTAATAAATGTGGAAAAAGCACATTGTCAGTTCCACACTACTATTGTATAGGTGGAAGCGGCTCACTTGACTGTGATATCATTTCAATGGCGCTTTTACTAGACTTGGATTCCCCAAACTAGTTTAAGTATAAAAGAACGTATAAGTTAAAAAACGTATTAAAGTAATTAACTAATCCCCGATATCCAAACAAATAATTCACGTGCATATTAAACTCTCGTCATGATATTGTGTTGCGGACATTTTAGTCCATTTGCTATGTTACAAATTTGTTCGTACGATAACAAGATAGCTAAGCTTCAGTGATAAAGCAATAAAGACATAAGAAAATCTTTAGATAAGTAAACTATATGTTGTACCGATTTTGTAAAGTGAACACAATATAGCTATTGTTGAGACAGATGGCCGCTTTTTCTCAGATTTCCGCATATCATATAAAAATCATGCAAGTGTAAGGTCAGATTAGCTGGTATTGACATGTGTGACAAATGAACGCTTTTATTTTAAAGTTAATTTCAAGGTGTAATTTCCAGTGCATACATGATACAATCAAGTACATAAGGAAAGTGGCACCTTCACATCATGCATGTTTATCACAGTGCACTGATAATGTATCTTGTCTATGACATAATCGAGTTTTTACCTGATTTTGCTGGAGCTGCAGCATTGGAGACACACGTCCCACGTTCACACCACTGCAAAAGAACGTTTAAAGTTTAAACAGTCAACCTCTTGTGTCGTGTCAACCATAACGTTAGGTTGCATCAGAAAAATGCCGAGCTGATAATAGCTGCAGTAAAACAGAGTGCCGTTACCAGTGGGCTTGAAGAAAGACTGTCAGAAGTCCCTGTCCGCATTTTAACTGCAGAATTGTTTTATAGGCATTACTTTGGAGTTGACGGATGACAAAGTGGACACAACTTCTTTAATACTGTAAAGTTCAAGAAAGACCAACCTGCCAGAATCCTTCGCCAACATAAAACCCTTCTCAAACCACTAAAAAACAACTAAGTACTTCACCTTCAACTCTCCGTCAATCACCCCTATCTACCCTATGCCAGAGCCACCATCAAAATCCACAAGATCCCTCCTAAAGCCCTCCTATTTGTGTGTTCGCGAGACACAACAACGCCCAACACCTCACCAGAACCCCCCCCCCCCCCCCCGCTCCCCTTTGTCATCCTAAAACAAGTCCAAGACCCAAACTTGCTACTACAACATCGAAACCAACAACATCCCCGTGTAGAGTTCACCATCGAAATAGAGAAGAACAACCAACTACTCTTCCTGGATGTCCTTGTCTCCAGAACCATACAAACAGAACCCAAACCAGTGTCTACCGGAACCCCACCCACACCGACCAATATATCCACTTCAACTCCAACCCATCCCCTTAGAACTAAGATTGGCATCATCTCTCTCCTCAGTGAATGAGCCATCGACCATTCTTCTGCTGACCCCAAACCTGAGATCGAACACCTCCGTCAAAACTTTATCCACCTAAACAATTTACAACCAAATCTCCACTGTAGTCTATCCCACACTCCGTTCTGCGACCCCTGAACCCGAATCAGCGCCTTTCCGCATCACCCTCCCATTGATAGGAAGAGCTTCACACATCACCAGCCGCCTCCTCAAACAGCAATCCAATATTGACACCTGCTTCACCAGGTCCACCTTCCCTCAGTACCCTACTAAGAGCCAACGGCAGAAACTCAACCCAACCTGAACAGCCTAGTGGTTTAGTTTATAAAATTGATGGCAACTGTGGACAATCCAACGTAGGTGAAACATCCCGCCCCAAAAACACAAGAATCAAAGAGCACAACGCTCCTTTCACAATTTTGATATTCTCTTATCAACATCAAAATGAATGTAAACACTATCACCATCAAAGTATCGTTCCAGATTTATAAACTTTATCCCTTGATATCGAGCTGAATAGTTGATTAAAACCAATAACAGTTTTCACCTTTTTATCGCCACATGATGTGTGATCAAGGGGAATCGACCTGTAGCACATGTTTCCGGTTCCAAGACAGAACTGAACCCGACACATCGACTCAAAATTGTTTCCATTTTCATATGATGCGACA
This sequence comes from Haliotis rufescens, assembly GCF_023055435.1. NCBI lineage: Eukaryota > Metazoa > Mollusca > Gastropoda > Lepetellida > Haliotidae > Haliotis > Haliotis rufescens. Next base: position 59,034,457 of record NW_025964334.1, read on the forward strand.
TCCTGGAATTGTAGAGAAAAAACAACCATCAAGGCATGGTTATGTAAACTAACACGTAAAGAAAGGAGCATTTATGTACACAAATGCATTCTATCGGCATCAAGAACTGAAGTCCGAAACAACGTAGTTTATTATCCAGGAAGTAACTAAAATAGTCTAAAAATATCAAATAATCCATATACCATTATTAGTTCTCCATGGTGTTTTATTCCACCCATCTGTTATAACTTAGATAGCTAAAAGAAAAAAAAATACCAAAATGTTCAAGGTAAGCCAGTTAAGGTAATAAATAATTTATCCTCTTTGGGAAATAGTTCATGACGTATTATTTTCACACCATTTGTATAAATCCAATAGTGATTATAAAGTGATCGATGTTTGCTGTGACACCTGTTTGCTGTTTACCTACCCTGCAAAACATCGACTGAGGTCCCCGTTGTGCTACGCACTGCTGATCGCTATTAATCGCTTGACCTGCACGTCGTCCATCCGTAGAAAGAATAGAACCGGATATAGAGGTGTTGAGAGCACAGGCGCTTCTGGAGGGAAAACGGAATGAAACACATTTGTTAAAACAATGTCAAAACAACTTCTTAAATAGCCATTTAGAAGTTGGAGTACTAAGTAAGGATAATAATTTATGGATGAACAACTTCTTTATTGCAATTAAGAGCGACGTTTCTGTGTAGGTTCTAACACCGTCTAACACCATCACCTGCTTGACAACGGTGTTAGTACCTACACCGAAACGTCGCTCTTTATTGTAATAAAGAAGTTGTTCATCCATAAATTATTATCCTTACTTGATGTCAAAACAAGTGAATATGGCAAAGAACTTTAGCTTCAAGGTATATCGATGATCTGTCATTGTTCAATATCGATCAAGTAGCCAATTTTCCTCCACTATTTTACCCACCTGAACTAGATATATAGTAGACTAGAGAAAACCTGTTCCCTATTTAGATCTATGCATAAAGATTCAAAGTGACAAATAAATCTCTCTTCCCAAGACTGTATGCCAATAGGGATGACTTCAACTTTCCAAAAGTCAATTTATCTAATGAGTTGAGCTTCAGCCTTTGGTGTTTATATTTCACAACTTTGAGCATGCTCTTTCCACGAAGATGTCGAAGAACGCCATCAAAGAACGCCTCTTCCATAAAGGTGTTTTGTCAAGGTTATGCAGAGCCTCAGTAAAGCTTTCACTTTGTTTATGCCTGACAAGTGTACATTTCCAAATTTCACCCATCATGGACGAACATTATTATCCATCCTCATAAACCCCCTCTCTCCACCCCCAATCCCCTACCCCGAATCCCCCACCCCCAAACCCCCTCTCTATATCATACCGAGCAAGGTTAAAACATTCCGCCTTCAAATTCGTCAATAACCGATAAGAGTTTACTCACTGAGAAGTAGATAGAGTAGCCTTCAATGTCTCCACAGAACATGACGAGAAGGTCCAGGGATTAGACGGATTCAGTGGAGAGGGGAGTCGTAATATAGCTGACATTACAAAGCTGTCAGTGTTGTTGCAGCCAATGTCGGAGTCATGTCGTAAACCCAAGCTAAAACATAAAGAACCAATAAAGTCAAAATATATGCTATTGTTAAGAATTGTCGTTCTGACATAAGTATATATAAGTGTTAGACGTTAGATTATATTTCACTATTGAATACCAATGCTAGGCCGACAGTATTTTTTATCCCCGAAAGAATAATAAAGGTCATATTACTCGCCCTACTAAGAAAACTTCCCAAACAGTAGGGGAAATATTCCTATAAGAGTAGAAACACTTACATGTGTCCAAGTTCATGAGCAGCAAGTATCCCAACTGAACCACCAGTGATGATTTTGGCAATACTTACAGGGATATCTGTGCACAGAGTATCAAAAGTGGCATAACCTGCAACAGAAACAACAAACATAAAACACCGTCTAGCACTATGGTGTACACCGAGAACATAATTTGTAGAATGCATCTGACGCGATACGTTGAGTATCCCCACAGGGTTTGCGATATTGATATCTCCCTACGTGGGATACCCATAAGTATTACAATTATAATCTCGTCACAGGAGACACCTCAAACACAGTATTTAGATTCTATCACAGACAGCATCAGTTACAGTTCAGGATACAGTTCAGATCGGAATACAATACTCTGGTCTCACCACTTGCGATTCCTCAATATATTACCACAACAGCAGAAGAAAATGATGAAGATGACGGAGAAGAAGAAAAAAAGAAAGAAATATGCACGAAATCCGAGCTCTTGAATCCAACTGACTCACCTATTGGGGAAATTCCACTTACTGTCAAGTCATACCTGCAACAAGAAATGTTAAATCAATGATGAGGAACATTTGAACATACACAACCACGTCATCGTCTTCTGCAATATGAAATTTTAGTTGTGGAAAACTACTTCGACAAACTTGAATTACATGTCCTCTCTCGGGGGCATGGATGTCCCAGGGGAATCCAAGATCGCGCGTTTGAATCGCAGATTAGCCGGCAGTTTATTATCCTTGATCTCTCAATATTAAACGCAAGTTCTGATGCTCGTCAATCACGTGACCTAAACATTGAAAGGACACATGATATTTAGGAAGTAGACCAAAAGACCGATCTTGGCTCATACCCTCAGATGGATACATGTTCAACAATGGCGTACCATTGCTTGAAGCCGCATGGACTAATAGTCACACCCACCACGTGTATTACACACATATACAACGCATGTAGCTTACCTCGTGAAGATCATATAGGCGTCGGCTGACTTTGGGGCGTTATCAAAGAGGAATTGTGCATGAATTGTGAGAGCCGGTATAATGGGTACAACGCTTCCGTTCTTTGTGGTCTCAGTCCAAGGAGACCCAGAGGCGGACTTGAGAAACGAAAGAACAAATTGTTACCTAACCTTCTTGAAGAAGTGTTGTCACAATAAAACCACACTCAGGTAGTAGTAGTAGTAGTAGTAGTAGTAGTAGTAGTTGAAGTAGTAGTAGTGGTAGTAGTAGTAGTGGTAATAGTAGTAGTAGTAGTAGTAGTAGTAGTAGTGGTAGTAGTAGTAGTGGTAATAGTAGTAGTGATAGTAGTAGAAGTAGTGGTAGTAGTAGTAGTAGTAGTAGTGGTAGTAGTAGTAGTAGTGGTAGTAGTAGTAGTAGTGGTAGTAGTAGTAGTAGTAGTAGTGGTAGTAGTAGTAGTAGTAGTAGTGGTAGTAGTAGTAGTGGTAGTAGTAGTAGTTATAATAGTAGTAGTGATAGTAGTAGTAGTAGTGGTAGTAGTAGTAGTAGTGGTAGTAGTAGTAGTAGTAGTGGTAGTAGTAGTAGTAGTGATAGTAGTAGTAGTAGTGGTAGTAGTAGTAGTGGTAGCAGTAGTGGTAGAGTGGTAGTAGTAGTAGTAATAGTAGTAGTAGTAGTAGTAGTGGTAGTAGTAGTAATGGTAGTAGTAGTAGTGGTAGTAGCAGTGGTAATAGTAGTGGTGGTAGCAGTAGTGGTAGTAGTAGTAGTAGTAGTAGTAGTAGTAGTAGTAGTAATGGTAGTAGTAGTAGTAGTAGTAGTAATGGTAGTCGTTGTAGTAACGGTAGTAGTAGTAGTAGTTTACCACGGATACAACGTATACATATATATATAGAGAGAGAGAGAGCGAGAGAGAGAGAGAGAGAAAAAAAAATGTGGAGTGTGTTTATGATACATACAATATATCTATATATGTAGAGCGAATTTATGATACATACAATGTATGTATAACGTGTTTATGATAATAAAGAAGTACGGTTTATTTCTTCACACGACACTTGATATCTGCCATAGTAAAAAAAGAAGCTAATCTTACCTGGTGGCAAGATTATTGGTCCTGTTTATCGGACAGTAATTGCAGAACACGTACACCATGAACACAGTAACTGTGGAACACGTACACCATGGACACAGTAACTGTGGAACACGTGAACCATGAGCACAGTAACTGTGGAACACGTACACCATGGACACAGTAACTGTAGAACACGTACACCATGAGCACAGTAACTGTGGAACACGTACACCATGAACACAGTAGCTGTGGAACACGTACACCATGAACACAGTAATTGCAGAACACGTACACCATGAGCACAGTAACTGTGGAACACGTACACCATGGACACAGTAACTGTGGAACACGTACACCATGAACACAGTAACTGTGGAACAAGTACACCATGAACACAGTAACTGTGGAACACGTACACCATGAACACAGTAACTGTGGAACAAGTACACCATGAACACAGTAACTGTGGAACACGTACACCATGAACACAGTAACTGTGGAACAAGTACACCATGAACACAGTAACTGTGGAACACGTACACCATGTACACAGTAACTGTGGAACACGTACACCATGTACACAGTCACTGTGGAACACGTACACCATGTACACAGTAACTGTGGAACACGTACACCATGAACACAGTAACTGTGGAACACGTCGCCATGAACACAGTAACTGTGGAACACGTACACCATGTAGGCAGTAACTGTGGAACACGTACAGCATGAACACAGTAACTGTGGAACACGTACACCATGTAGACAGTAACTGTGGAACACGTACACCATGAACACAGTAACTGCAGAACACATACACCATGAACAAAGTAACTGTGGAACACGTACACCATGGACACAGTAACTGTGGAACACGTACACCATGAACACAGTAACTATGGAACACGTACACCATGTACACAGTAACTGTGGAACACGTACAGCATGAACACAGTAACTGCAGAACACAGTAACTGCAGAACACGTACACCATGAACACAGTAACTGTGGAACACGTACACCATGAACACAGTTACTTTGGAACACGTACACCATGTACACAGTAACTGTGGAACACGTACAGCATGAACACATTAACTGCAGAACACGTACACCATGTACACAGTAACTGTGGAACACGTACACCATGAACACATTAACTTTGGAACACGTACACCATGAACACAGTAACTGCAGAACACATACACCATGAACACAGTAACTGCACAACACGTACACCATGTACACAGTAACTGCAGAACACGTGCATTTTAAACACCGTTACGGTCGAACATGTACTTGATACAGACACAAACGGTTGAACACGTCCTTGACAAACACAGTTACTGTGAAACACACGCATAGTATACATACACGTTTATGATGAAGTCAGTAAACATAGAAAACGTACATGATCAAGTAACTTCGAACGCGTTAATGTTCATACAAACAGCAGCTGTAGAACATGGGTATGATCATACGCACATGCTAAGCCAGACAGAGAGTTCCCTTGCTCACTGTGGCAGTAGTGATATACGTTATCAAGACTTCATTGAGATTGAAGGGCTCCCTTGCTTACTGTGGCAATGTTGATATACTTTATCCAGACAGTGATAGAGATTGAAGTGTTCCCTTGCTCACTGTGGCAATGTTAATATACTTTATCCTGACAGTGATAGAGATAAAAGGGTTCCCTTGCTTACTGTGGCAATGTTAATATACTTTATCCAGACTTGATAGAGATTGAAGGGTTCCCTTGCTCACTGTGGCAATGTTAATATACTTTATCCAGACAGTGATAGAGATTGAAGGGTTCCCTTGCTCACTGTGACAATGTTAATATACTTTATCCAGACAGTGATAGAGATTGAAGGGTTCGCTTGCTCACTGTGGCAATGTTAATATACTTTATCCAGACAGTGATAGAGATTGAAGTGTTCCCTTGCTTACTGTGGCAATGTTGATATACTTTATCAAGACAGTAAAAGAGATAAAAGGGTTCCCTTGCTTACTGTGGCAATGTTAATATACTTTATCCAGACAGTGATAGAAAAAGAAGGGTTTGCTTGCTTACTATGGTGATGTTGATGTACCTCGTTCAGACAATGAGTTAGCTACAATGGGTTTACGCCGCTTTTAGTAATATTCCAGCAACATCACGGTGGCGAACACCAGTTATGGGCTTTACACATTTTACTTATGTGGGGAGTCAAACCCGGGTCATCGGCGCGACGAGCGAACGCTTTAACCACTAGTTTACCCAACTGTCCCCGTCCAGACAGTGGTAGAGATATAAGTGTTCCCTTGCTTACTGTTGCAATGTTGATGTACTTTATCCAGACAGTGATAGAGATCGAAGGGTCCTGTCTGTTCACTGTGTCATATCGAATCTGCATCTGTAATATCAAGCCATGTAATTTAAGTTAGAGACTAAGAGATAAAGAGTGAGTAAATAGAAGCGATAAAACCCATTCCATATTCATAAGATTTTACACCTACGACTACATCATCAGCCTGTGTTTCTGAATCAGTTTTAAAAAGAAATGATAGCAGGTGTTCGCGAAAAGGTGAGCGTATCTTGCCCAACCTTTAATTTCGCAAACACACGCAAAGGCAAGTCACATTGAAAAATACGGGAACAAATGGCAATAGTCAAAAAAGGGAATTGAATCGGATATCATTTTTGTCAATGATTTGATATTTGAAATGTCCTCCACATGTCTAACTTAACTTTTAATAAAGCTTGCTATTAATGTGTAGTACTATGTTGTACTTTTTAATGTACTGGAAAATACTGAATTGAATTACACATTTAAATACTGATGCATGGACGTTATGGAAACTAATGTGACACTTCAATTAAGTATATTGTGACACATTGATGTCGTATAGCACGTAGACGTGATATTATGACAAAACTGTTTTACCATTTCCTCCACGAAGGCATAGTACAATCTCATGTTGGAGATGGTGGCGGTCGTGTTGCCCTCGGCGATAGCAAGAAAGCTGCAATAATGGACAAATGGTAGAATATCTTGAAACAAAATTATCATGTCTGCATAGCATAGGTTATCTTGTACTGTTGTCCGGAATCTGTAAGTTAGTCGCACCTTGACCATGTGTTCGTGTTCATAGCAACAGCTTCTGTGGTTTAGGGGATAGAGAGTCTGTCCGGGGAGCGGAAGGTCGGTGGTCCGATCCCCGGTCATGCCATACCAAAGAATTCAAGCGATTACATGTTTTGTTGTCCTGCCTGTTTCTGTGCATTAAGGGGACACACGCACATGCACACACATACACGAGCTAAACGTTTAACGTCTTTGAACACACATGTAGAACTTACAAAGTATAGTCACTGAAATCCGGGAATAGAGCCAGCTCGATGATGTAGTGAGCATCCGTGTTTGCAATGCCTGAAACATATTGTAAATATTCACATGTGACAAAGAATATCTGAGGGAATGTGGGATTATATATATTTCGCCAGTCAGCAGCACTCCCGCAAGTATGGGGCACTTGGGTAGGTTTCACTACATATTCATCAGTGACAATGAAATTACTTGTCGTATGACCAGAATTTGACGAAATTCCTTGTTCATTTGACCCAATGTTTCGAACGTTTGATGTAATGCCTAGTAAATGTAACGGAGTGCATTGTATATTTGACGCAATGCCTTGAGCGTTCGATGAAATACTTTGTACATTTAACGCATTGCCTTCTACATTTGAAGGAATGCCTCGTATATTCGACGAAATGCCTTGAACATTTGACAGAATGTCATATATATTTGACGCAATGACTGGAACGTTTGATGGACACCTTTTACATTAGACGGAATGCCTCGTATATTCGACGAAATGCCTTGAACATTTGACAGAATGTCATATATATTTGCACAATGACTGGAACGTTTCATGGACACCTTGTACATTAGACGGAATGCCTCGTATATTCGACGAAATGCCTTGAACATTTGACAGAATGTCATATATATTTGAGGGGGCACGGGTGGCCCAGTCGTCTAAGGCGCCGCGATTCGCTGTGCAGAGTTGCGTCCCTTGGGCACGCCAGAAACCTATGATTGTGAGCTCGAATCCCGGTTCGCTCCGATTATGTTTCTAGGTTTGTCAGCACCATACCCGTGCTCGTGGGTTTCACCGAGTGGTAAACGTCTTAGACCTGCATCACTTCGGGCTTTCCTCCCACATTAAGATGATATGCCGTGATATAACTGGAATACTGTTAAAAGCGGCGTTAAACCCAACTCACTCACTCACTCACTCACTCATATATATTTGACGCAATGACTGGAACGTTTCATGGACACCTTGTACATTAGACGGAATGCCTCGTATATTCGACGAAATGCCTTGTACATTTGACAGAATGTCATATATATTTGCACAATGACTGGAACGTTTGGGGGAATACCTTGTACATTTGACGCATTGCTTTCTACATTTGCCGCATTGCCTTCTACATTTGACGGAATTCCTCCCACATCGAAAGGAATATCAAGCTGAAGGTCCACTGTGTCGTTTGTCAGATCAAAGGACACAATCTTGCGCACCTGGTGCTGATTGCTGCTTGTGGATGACTGGCGCTTGTAAACGTGATGTTTCTTTGGCCAGATATTGTACGTCTGGTTGTTGTGATGGATCGTCCCAGCCTCAAGAAGCATAAAGTCAACATGACAATATGTTATACATATATCATTTTACATATCTTTGTCTAAATAAAAACTGAACTGCCGTGTCATGTTAATGGATGAGGAAAGAACAAATAGAAGACATTCCTGGACGTTCACAGCTCTGATTTTAACCAATGAGTACTGGTATGATGGTGACAAACCTGATCCGTAATGGGTAACACATTTACAACAATGGAAACCACATGATCCTCAGTCAGCTAATATGACAATACGACAAGCATGGTGAGCCGGGCCCGTGATCACCTTCTTACCAGATGATAAACATCCTCCTCCTTCCGCGTAATGATGGCGGCCGATCCTTGAAGAGAATCACGATAAACAGCAGTGTTCTGTCAAAACCAAAAACATTTTGTCATTATGTTATAAATGTATACTTATTTTACTAAATCTACAGATTTTTTCTGAATAATCGGATTTTTCAGTTTTTCATGCTGAAAACAAGTTCACAAATTATGTATATTATTCACTACAATTATCTCCCAAATATTCATGATGATCTCCAACGTTTTTGTTCAGTACATTCACTAATCTCTCTGCTACTGATGCTTGTTAGATTACAAACTGAAAAAGTTGGAAGAATGATGTTGGATGATAATAGAATCTCAACCTCGAATTTTTAGCGACTCGTGTAGATATATTCAATATGGAAAGACACATTCTATTTATCACATGCGATTTTATGTTGTGTTCAGATGATGGTTTGAATCGAAGACAGCATTGCTTACGTCATGTAGCGGCAAATCGGCTTGAAGTGTTGATCCACGTTCGTCGGTCAGATAGACAGGGTAACTCTCTATGTCTCGTTCACTCCGTGTCAAATTTAGTAAAACGTCTGTGCCAGAGAGTTCAAACCGGAAGTGCAGAATACCAGGCATGCGCGTGGCGGATCTTTCATGGCGGATGTGAGAAGAATGTGTTAACACTGGGTCCACCACATCTGTGAAGTAACGTTGAATCTAATTTATTAGAGATGACTGTTAAATAATTTCACTTCACTTCAATTCCATTCTGTTGATTGTATTCAAGACCATCGGTCCACATACAAAGGTACATCATTTTACATTTGGTCATTAGGTAATAGAGGTACATATCATGAAAACGTTGAAGTGTCAATTTTCCTACGGAAATTCATTAGGTCAACTAAAACTGAGGGTCAGTTTTCAGACATTGAAATACGAAATGAATTGAATGTACACTTACCAATATATCTCTTTGGTAGATATTGTTTTCTTATATAATTATATAATGAACATGTTAATATGACATGAAGTTCATCTTCAATCATATTTCAATTTCTAAACGTGCAGATTTTTCGAACAAGTTGCCCAAAAAACCCACCTAATTGTATACGCCCCCCCCCCCCCCCCCCCCCCGCTCCCCCCACCGCTCCCCCCTCCACCCATTCTGTTCTCAATTGAGATAATTATCTTCGGTTGTATATGGAATTGTTATTAAGCATGTAATGTTCGGTTTTATAGACATTTAACAACATGAATATGTTTTATATCTCTAGCTTACATTTATCGCTGCTTGCCATTTTTGACATCTCTTAATCTAAAGTTTTATTCATTTTTAATCTATTTAAATTCACCGATGTCTTGATATACCCAACCTAAAAACATATTTACTATTTGGAAAATGGTTTTCATTCTAGTTCAGATCCATACAACAGAATAGCTGTTATCTTATCTAGATTAAAAGTCCGATGCTATTCATTGTTCTGCAAGGTTTTTTAAAGGGTATTTTGCCCTTTATACTCGTACTTTCAATTGATGTTTGGATCATTAGAGTTGAGCAAGATAATGTATTTTTAGAAACTAATTCATTATTATCAACACAAACTTCCACGATTCACATTTCTATATAAAAATCAATTTTAGTTTTATCACGATTTTTATATAGGTTCCATTTCTCAACAAATATTTTTAATGTTTTCAAATGCTTCAAACATCCAAACACATTATCTAAGGTAAAATTTTATCTAAAAAGCAAAAAGAGCATTTCTATGCAGTAAGGATGTGACTGTGTTTATTTGTCCGCTTTCACAGCCAATGGATACATCCTTGTTTTACTCCTGTTGTACATTTAAACACTTCAATTGGTAAAATATAACTGTTACATTTACATTTTCATTCGGTATATGTATAGTGTATGCTTTTAATATCTTCCCTGATAAACTATTTGTTTAAGTAATATCAAAAGACGGTTCCTATCCAATGAATCAAAAGCTTCCTTAAAATCAATAAAGGCTACATAAAATCTCGCTTTTCATTCAGATAAATATTTTTTGTATTAAAACATTTAATACAAATATGTTGTCTGATCATCTTATTCCTCTGATATCGTTCCTTAATCTCCAACCAATGACAAAAATCTCCCATTTGAAACTGATGTTAAAACGCCTCTGCCCCTCAGCTTGTCAACAGTTTTTGTCAACAATACATATTGTCTTATTACTACCATCAAAGTGTTCAATAAAGCATTACCCTGCTTTTATCAATGTATCACAGAACACATCTTTTGACTTATGAACATTTTGTACAGTCATGTTTTTCGCAATTTCTAATTTGCCCGTGATCTCTTCTGAAATAAGAGTTACTATAAACTCATGTATTTTCACCAATTTCCTCATATATTGGTCGTATCTGACATTGTTCATGTTTCCATTTCTTTATATAATACATGTGCATTTCAATACAAGTGGAAGATATTGTGATTTCGATCTGTCATCAATAGGCACACACGTTGATACATTGTGTAGCATTAGTTGATATAATGCAATAATCACTTAAGTTGGCACCTATGTTTGAAAAACGTCATTGTTCCGGTCATTGTGTCAGACCCAAAATGACAATTTTCAGTATTGAAACCAAGGGTGCTACACATGTCAATTAATGACTTTTCATACCCATTTATTTTGTTATCTTGAGATTTTCAATCAGAATGTTATAAACTTACGGGCAAAAGAAAGTTACCACCTTGCTCAGTAGCTCAATAAAAAGAAACAAATGCAGGTGTTAGCTATATGATGATTATTTTAGAGAAGGGAATCATTTTTCGATATCCGTACAAAATTGCAAAGTCATATCGATAGTGCACTGCCCATAAGGCCGTGCGAAACAGACATGGGGTCAAAATTTAAAAAAATACATGAATACGTGCCAAACAAAGTCCTCCCGAATTGTGCTCATAAAGTCAAATCATGCATCAAAGCACGCCAAAATACATCTCCTCACGCAGGTCGTCACTCGCAGGCATTCTGCGCCACACCTGATGAAGCTGCTGTGTGTTTGCTTGATGTGTGTGTGTGGGGGGGGGGGGGGGGGGGGGGGGGGGGGGGGGGGGACGCGGGGTACGCGTTGTCTCAGATAATGCAAATAATGCTGATCAAGTCTCTTGTGTGAGTCTGGCATTTTACTGATGTTCTTTTTTATGCTGCAGCTTTTCTCTGCCCCACACTGGTATTTATGCAACAATTATGTACGAACATGTTTAACAGTTCCCCAAAAGGTCACTGTCTTGTGTGCAAAGGGTGTGTTTGGGTGAATGTATTCTGATAACGTTCTAATTTATCGCACCCTTATCGCACCCCGTCTTTTATTCAGATAAACCTTAATTTACAAGTGCTCCGTTTGCCCGCTAGTTTTATATATGCTAAACATGCTAAAGAGAAATGTAAGACCACCTACCAGAAACACCGAGGTGAGACTCGTCCATGAAGGCGAGTGAATCAGCCGACGTTGAAATTCCCAACAACATCAGAGTTAACAACATCATCAGCGGAATTAAATGGGGTGAATATGTTGTTTCAATATAAGTACAAGGGGCATGCGTTATTATTCTGCTGGAAAGGGATATGGTTGTCTTCTTATAAATGTGAAAGCAGACACTGGTATAAATCTCCATTTTGTCCTCATTGTATTTACAGCCAACCAACGAAACATACGTGATGGCACATGACTTCCGGCGCCATTACCTTTGATTCGTGCTATCATGATTTGCTTACGGCTATAACAGTTTTGTCTTAACTCAATGGCCGAACTGATTAGCATGATTAACAGCTTCCAACACAGTAAATGCCTTGGGGTGTGAGATTATATCAACTCTCACTGAGCCTGAAGATGAAATAACAGTTGATAATGCATTATCTTGTCATATAACTTTAAACCGATATGACCCATTGTATAAAGTACATAATACGTTGATACGAGCAAAAGAAAGTATACACCCTGTTTCGGCATCTATTGTCGCCGGGCACATATTGCCGCTGGCCACAATATATGCCTGCGTTCACGGCACAGATTGCCGCCAATGCTCAATGTGACCAATAGGTATATTGAGTCTCTTGAAGCAAGATTGTATAATGTTCGAGATATACTCCGGAAAATAGAAGATTACAGACAGACAGACATACTGACGACTATATATCTTCCCGTCGTTATATGTATGGGGAATAAAAATCATGTATAACATGTTTTCTATAAATGTAATGATGATCATCATGATCAATATGACCATCATCATCAACAACATTGTTATCTCAAAGTGTTGTTGTTTTTTGGCTCTGACGAATGCCGACAATATGTGCAGTAAAATCTCGACATTTATTGTCACCTGCGACAATTTATGCCCGTCGACATAATTCGCCGGCGACAATATGTTGACATACCCATGCTTGATGGTGGATACAAAAGACACACAAAAAAAAAAATAAAGTTAAACAATGGTGGTGCATTTGATACGGGTATCACAGTAACGTTTGGAAAACGTCTGGATTGTTTGGTCAGTGACGAGAACGTGACGAGAACATCCAACATGTGCTCTTTTAGGGACATGTCAGGTGACTCAGAGGGACAGACCAATGTCCGTATGCTCTCTCGTCGGAGATAATCAGTGACGACCTGAGCACCATGAGGCCTTTCAATGTCATCTGGCAGTTCAATATTTCTGGCGATAATTAAACGACAGGATGCAAAACTTCGCCAAACTATCGCTGACCAGTCAAACGTCCATTCATAATAACCAAAGCAATTCTAATGTCATGCGTGCTACCCAGATCATGGCACTACCACTTCCATACATATCATTTTCGTCATCAAATGTTTCCATGTCATGCCGCTCGCCCCTACATCGCCAAAACGGTTCTCTTCATCTGTGAATCGGAGGAAAAACCTTGATTCGTCTGCAACATTGTGTAGTGCACAGTCCGTCTCTGGTGTTGCCTAACCCACCCTAATATTCGCCGCCTACGGTAAACTGTTATGGCCACACCCTTCAGAAGATGCTATGTTTTCAGGCGAAATGCATAGTCGAGAAATTACACTTTTTGATTTGCCAAACAGTCGGGTAACTTGTGATATTGACGTCTGCTCTCTGTCGTACCCACAATTCGTTCTTTTGTCTGTTAACTGACATTGTGTCTCAGATGCATTTTTAAACGTGTTCTTATCCCAAGTATATTTGTGATTGTGGGTTCCCCTATTGGCGTACAGAAATGTTATTTTGAAATATATATATATATATATATATATATATATATATATATATATATATATATACAAAAATGAGGTAAATGTTCACTCGGTGTACATGTAATATATAATAAAATAATAAAGTCCACGTTAGTCCATCATCTTCTTTATATCAGTTTCATACATAGTACTTTCGCTGTCTCATGACAGCTCTTCAGTGTAACTGACAATGACATATAATGACGTCATACTTATGATGACGTCATAAATTACAACTGTGACGTCACAATGTATTTACACACTCCAGCGACGTAAATGTTGCACTGTTACTTTACAAATACTGTATATTTAATTCAAAAGTCTCCCTACAATTGTTAAATTACTTGGTGTCGTCGCTGGAGTGTGTAAATACATTGTGACGTCACAGTTGTAATTTATGACGTCATCATAAGTATGACGTCATTATATGTCATTGTCAGTTACACTGAAGAGCTGTCATGAGACAGCGAAAGTACTATGTATGAAACTGATATAAAGAAGATGATGGACTAACGTGGACTTTATTATTTTATTATATATTACATGTACACCGAGTGAACATTTACCTCATTTTTGTATATAAATACGGTGTATATAGTCCAACATGTCCAAAAGAGATTGTCGTTCCAAACCAACCATGAATCCCGTTGAGATGGACGACATTAAAGGGAGACTAGGAGATATTGTTGAAAGACTGGATACCACCAACAATACATTGCAGGATATCTAAACGGAGCTGAAGAACAGCAAGGAAGGAATTGGAAATATTAGTGCAAAAATTCGGGAAAGCGAGAAAGGAAACAACGTATTCACAGAAGGACAGGGACGGTTAATACAGGTATGTGAAACTTTAACCGAAACCATTACCTCTCTTAATGCTAAGAGTAATGACACGTCGATCAATTCCATGTCTGTTGAACATGAAGCTTACCTGACGAAAAATCGCATGTATTCTGAATGGCAGCGCAATCTGAGTGATAGAAAGATTGCATTCTACAATGCGTACAGCACTAGAAGGAAGATTGAAATATACAAAGACTGGTTAAATAATGAACATCCAATCCTTCCACGTAAATTCTGGATTACTAAAATTCAGGGAGAACCCAAAGAAGAAACTGACATTCGTAAAGACTTGGCAGTTAGAAGATTTCAAACGGAAATCGCTCTTTTAGAGAAGAGACTGACAAGATATGAAAGTACAGTTCAAACCAAGGATGATCATATGGCGTTAGCTTTTCATGATATACCTTCAACGGAAGTTAAAGATTTTCTTAATAAACTATGGAAGGAAGATATATGTAAAGCAGAAATGAAGTCTGTTGAAATATGGAGTGGGAAAGAAGTATGGTTTAACTCGTATGCAGAGAAGTACTGCAAGGACCAAGTGTGTGTGAAGGAGAGAAAGTGTAAAACTAAGCCGTCAAACTCTAATTGCACAACACCAAGCACCCATCCGTCTAATCGGGCCACCCGAAGTTATGCTAGTGTTGTGAAAACTAACCAGCAAGCTACTTCAAACCACTCTACTCGATTGAAGCGAGGTCAGAGCGCAAGACGGAACGAGGCCGCGATATCGACGAGACCAAAACATGCAGAATATTTGAACCACTTTAAATCAAATCGCACATACTATCATGGGAACCAGGAAAAACGTTTCCTGCGTGGTACAGGACGCGGAAGAGGACGTGGCACAGAACAAGGAAGAGTCAATAATATACAGCATGGTGATTACAGCAGACCAAATAATGCACAACGCGAGGAATACAACAGATATTTTTTAGGGTACAGCCACCAAAAAAGGCACAGATTCAAAGAAATGTGACTGCTGCAGAAGAAAAACAACGCGTTGACCCGAAAATAATTAACATTTCTAAAAGACAACTCACTACAGCTGAAATAACTTTACTAAAACGGGGTCTAAAGTTCACGCCAACTCCGTCACAGAATCACGAAGAGCTTAAAGTGGACATTCATGCATTCAGTAGAAGACTGAGACTCATGGAATATTTTGAATGCGATGATCAAGAGGATGATATATCCGTTTCCGATAAAAATTCGATCACAAATAGACCATTATTAAGGAACAAAAGCATGTTCAATCCAAAAAAGAACAGGGATAAATACCTTGATGACTACTTAAACAACCTGGAGAAATATCCTCTACGGAACATCAGGAAGTGCCATCCAAACTTATCACTGGAAGAACGTAAAGCTGTGGAGGATCTTAAAAATGACAAATCGATTGTTATTAAGGAAGCAGATAAAGGCGGCGCAGTCGTAATAATGGACTCGGAATATTATGAATCAAATATGTATGAATTATTGCAAGACAAGGAATTTTACATTGAAACAGATAATACTGAAAAAGCTGTAATTAAGAAGATTAAAAAACATAGTGATGACTTCTCTGGAGATCTACACCCTAAAGAAAAAGACTACTTAATAAACAGTGACCCGCAGACGGCTAATTTCTATGGACTACCCAAGATCCATAAAAGTAAATTCATAAATAATGCTATTGCCGAACAGAATGCGGAGTATATCGAAATTACCAGCTGTCCTGATTTGACATTCAGGCCGATTGTCGGAGGACCGAACAGCCCGACTCAGCGCCTAAGTAATCTCGTCGATATCATTTTAAAACCATTAACAAAGCATGTACCGAGTTTTGTAAGAGACGATGTAGACTTTCTTTCCCAGCTGCCCGATGCCGTACCTATTGATGCGACTCTAGCCACCTTTGATGTGAAGAGTTTATTTACCAACATACCCCATGATCTGGGATTGGAAGCAGTTCAGTTTTGGCTGAGAAAACATCCTGAGGCTATCGACACTGAATTTTCGGAAAGTTTCATTATGGAATCTTTAAGATTAGTCTTAGAAAATAATACCTTCTGTTTCAACGGAAAATTCTATCATCAAAGAAAGGGAACGGCCATGGGAACGAAAGTCGCCCCAACATACGCTACACTTGTGATGGGTTACATAGAGGATATTCTTTACAGGAAGGTACACGATTCCATGTCAGAATCCATTGCCAAACATGTGCGCGAAACTTGGAAGCGATTCTTGGACGACTGCTTTTTAGTTTGGCTCTCAACCCGTGAAAATTTAGACATTTTTCTGGATATTATTAATAAGCTCCATCCTTCCATCAGTTTTACTATGGAGTCTAGCGAGAGCAAAATTCCATTTCTGGACGTCCTTGTAGTTAAGGAAGATACTAAATTGAAAACTGATATCTACTACAAACCAACGGACACCCATCAATACCTACAATTCGGTTCATGTCACCCCAGGCATACACGAACTAACATTCCTTATTCACTTGCGCGGAGAGTATGTACCATCGTGTCGGAAACGGATAAAAGAGATTTAAGATTGAAAGAATTAATGGGGTATCTCAGGAAGCTAGGATATCCGCTTCGCGTCATAAATGACGCAATAGAAAAGTCTTTAAAAATTCCAAGACATACTCTCCTGAAACCTAATGAAAAATCTGTGGGCGATCAAATTATACCGTTTGTGTCCACCTTCAATCCTAATAATTGTGATATCATGCCAGTCATAAGGGACAACCTCCCAATTTTACAGCAAAGCGATAAAATGAAACAAGGACTGAATAAATTTAAAATTATAAAAAGTACCAGGCAACCAAAAAATCTCAAGCAGATTCTTTGTCCATCCAAATATTCTTGTACAGAGAGTGTACCATGTGTAAGTAGATGTAACACACCAAGATGCGGCACGTGTAACATCATAAGTGAAGGTACTACTTTCCTTTTTGCAAATGGCAAGGGTTTCAATGTGAAAGCCGACATGAACTGCCGCAGCAAAGATGTGGTGTATGTTATGAGATGTTCGGGATGCGGCGAAAACTACATCGGTGAAACCGGCATGGAATTAAAAGATAGAGTCACTGTACACAAACAGCAGATTAGAGACCCTAATGTTCGATGCTTAGGTGTCAGCAAACACATTGATGATTGCGGAAACGGGAAATTTACTATTTTTCCGTTTTATAAATTGTATACAAGTAACAAGCAGCTGAGACTGGAAAAAGAACAAATGTTTATCCAATTGATGAAACCAAAGTTGAACTCTAGAATGTATTAATAGATTTGTCATTTCAATCGTAAATGTTGCACTGTTACTTTACAAATACTGTATATTTAATTCAAAAGTCTCCCTACAATTGTTAAATTACTTGGTGTCGTCGCTGGAGTGTGTAAATACATTGTGACGTCACAGTTGTAATTTATGACGTCATCATAAGTATGACGTCATTATATGTCATTGTCAGTTACACTGAAGAGCTGTCATGAGACAGCGAAAGTACTATGTATGAAACTGATATAAAGAAGATGATGGACTAACGTGGACTTTATTATTTTATTATATATATATATATATATATATATGTCTTGGTATCATCATCTGTATTAGATGATGGTTATGACCTGAAATGTTATAACGTTAGATTAGAAAGGAGAATCATTCGAGTGTTTTATAATACTTAGGAACACGAGCAATTAGATGTAGCAACATAAACATGCATGGAATGGAATAGGGAAAATGGTGAAAACAAATTGAAATAGATTTTAATAAAGCATTATTGTTTTACATAACTTGCAAAAGCGGTGCCCAAAATTGTTTGACCGTGTTATGTGTGTTGTAGACTGACGACTAGCAAGTAAATTGTCATGCTGTACGCATGGTTCCATATACAAATTCAGATATACGACCGGTATGAAACTGAGAACTGAGATGTCAAGTACAACCTGCATTCACACACGGAAGCAATATACTTGTGTGTATGCCCTCTCCTCTGAAAAATGTATCAGTAAAGTATTTGCTTTGTAATAAATATAGTAATAATAAAACTTGGTAATTTGGTAGGTCTCCGACAGATATGATTTTCATTTTTTTTACACCTTTGATTGATATGGATTACGTACATGTAGTCTAGTCACTGTCTCTAATGTATCTGCTTGTTAGAAAATTCAAATGTCCTGTTATAGCACTGTTCCTAAAATAGGTTCATTTCATTTATCGGGTATAAATAGTTGATTCGTCTTGTCACGCAGTCATTTTTACTTGATAGAATGATTTCCACGAAAAATTCCGGCAGAGAGTTTTGTATTTTATTATACACATGTATTGTTAATTGCAGAAGATGCTTACATCACTTTATCTCAGAACGCGAAACTGATAACATTCAAACATGTAATTAGTACACAGTTAATTGTTATATATAATTTCCTGCATATTCCATTTTGAACAAAAAGCCTACATGTATACTGAAATCGGTGTCCACTGTTGAAAGGCTATTAGTGCAGTTAGCCATGGTAAATTGAGAGACAATAATAAGGTGATTAATTATAGTCTGTTGCAGAATATGCAGTATAAGTGTAGTCGTTTATACATATACACATTACACATACACAGATGAAATACACGATATGACACATTGCAAGAACAAATTAAGATACGGTTTCTATTAAAAATAGTTATACGATTATGGATTTAATTAGCATGTTTAATTTTTCAGGCCAACACGGTTGAGATACAGCATCGGCTTACTCAACTGGAGTTGTTTTCTGCCGGTCGTAAGTTCATTGTTTGACTGAGCACACTCGTGGCGGGGTTGCGATATTTTCTTCTCTTTGTTGGCAGCCTGCCACCGGCCTGAATTTTGAGAAAGGTCTCAGCATGGGACTGTTAATTTCTTCTTAATGATGTCTACAAGCTTACAAACTTGTAGATGTTGGGGCGGTTAGGACCAAACTTTTTTCAGTTGAGAGTGCCTCTCTTCCCATTGTCGGTGGTCCTGGTTCCAGGTTCTGCACAATACGTCCATCAGATTCTACTGTTCAGCAACATTGTCACTGAATTTCAGAACTCTGGCATGATCAAGGATTTCGAAGGTGAACGAGGGGAAAGGCAGACGCACGTGGACTTACTATCAGGTTATTATTGTCTGGAGTTCACAGTTTTGGGCATTTCATATACTAATTGAACAGAGTTCACCTGCACATGTCCACTTTAGTGAGACAGACTGTAACCAAAAATGCAATGAGCTGTGGCTCTTAATCCCTTATAACAACAACTACAACCAGGGTGAGGGCACAGTAAGGTCAAGTCAGCTCTATTTGTCAGCGCATAATTATTGTTTTACATTTTGAATAAAAGGAATACAAAAAAAATCATATTTAACAAACCTACACATTACCAAATACAAAACTTTATAACCCTTCTAGACTTCGTTCCAGTTAACCTGGATCATTCAACTCGCTCGCGAAGGTCGTATACGATTTTAAAGTGAATACATCTACAGTGTACGAGTAACTTTTAACTGCATCATATATACTCATGACAAGCAATTATTTTAGTTCCTAATTCGAATGAGCACATTCTAAGGCTAAATCTGCAAAAGGACAGACACAATATTTCTTTGTACATTGTATAATTCGAGCTGTTTCAATGAATGCTCGTTCCACCCGTGACGAACAGGTCTGGTTGTTGATGAAATATAGTGATAGCTAAACAGGCAGATTTAAATGTCTTTAAATGTAATATCCAGTTATGTATGACTGTTTAATAATCTCACACCAACTTTGACTGGAGTAGGTCCAATAGTTTGTCAGATAGTGTAGTAAACGTCGGTACCTTAAATTACCTTCCAGACAATAGGTTATTAGTACGGCATTGGCCTTGTTGATTGTCACTATACTTTGAGGATTTCTGTGGCCAGTGGCGGACGTAATTCAGACTCCTTCCACACTGACATCGCATCAAATATATTTGTGTACCGATTACATAACTCTTACTGACAGGGTGGGGTGGTAGTTCACGCGACACTGTGTAAATTGAGCGGCTCCTTTGATATCGCCTCACAGAATACTTTCAATGAATGACCCATTAAACGATGATACACATCAGGATCGCGGAGAAAATACAAGATTATTAAGGCACCAATTCATCTTTCATAAACATTTTGTGTCTTTGTGTTTAATGTATCCACATATCAACGAAAATATGTAATACATGTATGCACAAAAAATATACATCTACAGGCTAGGTATTTGCCCACAGCAACACCTGCATAACTGTTTCTTCACGCGTGGTGTGGCAGATTGTAATTGACCGAGAGCAGATATTGTAGAATCACCTGTAAATAAGGCCGACACTCTCATTAGATACAACGTACTAGTGAGAATATGAGAATTATCATAAGAAGGCTGTTGCGTTTTTCTTAACTGTTACCATTTTCATACCAAAAGTGACAATGCATTTAAAAGTTGCTTTAGTGTCATAATATTCACTCAAGTTTTCCTCAGTCGCATTGAAACATAATTCCCACAGTCAGTTCGACACCGCATGTTATTAAAGAGAGATTTCGTTAAAATGTGAGATATTCAACCAGACGTTATGCAATAAAAAACGAATAGTTTTTTCCATTAAAATACGCGCACGCGTACCTGTATATTGCATACCTAGTGTCAGTCATTTGCCAAGTGTGACGTAACAACGACACATTAAATGTGAAATGAAAAAGAAACTAACTAAACTTTAATGTTGTGGAAAATAACTCCTATGAATTGGAGTACACGCACATGAATTCGAATGATAAACTGTCAAAAAGTTTTGAGAGGTAAGGCCGGGTTCATTACAGATCGCTACAATAAGTAAAACAACTTCTTTAATAGGCATTTAGAAGTTGGATGAACAACTTCTTTGCCCTTAATTGTAATAAAGAAGTTGTTCATCCATAAATTCTTATCCTTACTTAATAAGTAAAACAGGTGAAATTTGTAAAACTTCTACAAAGGAAACATCCAACCAAAGGCCCTTTTTAAATAGTAATGTAATGATATAATATAAAGTATATTTCACATGATACAATATACTTTGCACACAGTTAGTTGATGCTTTAAAGGGACTGACGAAAATATGGGCGAAATATTTTAATAACGCCGTAAAATAGTTGAATTAAGCAGAAATGAGTTGACTCATGTGTCATGCTTTTAGACACACCTTTATGTATTTGCGAAACTAAAACTGTTGAGCAAGGGAAAACATTTTAACTTAATTCAATTATTTTACGGCGTTATTGAAATATTTCGCCCTGGACGAGAAAGTTTGGCCCGGCAAAACCTTTTCCTTCCCATGGGCGAAATATTTCAATATCGCTATAAAATCGTTGAATTAAGTTAAAATGAGTTAAGTTATGTGTCATGATACTTGAAAGATATACATATATGTATTTGCGAAACAAAAAACATGAGTTTTGAGTAAAGGAAAATATTATGGTAGCGCCCGCCACTAACAATTCTTAACGTATTCGTTTGTTGCCTGGAGCCACACAGAAGTACTCCTGTCATATAACGGTGGCTTGTTAACAAATCAAAGAAGTGATGGACGAGAAAACAGTGCAGCGCATTTACTGATTTATTTACACTAAAAAGGATATCTTCATTTTGAATTAAGTCTGCAGTGGGCCAGTGAAGCAATTCTGCTGCTTATTATTAAAAAAGACGTTTAAGAAATATATTCCTTTTCCAACTCAGTGGGAGTCAGTTTTGATGTCTCGGCTCAAATATTTCTCGTTTAGTTCTTTTATTCTACTGAGCATATGATAAACGACAGAAACATCTACCAAGTTCAAGTAAATTATTTAAGAATTGACCTTCACTTTGTGTGAGTTCATTGGAGTATGAACCTTCACAGAGTGAGGGCAAAACTGTATGAACGTCGGAGCTTGCAAGGTTCATCTAGAATGTACAAGAAAGGATAAAAGAATTAAGTGAAGGAGATAAGTCTGTGGCATGATATATTCCAAACACAAAAGCGAAATATGTTTCTTGGAGTAGATAAGTTGGTAACTTCTTAACGATAATGGCAGCACATAATCTGTACTTAGCAACTTTATACTGATTATTTATTGGCCTTTGACTTAATCCACAGTAGTGTGTCAATCGTTTTGAGAGTGTGGCAGCTGTCAACAGAAACATGAAGATAAGGTATTGTAGACAGACGTTCACCTCGTCATATCTAAACACGTACATACTACTCAGAGTTTGCTAAGGATCAAGTTTTGATCATATAAAAAAAATCATACAACTAAAGAAGTTAATCAAATAGTTATACTCTTCAAACAAAGAAACTTGACATAGATGTAAAACCACCTTTTGCCAAATGTCTAAAATAATTACATTAAATGAGAACCAAATTAGTCAAACAGAAAGATGATGTGTCTATGATTCACGAAAACACATGCAAAGCACATAAGCGTAGCGTTTGGGGATCATTTTTACAGCTTCATCCAAACGCAACCCCCTGTAATAAAACGTGCAGCAAAGGATCCTGCATTGAGGCATGCAGGCCCCCCTGCTGAATGGGTATAAAAATCCACATCAACGACTGTTCATACAGTCCTTATAACGGCAGTAGAGGCGGTGACAGAATGCCAAGACTGAATGCAGCTCAACGGAACAACGCCATTGGGAGATTACAAGCTGGGGCAACTCAGCAAGAATTGGACAGGCACTTTGGCGTATCTAGACAGACAATCTCTGCACTGTGGACCCGATACAACAACACCAACAGAGTTGACGACAGACCAAGGTCAGGAAGACTAAGGGTGACAACCCAAGCACAAGATCGATACATCCGGCTGCGACACCTCCGAGACCGCACTACCACAGCCACGTCTACAACCACACAGATCCCTTGGGTACGCAGAATATCAGATCAAACGGTACGCAACAGACTGAGGTAGGCTGGACTTTTTGCACGAAGACCTGTTCGACGTCACGTATTGACCCTACGTCATCTGGCGGACCATCTGCTTTGGTGCCAACAGAGGGTTAGATTGGCACGTGCAAGGTGGAGAAATGTACTGTTTACTGACGAGTCCCGTTTCCTACTCACACGTGCTGATGGGCGCGCACGTGTCTACAGACGAACGTTACGCCCCCAACTGTGTGCAGCAGGTTGTCCCATTTGGCGGCGGGAGTGTCATGGTATGGGCCGGAATTCATCATGGTGGTAGGTAGCCTCTCGTGCATGTGGCAGGTGCATTGACAGGTGTGCGTTACAGAGACTTGATCCTACAGCCTTACGTTCTTCCTCACGTCAACGTTCATGGCGGACAGTTCCAGCAGGACAACGCTCGACCGCATAGTGCACGTGTTTGTCAGGACTTCTTACAGCACAACAACATCCAGACATTACCTTGGCCCGCCCGGTCACCAGATTTGCACGATGTACACGATGTGTTTGGATGTATCGGGCCAGAATCGTTGCACATCATCATCAGAGAGCACGACGTTTGCTGGGGATTGCAACAATAGAATTCACTTATGCCACCTCATCGTCAAAGGCGTCATTTGACGACCGAAGAATAAGGCAGATGTTAAGGCACGTTTGAAACTAGGTCCAGACAACATTGATAGCCGAGGTTTGGATCAGCTACCCGGCGACATGCAGGTGGTCGACAGCATTCCATAGCAGGAAGATAGGTTTTCCTGATTCCATTTGCATCCCACTTACCCGTCATCACAGACAGGCACGTTAGGATTGGGCTGAAGATCACGTCAGTTGACAGACCACATCTTCCCGAGATGTCCAGTTTCCACCCTTGCCGAACTAGGCTGGAATTATGGAGTTACATTTTGGCTGGACTGACGAGTCTCTGCATAGTCCAATCGAAATCGCGCACCGAAATCGAAATCCGGTTCGTAAACTCTCGTGCAGATTTCGGTCGACTGCAGGATTTGCAAAGCATGTGCACCGCTAACTCCTTGTCAACAGATATTTTCTAAATCTTTTCATGTTTTTAATCAAGGTGCTCACGTTATTTGATGCACTTCGCGATTTAAGACTCGTTTTAACACAATATAGATCTTGATTATCGATCAGATCGTCTTGACTGGGCGCCACCGTTTTATTTGAAGCAAATGCAAGTGATACGAGAGGTTGAATCTGATTGGTCAATAGGAGAGGCATAGAAAGGACATAACTAACTCGTGGCGCTACGATCGAGCCCAGGAATTCCAGCCAAGTTCTGCAAGAGTGGAAACTGGACTTTTAAAGTCAGTTAACTCTCTTGCCTCGGGAAGATGACAGACCAGGACTGGGCTCCAGTACTTTTACATTTCTGATGACTCGAGATACTGTCAAGACTTCACAGATCCTCGCGCCCGAGTGTGGCGCAGACACGGAGAAAGATTTCAGGATTCCCACGTAGCAGAACATGATTGCTATGGACAGGGCTGAATCATGAGTGGGGTGGGATCAGTAGAGGTGGAAGAACCGATTTCGGTGTCCTACAGCGGGTTGCGATGACAGGTGTGCGCTACATGGATATTATCATGGATGAGTACCTGAGACCGTATGCTGGTTCAATCGGACAGGACTTCATCCTTACGGACGATAAGATACGACCGCATCCAGTCAGGGACCGAGCATTTGATATTCTGTGGGCCTGAGATTCTGCATCGAGATTAGATATGTTTTTAATAACAGCTAAAAAACCAGATGTTTAGTTTATTTAAGACAATGAGCCTCTGTTTTCTTTGCAACAATGCAATTTTGGAGTGAAAAAAATCGGGACAATTTTATTTTTTTCGGAAACAAATATTTGTTCATGATTATTTGATAATGATCATGATCAGTTTTGTTCAGATACAAGTTTTTGACAGATGATCTAACAGAGTATTGATCACATGTTGTTTGTTGTCATTGTGTGGTATTACAATGGACTTTTGTTCATTAAACATGTTTTAATGCAATATTGTCTATGACTATTTCAACAGTAACTGAAGCACACAATTTGACGTGTTACCTGTTAACGTTGAGATCCTTAGCAACTTTTGAGTATTCGTTATGCCATTTTTTCAAAGCAGAGCTACTCTTAGACGTTTGTAGAACGTCTAATGCTCAATTTCAATGCTGACAGACGCTTTGTTAAGAATGGTGTCTTTTGATATTCAGCACTGCTGACTAGATCTACTTATTCAGGTGAGCCACAGTGTCGTGGCACTATACTATCACATATTCCAGAGCAGGTCTACTTGAAGCCACATTGTCCGTTCACTTGTCGAGACGATGGCGACATCCCGAGTGCTGGTCCTCTACACTGGAGGAACATTTGGCATGGAATACACAAACGAAGGTTGGGCATCGTTTTATCTCCATATAGAGGACATTTTCCGGCTTCATGACCACCAAACCGTGCTTGAAGTAATTGCTTTGTGTAATTCAACAAATCATTGTTTTCATTTTGTCAGATCGCCTAAACCTAGGTGATGTGGCATCTGAATGTATATTGCTACCTTTGCATCTCTTAGTTTTTGTGATAATCACACAATACTGAGGGGGCGGTCGGGTAGCCTAGTGGTTGAAGCGTTCGCTCGTCACGCCGAAGACCCGGGTTCGATTCCCGACATGGGTACAATGTGTGAAGCCTATTTCTGGTGTCCCCCGCCGTGATGTTGCTGGAATATTGCTAAAAGCGGCGTAAAACCTCACTCACTCACTCACTCACTCACAATACTGAGGATATGTGTTACACCCGTGAAGATTCCGGAGATGTAATGGCCCCCAGCGTACCGAGCTTGTACCACGAGTCGTGTTTAATAAAGATGTCAACAATGACGATCGGATGTCAGGTCTGATTGCGTGTCATTGTGCCCGACGGTGTGGATTGTGCTAATGCTGTGAGGCACTGGTTTGGGCCCAGCCACGTTTGTTAACAGGGACCATGGTGTTGTAACAGATACTGAATGCTGCGTAAAATAGCATTCACTCCCTAACTGACTCGTTAGAAATTACGTACCCACTATTCGTACATTGTACACTATGTGTGTCATGGAGAAATTATCATCTGCAGTGATCTCCTTCGTTAAACTATCCTTCCCTTTGGATGGTAACGGACGTGACACATTGATATGCCACATGCAGAGACACGAATCCTGCTGTTTGTCTGTCCCTGTGCTGGTTCTTGCGTTTTGTCAGTGAAAGGACTCGTGACAATACATACGCGGGCCACACATGTACCCTCATCACAAGAAAGGAGAAAACAACAGCCACGCATTGTGCGGTAGTAGCTGTCTGTCCGAGTGAGTGAGTGAGTTTGGTTTAACTCTGCGTTGAACATTATTTCAGTCATATCACAGCGTTTTTGCATGCGTGCACCCACGCTGTTTACTGTTAATGAATCTGAATACATATGTACGTTGCTGCATCCCCTGTCTCGCCAATGTAAAAACTTGAAGCATTTGAATCCGTAGGATTTGTGTTGGACGTAACTCATTTTGACACGAACCAGCGTGTTCGCATCGCACGCAAACATGCCGACAGACTTAAGGTGGGCCGCATCCCACAAGATGACGGTCAGTTTTCTGTACATCAGACTGGCCGAATGCAAATCCAATTAGACAGGTGAACAATTTGAACAAAAACCTGGAATTCGTCGAACCCACCCTCATGATAATTGAGATTGTCAGTTCCTTGTTATTCCTCATTGTTTCCCGACAGATACCTTTGACCCTGCAGCCCTTGGGAGAATACTGACAACACTTAGGCGGAATCCTTATCTCCATGACAACAGGGACTCGTACCACGAAACGGATAAAGAAGTCAGGCGACTCGTCACGCCGTAGGTATAGCGAAGTAATAAACGACAAGTGAGAGTTGTTGATCGTGCCGTGCAATAATACACTGTAGGGATGAATAAGGGTTAATTCTCCCTGCAGTGTGTTATTGTACGATAAACAATTACGACGAGTCGTTTATTTCTCAGGTGAGATATCATTTTGTACAACCAACTTAAAGGATGTTTCTATAATGTACTAGGTTTAAAATATTTACCCGTATTAACATAATCATGACTCCCTGAATACATTGTCGGACAAAACCATTTTATGAACAGGGGGTGGTTACGTTTGGTATTTTCTGGACCTTTTCTCCACATATTGATTGTTATAATTATCTCTCCTACTTTTGGATGCGATATTTCTGCAGCTTATTTCATCAGTTACATCTATAAGG
Organism: Haliotis rufescens; assembly: GCF_023055435.1. Classification (NCBI taxonomy): domain Eukaryota; kingdom Metazoa; phylum Mollusca; class Gastropoda; order Lepetellida; family Haliotidae; genus Haliotis; species Haliotis rufescens. The sequence continues at coordinate 59,062,554 of NW_025964334.1, forward strand.
AAAAACTCACAAGACACTTCCCAATTTACGACGTCATCAAGTTGCGAAGCGTATGGTCGAATCTCCAGAAATGGCGTTATGATAGAACAACGTTTTATTTAGAAATAAATAACGATTTGTCCTTCATTGTTCTTTGTCATTTACCGCGTTGCTATCTTATATAATACAGTGAGGAAAAGTTATTATCGGAATAACTATAAATAACCCATATTGTATTTGTCATTGAGGGTATTGACTCCGTAATTACATTTGAGGTAATATATGTACAGTAAACTACGGTTATGACGAACACGCTTATAACGAAATGACGGATATAACGAACTTACTTTTTGGTCCCGACTACTTGCTGTAGTTATGCTGTATATGTGCATATAACGAACTACGGTTATAACGAACTAAAATTAGAAGTCCCTTTGAGTTCGTTATAACCGTAGTCTACTGTATTTATATTCTTTATTAATGCAGGAAATGTGGGATTTTTTGATTTTCTGATAACGTCTTCGTCATACCCACATCAGGAATGAGGAACAGTGTTACTGGCTTGCGTTCTTTAAAATAACATCATCACCGTCGCCTACGTTGTGGACGTTAGTGTTGTTGCGATAGTTGTTATGTGTTTTTGTTGCAGAGGTCTGAGGATAAATGGGCTGACTCAGCATATTGTCTACGACGTTGAGGACTTTGGCACCCTGTTATTTTCCTCCAACATGGAACACAAGCACTGGCAAGAAATCGCTACGTATATAAAAGTAAAACAATTTCAGTACTTTCACGGTTACACTGTAAACAAGGGTTCGATCCCCATGCAAGGTACGTTGTGTGAAGCTTATGCCTTTTTAAGCCGTCATAGCATTGATGCAACATGGGAATGCGCGGAAACACTAATATATATGTTTACATGAAGAGATAACCGAGAAATGGTCTTCGTGCATTTATAGATTCGGACAAGGTAATGTTAAATTTTAGAAACTTTGACAAACATTACCCAGATATTTAAATGACAACTTTTCATGCAATGTTACTTGGGTTGACGTTTCTTTTGCGGTTCAGTATATATTCGTTTTGCAACACAGTGGGGCTCAGTTTTAAAGTCTCGGCCCAAACATTTCTTTTGTAGTTGACTCAGCATAGGTATATGCTACTGGGCTTATGATGAATATTTCTGTTGATCGGAAATACTATTGCCTGTGTTTGAAGAATAATAGCTGCAACATCTCATTTATCAGGGTTACAAAATTCAAGCATTGAAGCATTCAAAAGGTTTTATGGTAGATATGGTTTTATATGTAGAGAGCATATTTTCGGGTGAACAATTGACTTGTCTTTGCATGTGTTTGTGACGGAAGCGACTGGTAGGGCAGGATACACTCACCTTTGCGAGAAACCTGGTATCGTCACGATTTGACAATGATTAAGAAAAAAACATCATTATGATATAGTCGGAATCGTGCAGTGGACCTAAGTGCTTCAAGTAGATAATCCTTATGATTATGGAAAGGGTTTTGTGGCTTTTCTTCACATAACAGGTTCGAGTCGATTGATATTGTCAGTTTTCAACAAAACGGTTTCTCGTCTAGTGATTGAGTGAGTGAATATGGTTTTACGCCGCCTTTAGCAACACTCCAGTAATATTACGGCGGGGGGCTCCAGAAATGGGCTTCACACATTGTACTCATGATGGGAATCGAACCCGAGTCTTCGGTGTGAGCGGCTACCCCACCGCGCCGTCGTCGCTGCTTGACTTCCATATTAGTTTGTGCTCAGTGGGATGCATCTGATTATGTTTCAGGATCACTACGCCGAATACACGGGCTTTGTCATCATCACGGGGACGGACACAATGGCGTATGCAGGCTCTGCAGTGTCCTTCATGCTGCAGCACCTCAATAAGCCGGTCGTCTTCACGGGGGCCCAGGTGGGTATGTCCACACACTAGTAGGCGCAAACACCCCAGCGACCGAGTGGACCACGGGGATCAGTGTCAGTATGTATATCTTATATCATCCGCTTATGGTGGGTTCGAATCCAAGATTGGTCCCGATTAGGAACTTGTCAGCAGCACACCGGTGCCACTGAGGTCGTCAACATTGTAAAACCAGATGAATACCGGTTTCTCCTCCCCTATTAAACTGACCCGTCCTGACACGCCGTGATATGAAATATGATTCAAGGCACCGTTTAACCCACCACCAAAGATGGAAGTATATGCCACACATGACATACTACTTGTCATGGCCATGTCATGCTCTTTCAAGTTTAAAGTAGATCTTGCATGACGTGACTAGAATGATTGGATCTAATTGGTTGTCATAATATTCAAACCTAGAGTCACATGCTACTAATTAACACAACCACCGTAATTGGGAAACGAAGTGTATCATCGTGTCATGGAGATGAACACTGTCATCATAGATACATCATTTGATATTCTTGAAGTGCAGGATGACTTCTGAATAGCGTCTATGTAACAATTAAATAGCATCTATATGGTATATGAATAGCGTCTATATGGTATCTGAATAGCGTCTATAAGGTATCTGAATAGCTTCTATGTGACATCTGAATAGTGTCTATATGGTATCTGAATAGCGTCTATATGGCATCTGAATAGCGTCTATAAGGTATCTGAATAGCTTCTATGTGACATTTGAATAGCGTCTACATGGTATCTGAATAGCGTCTATATGGCATCTGAATAGCGTCTATATGGCATCTAAATAGCGTCTATATGGCATCTGAATAGCGTCTATATGGCATCTGAATAGCGTCTATATGGCATCTAAATAGCGTCTATATGGCATCTGAATAGCGTCTATATGGCATCTAAATAGCGTCTATATGGCATCTGAATAGCGTCTATATGGTATATGAATAGCGTCTACATGACACCTGATTAGTTTCTCTCTGACCGCTGAGTAGTGTTAATGGTATCTGAATATCATCTATATAACATCAAAATAACATCTCTATGGCATGTCAGTAGCTTCTATACACAATCTTCTGTATGTGTCACTGTGTCTTGACGACGTGGGACGTTTTCCATCACATTAACCACTGCCACAGACGCTTTATTATTCACTGGCCGCTGCGACATAACTGGAACACTGCTGAGTCAAGCGTTAAACAAAACATCGCAAACAGATGCCACTATTCTTCTTGTCATAACCAGGGGCACCGGGGGCCCAGTCACCTAAGGTGCCGAGCTTCGCTGTGCAGAGTGGCGTCCCTTTTCACGCCAGAAACCTATGATCGTGGGATCGAATCCCGGTTCGCCCCGATTATGTTTCAAGGTTTGTCAGCTCGTGGGTTTCACCGAAGTGGTAAACGTCTAAGAACTGCATCCCTTCGGGCTTTCCTCCCACATTAGGACACGCCGTGATATAACTCGAATAATGTTAAAAGCGGCGCTAAACCCAACTCACTCACTCAATTCTGTATTCCATACCAATGTCCCCTTAAGGTATCTGAAGAGCTTCTATATGTTTATAACCATTAACCACCCAATAACATGACTCCTGTGTATTAACTTACAGATTCCAATATTCGAGTCGTCAACAGACGGTTTGAACAATCTCCTATGTTCGCTCATCATGGCGACTCAACACATTCCGGAGGTAAGACATGACCACACACAGACAACAGACTGCGTCTTTCTACAACTACGGGCGGCATAAATGCTTGTTTTATTTAGGAGTGTTTAACATCCTTAAGATAGCTGTTGGGGCGGTCGGGTAGCCTAGTGGTTAAAGCGTTCGCTCGTCACGCCGAAGACCCGGGTTCGAATCCCGACATGGGTACAATGTTCGAAGCCCATTTCTGGTGTCTCCCGCCGTGATATTGCTGGAATATTGCTAAAAGCGGCGTAAAACCAAAACTCACTCACACTAAGATAGCTGTTTCACTCGGTAAAGAGTTAACATTCAAATGTATTTGTATAGTTGATAAATTAGAATGTAAAATGAGATGCACTGATCACGTGTTTTATGACTTTAACCGTATGAATCTGAAGCGATGGAGTTATATTTTCTGCAACTCTTTGAACCGACATCATCATGGCTTGGTATAAATAATAACAGGTTGTATTTGCCAATTTCACTTGCATATAATTGCGTGTACATGTTAGGTTCGAAGACCTAGGAATGCTCAACGTTTGCAGACCCACGATAGCCGTAACTATAATAAATATTTGTAGAAAGATCTCGTGTTAAATTGTTATCGAAACAATAACCGATTACTTTATAGAAGGGTCTGCGATTCTAATCCTAAAGGCACCATAAGTCGGTTGGTATAATGCAAAAACCTATTGCTAGTACTGAGATTACAAGCATGTAAACATGCAATACCTAATTTCGGGTACTGAGATTGTACAGTTGTGACAGTTTCATTGAACGCTGACATGACATGTGGTGTTTGGTTTGGACGGTCAGGTGATGCTATGCTTCAATAAGACGGCCTTCCGGGCAAACAGGACGATCAAGATCGACTCTGTAGACGTCGAAGCCTATGCTTCCCCTAACATGCCATCCCTAGCGACTGTCGACATGGCTGAAGACGCGCTGGACGTGAACCTCTCGGGTAGGTTTGTTCACTCTCGAAAGACGAGCGATTGTGTATTTAACAAATTAAAAGCGGTCGGCTAGCCTAGTGGTTAAAGCGTTCGCTCGTCACGCCGAAGACTCGGGTTTGATTCCCGGCATGGGTACAATGTGTCAAGCCGCCGTCCCCCGCCGTGATAATGCTGGAATGTTGCTAAAAGCGGCGTAAAACCATCCTCACTCACTCACTCACTAAAATTTACAGTCACATCATCAGTATTTCAGCAATGTTGTGACGAGCTACTTTTTTCCATCCCCATCTTCCTATACTGAATGGTAAAATAACCGGTTATCATTTATTTATATAAAATCTAAAACGCCAGAAAATAATCTGTTTCGAGTATCTGCCGAAACAGATTCCATGCGGCGTAAAGGGAAAAATAGTGACGACAATTATATGAATGGATCACGGAAAATCCGCCAAACATGACCACCCGATCCACAAAAGTGGATGCCAGTGAACAAGGACGAGTGGAAACCTGCCGTTAAGATCAACAAATATGGGATAGCATAGCGCACCATTTTGACAAGCAACGTGTCATAATTTTGTAAATTCCTCTGAATGTCTTTCAGGATATTTCTGGAATGACTTTGCCAGGCTTTATCTGAGAAATACAGCTTAGTGTAATTAACGGTATATCTGATATATTATTTGGACATATTGCATGCGTGTTGATGACAGTGGCTTGTCTACTAGGGACTTGTTGTATGGTCAGCAAAGATTGCTTGTCGAGTATATATTGATATGTGCATCAGTCCTTCATTTAAGGATTACCATAATTTGGGACAATGTATCAGTTCCACACGGGGCACTAGCTATGTGTCCAGACCTGGATAGAGATGAAGGTGAAATGAGGTTAAACGTCGCGTCCAAGATTATTGCACTTATATAGCGACGTGCATGTACGTGTGTGTGTTTGTGTGGCTGCTTGTACTAGCTCACTGAGATACCATGCCGCAGTTTAACACGAATGCCCCACTCAGACACAGTATACTGATTCCGAGCCGACCAGTCCTTGTTTTAGCCCCTTAATGCCGAGCGCCAGACAGGGTTACAACAAGTACCATCTTTTAACGTCTTTTGGTATGACGCGGTCGGGAATCGAACCCCGGACCGTCCGCTCTCCGGGCGGGCGCTCTACCACTTGACCACGGAGGTGGTCAGACCTGGATAGAGCACGGACAAGACACTTTAATGTTTACGTCCCTCGCTAGGATCTAACCCTAAATATTGATATCACAGATAGTCAGCAGCATTAACCAGAGTCTGCATTTGTGACCCACCAGGAGAAAAGGGACCTTATAGGTGCTAGGAAACAGTTGTGCTGTGACGTCATGAAGAACACTTTTCACGTCCACCAACTTCCGTAAAAAACGGCCATGTGTGCGGACTGTAAAAAATATCTCACTTTTCTCTCGTTAGTTCGTCATGTAACAGTATTTCCAAACATTTCACCAATCATGTCTACGTTCAATTAATCAGACATTATTACTACATAAACAGCTATAAGTCTGAGAACGGGACTTTGCAGAAAATGAGTCCAAGTGTTTTATGTATCTCTGTAATACATATAAATCGAATCCTGTGAATTGTATTTTTGTGTTACTAAGATACTGTAGTTTTAAAATATATGAGAAGTCAAAATGTGATTTTCACCCAAAAGGCCCCTTTTCTCCTGGTGGGTCCCAGTGCTTTTGATGCAAAAGATTCCGGCTTGCTGCATCACATCGGATAGGTATGTACAAATCTGCAATAAGTCATTATGACTCCCTCTGTCACTCACATGCTTCGCACCTTGATAAGCCTACAACCATCCATCGTCCTACTCCCTTCCAGTGAAGGAGAGCCTGGTGAGAAGAAACACGGTCACCGAGGAACTGGATGTTCTACCGGTCTGCAACAAGGAGGATGTCGGTATGCTGATGCTGTATCCGGGGATATCAGCAGATATGGTCAGTATGTGAGGATGTGAGAAAGTGTAATACCTGCCGGTTCTCATGTGGTATGAATGATCCGACCCCAGTCCTCTAACAAGACACCATTATAGGAATATTGTTCCCCTGACTCGAAATATTTCTGCTGAAAACTGAAATGCACATAAGGCAGAACAGGTTATCGGTGGAATAGGATATGGACAAAAAGACTACATATATTCGTCCTAAATAGAAACGCATACATGTACGTAGTTTTCAAGAGATTCATTCTGTGAAGTGAGCTGAAATGGGGTCACGGCCAAGATTAATGCACTTATAAAGCGACATGCAGATACATTCTGTTACTTCTACAAGGCTTTAGGATCGAGTTCATCAAACGTTAACGAAGAGATATGTATGTGTCGGTTACGTCAGTATCTCAAACACGGCAGTCATAAAGCTAAGAAACGTGTGTGCCAATTATTTGCCTGAATGCCTGCACACCCCCTGGCCATGGAACAAGTGGCCAGCGAATGACACCTTTTGGGATGCAAGACAAAGTCCACGCAGTGATGACACTATGCGAATAGCAAGGCGCTTCTCGATTTTGTACCACAGTGCACGATATCCGTCCTGATATTATTGAAATAGCGGTATCAACAATATTTCTTCTACATCACTTCGGCATGCAATTAATGTTGCATTCACCACGTAAACCAGTCGCGATACCATAGTACAAAATCGTCAAAATCATTATTGTATTGCGACACAATTCATAGGCGGCTTTGACCACAACCACGAGGAACTAATTCACGGCGTGAGCACTATGTGAACATTTCATTGGATACCCTAGCACGCATGAACATTGGAAGATCCAGGTGTGTTTAAGGCATCTTGATCGGTAATCAAGAGTTGCTGCCAGCAGCCATATTGGAAAATACTAAGAATATACATTCATCACTCTTCTCCACTCGTTCTCCTAAGAAACGTCTGCACCAACGCCACATACTGTTGCCACCAAAGATGACACCCCACTTTCTCCAAGCGGTTCGAATCCGCTCTTCAATATGGCCGTCATATCAACCGTTTTGAAAAAAATATATTTTATCACCATGATTTTGTCAAAATGTAATATGACTTCGATTCGACTTTTTTTTACCACCCTCTTCAATGTGTTCCATTTCACTGTAAACCTCTTCTTTGAAAGATTGAGGTATGTATGTTTCTTTTTATGTTCAATTCATAAGGATGTTGGTTTTTGGTCCTCATTATTAATACAGAAAAGATTGAACACCAATGCTGAGAGTGAGTGTTGGTAAGTGGGTGTTTTTGTTGACATTGGAAAGTGTTGTCTTCGTAACTAGGTGAGCTACAGTCCCTTTGAAATATTTTTTGTAGGTGGTTTGTTTTGTTCGAGATTTGAAGGGAGTGGTCCTACTTTCCTATGGAGCAGGCAACATGAGCGAGGATGTGGTTGATGCCCTCGAGAAACTTGTGAAAGGTGGAGATCGCATGTTCGTTAACATCACAAGCTGTCTGAAAGGAGGTGTGGCGACAAATACATCACTACAGGTAATTACTTTCCTTAACGTAATGGGTAATACAAATAAACTCCATTATGTACATGTTAGGTAATAGGACGAGGGTGTGATTGAGGGCAAAGGGAGTTTGAGATTCATTCAGAGATATCAGAAAACTCTGAAATGGAAGGATTCAATATTTCTTTGACAAAAGTGACAAAACACTTTCCATTAGCATAAGAAATATCTTACGACTGTACGATTCCGACTGTATTAAAATCATGCCTTACTCACACAATGATATCAAGTTAGGAATGTGGTTATTAAATAGTTCAGATGTCACTCAGCAACACGACACCAACTCGTATGTGCCTAAATACGTTGCAGGGCCTGGTCCGGTGTGGACTTATTCTCGGCGGGGACATGACACCCCAAGCTGCCTTCACTAAACTAAGCTACGTCCTTGCGACAAACCTGAGTGTCGAGGAAAGGAAAAAGGTATCTGATAGAAAAACCGCTTTTAGTTATATTTTTTAGCCTGATTTGAAACTTGCTACAGTAACAACGACAAGTGCATTATAAGCAAAGGCAGGAAATATACACGTATATATGGATAAATAGTAAGTGTGACAAAGATTAAGATATATAACTGGAATAAACTAATGGTTTCTTAGTGATAATTTGTTATTTATCACTGTTTAGTTTATACTTGATATTTGTTAAATATATTTAAATGCTTGTAAAGATTTCAGTATGGCCATTTGGAGAAACGACATCAATATTTCACATGTTATTACTGCAAAAAGGCGGAGGCAGAGATAACGGTAGGGTGGACAGCGAGATAACGGTAGGGTGGACAGCGAGATAACGGTAGGGTGGACAGAGAGATAACGGTAGGGTGGACAGAGAGATAACGGTAGGGTGGACAGAGAGATAACGGTAGGATGGGTACAGAGATAACGGTAGGGTGGGCACAGATATAACGGTAGGGTGGGCACAGAGATAACGGTAGGGTGGACAGAGCGATAACGGTAGGATGGGCACAGAGATAACGGTAGGGTGGACAGAGCGATAACGGTAGGATGGGCACAGAGATAACGGTAGGGTTGGCACAGATATAACGGTAGGGTGGGCACAGAGATAACAGTAGGATGGGCACAGATATAACGGTAGGGTTGGCACAGAGATAACGGTAGGGTTGGCACAAAGATAACGGTAGGGTGGGCACTGAGATAACGGTAAGGTGGACACAGAGATAACGGTAGGGTGGGCAGAGAGATAACGGTAGGGTTGGCACAGATATAACGGTAGGGTGGGCACAGAGATAACAGTAGGATGGGCACAGATATAACGGTAGGGTTGGCACAGAGATAACGGTAGGGTTGGCACAAAGATAACGGTAGGGTGGGCACTGAGATAACGGTAAGGTGGACACAGAGATAACGGTAGGGTGGGCAGAGAGATAACGGTAGGGTGGGCACAGATATAACGGTAGGGTGGGCACATAAATAACGGTAGGGTGGGCACAGAGATAACGGTAGGGTGGGCACAGAGATAACGGTAGGGTGGGCACAGATATAACGGTAGGGTGGGCACAAAGATAACGGTAGGGTGGGCACAGATATAACGGTAGGGTGGGCACAGAAATAACGGTAGGATGGGCACAGAGATAACGGTAGGGTGGGCACAGAGATAACGGTAGGGTGGACACAGAGATAACGGTAGGGTTGGCACAAAGATAACGGTAGGGTGGGCACAGAGATAACGGTAGGGTGGGCACTGAGATAACGCTAGGGTGGGCACAGAGATAACGGTAGGGTGGCCAGAGAGATAACGGTAGGGTTGGCACAAAGATAACGGTAGGGTGGGCACAGAGATAACGGTAGGGTGGGCACAGAGATAACGGTAGGGTGGGCACAGAGATAACGGTAGGGTGGGCACAGAGATAACGGTAGGGTGGGCACAGATATAGCGGTAGGGTGGGCACAGATATAACGGTAGGGTGGACACAGAGATAACGGTAGGGTGGGCACTGATATAACGAGACCTGCAGGTAGTCGAGACTGATCTCTGGCGTTGCCGTTTTATATTTGATTTCTGACTTTTCAGCTGATGCTGCAGAATCTAAGAGGCGAAATTACGGTGACGAAAATTGATTCTGTGTAGAACACGATAAACAAGAACGTGTACTTGTACTGGATGTGAGATGAGTGTAAGTAACAGTGTTAAACTATGCATGACGCCCCTTTAAACAACGTTAACAGTGCCTGACGCCTCTTTAAACAGTGTTAACAGTTCCTGACGCCGCTTCAAACAGTGTTAACAGTTCCTGACGCCGCTTTAAACAGTATTAACAGTGTCTGACCCCGCTTTAAACAGTATTAACAGTGCCTGACGCCACTTCAAACAGTGTTAACAGTGCATGATGCCGCTACATGCTCCTTGGTGTAAGACTTGTACAACCACATCAATTGAACAAATTATATGGAAAGGTATTTAACCATGAATAAAGATACATTATTTATAATAAATATTATCTTTATTTCTTTTAACGGCCATTGTACTTTGAGCTTCATAAATGGGCATATTCAATCGTATTGTAACTATTTAGTTAGATTTGCGTCATATTTAAGCCAAAACAGGTTGTAAAAGAAATGTAAGCAAAACAAAGATATTCTACATAATTAGTATTTTTAGTTTTGTCCTTAGAGTATATTTCCATTATTTAAAGTAATATGATAACGTGTTCCAGAAAATACTTTTCGAGATAATGACTGGTCCCTTTCAATGGTTACTGTTTTGAAAAATCAAAACGTTCACACGCAATAGTGACTGTACTTATGTGAGTATACTTTGTTTTACTTGAATCATTTACCCAAAGCAATACAATCCATACATTTATAAAGCTTGGAAATGATCATTGTTAATTTTGCAACAAAATAAATAAAGACTTGTGTTATTACACCACTCTTTCCCAAATCTGTCGTCTGCTAGTAAAGGGAAGATAATTATTTACGTGAAAAGTTTAAAATGTCTTTGTATGTTTGTCAAAAAGTTTAATATTGTTCATTATGTGTATTTATATAACAAATGATGGGAATGGGTCGTATATTTGAACTGGTGGATTCTCAAATCCCAACAAAATACCTTGAAGAATTGACTATTTAAAGTTACTATTTCCTTTTATCGTCTATGACATGTCGTTTAACAAAACGGTTTGTGCAAATTTAACAAATTACAGAATATGTCATATAAATGGATTATATTTTGGTTACAGAATACGATTGTCACCAAAATCTTACACAAGTGCCCCCCTAGTATTTGGGAAGAATGAATGTTCATCCATACCCAAATTTAAAGGAGCCAATTAGGGGTGACGGATGTACGATTCCTCAGGCTCTGGAGCAAGATAATGTGTGACATGACTATGTCAAGCAGATATCAATGAAATCAATGATAACAGAAATGTATTCTTAGTATGAACCCCGAAATATCAGTGCACTGGATATGTTATTTATTCTTTGTTGTAAGTTATATCAATATGACATTAGAAGTTGTAATACTACGTATGCAATAACAGCAATGCAATCGTTGTTCTTATTTTGCAAAACGTTTGCTCAAGTTCCTATTGATAGCCTATTGATAGCCGCGTAGGCTGATGGCGTTCGGAATGCCTATAGGAGACAACGTCATTGTGTGTTAGTGAGCAAACCTCTGAACAAACGAGGTGAAACGAGAGTTGTATTCATGTATTCAAGGTACAAAAGAGATCAACTTGGCATTGCGATAACGTGTTACCATTTTCAGTTCGTATTCACTCCAAACTGGTTTAACGACGAGCAGGGTGTAGCGTATATGTCACGGGATCAACTGGTTTGGAGTGTCTGAGGTATATGATGGTCAGTTCTAACTTAACATTATACTGACACTTGTGACAGCTGCCCTCCCGCTGTCCTTGCAAAGTCAGTGATACTTTCAAATGTTGACTTTGTTTGTCATATAATTATATAGTGGATGGGATTCATACAGTAATGGTTTCAAAACGGGAAGCCTGGTTCAAAACTTGCAGGTTTTAGATTCGATAAAAAAAAAAAAACTGCAACAGAGTTAAATCAATTTGCAGTCATAGTTTAATTTTAAATGCCACTTTCTTAGTCTGGCATAACATTTGATGATGATGATGATGATGATGATGATGATGATGAACGTATCATCCATATGAAATTACTCTAATCTAATCTAATTGTCACAAACACAGGATATGTTTTATCTTATTCACATGTCACAAACAACAAGGTCCAGCCAACACAGGATATGTTTCATCTTGTTCACACGTCATAAACAACAAGGTCCAGACAACACCGGATATGTTTCATCTTATTCACATGTCATAAACAACAAGGTCCAGTCAATACTGGAGATGTTTCATCTTATTCACATGTCATAAACAACAAGGTCCAGCCAACATAGGATATGTTTCATCTTATTCACATGTCACAAACAACAAGGTCCAGCAAACACAGGATATGTTTCATCTTATTCACATTTCACAAACAACAAGGTCCAGCCAACACAGGATATGTTTCATCTTATTCACGTGCCACAAACAACAAGGTCCAGCCAACACAGGATATGTTTCATCTTATTCACATGCCACAAACAACAAGGTCCAGCCAACACAGGATATGTTTCATCTTATTCACATGCCACAAACAACAAGGTCCAGCCAACACGGGATATGTTTCATCTTATTCACATGTCATAAACAACAAGGTCCAGCCAACACAGGATATGTTTCATCTTATTCACATGTCATAAACAACAAGGTCCAGCCAACACAGGATATGTTTCATCTTATTCACACGTCACAAACAACAAGGTCCAGCCAACACCGGATATGTTTCATCTTATTCACATGTCATAAACAACAAGGTCCAGCCAAGACAGGATATGTTTCATCTTATTCACACGTCATAAACAACAAGGTCCAGCCAACACAGGATATGTTTCATCTTATTCACACGTCATAAACAACAAGGTCCAGCCAACACAGGATATGTTTCATCTTATTCACATGTCACAAACAACAAGGTCCAGCCAACACTGGATATGTTTCATCTTATTCACACGTCATAAACAACAAGGTCCAGCCAACACAGGATATGTTTCATCTTATTCACATGCCACAAACAACAAGGTCCAGTCAACACAGGATATGTTTCATCTTATTCACATGTCATAAACAACAAGGTCCAGCCAACACAGGATATGTTTCATCTTATTCACATGCCACAAACAACAAGGTCCAGTCAACACTGGAGATGTTTCATCGTATTCACATGTCACAAACAACTAGATCAAACCTACTTTAGAAAAGAGCCCCAGCCTAATTTCATGCCCCTTGAACACTCTTAGCTTGGTAAATGCTTCTTCATTGTTCGGAATAACACACCGCTTACACTAGTTCTAAAACGAATGTCAAGTACATGCAACGTCGAATTAGCTCACAACACAACCATACAGGAGAGTATGTTTCACAGCTAGCCTAAGGATCCTTACACCGATATTTACCTACACACTATAGCCTTCTTTTGATAACGTCGACCATGTGGTGATGTATTCACGAGACGAAAGCGACGACTCAAACTTCTGAATTATGCGGCCTATGAATTGGCACAAAACAGCCAAGTCCTTTCGGATATGTTTGGCTATTCAATACTATTCAAGCCATATCACAACACAATTTCACAATTTCCATATCCCAATTTCCATCGTTTTCACCTTGCTTTAGGATGCATGGTGCAAAAAGAAATCCACAATGTTATTGATGAGGTCAATATGCTGTAATGTTGTTTAATTCATGACTCATTCAGTGCCGTGATTTGTCCAATACTTATTTTTATCGAGTAATCTAAAAGAAAACTTTCGTAAGAGGCGATCAACGGGATCGGGTGGTCAGGCTCGCTGACTTGGTTTGAAGCATGTCATCGATCCCTATTGCGTGGATCGATGCTCATGATGTCAATCACTAGATTGTCTGGTCCAGACACGATTATTTACAGACCGCCGTCATGTAGCTGTAATATTGCTGTAATATCTCCACAACCCTACAGCAGTGGACATTTCAATAACCACAGGAAATATGTAAAACGAAAACCAGCTGGGAAGCCCGTAATGACACCGGGGGCAGCGACCACTGCCCCATTAAATGTCTTTAAATATACCTTATTATCCCAAACCCTACCCAACTGACACCCCTTTAGGCACGCCCCAGCAAACGAAATTTAATTTTTAAAAAGCTAACTGGCAATTATTTACAAAACTATGCAATCAAACAGACATACACGACAAAAACATAAACACATTCAACACAAACCTCACTACTACACTATATGACATAGCTATTAAATGCATCCCAACCTTCACCATGTCCCCCACCCATAACTCAGTCCCATGGTGCGGCCCTGAATTGATAAAATAAGAAAACTTAGAAAAAAGGCTCTGAATAAACCAGAGAGAGACCGTTCAAAATTATCTTTATTTATAAATCTTAGAAACCAAACTAAAGAACTTATTGAGGCAGCAAGAAAAAGCCACTGGCAAACTTTGTGTAATACCTTAAAAAATGGCAAACATAATTTCAGGAAAATATGAAAAAACATTTAAGCCTTACCAGGTACTTAAAAAAAAGTTTTCTCAAACTTCAAGGACCTAACCACAAATAAAGAAAACGCCAATGTTATTGCTCCCCATTTTGCTAAAACCAGTAGCTCCACCAACTACCCACCCCAATTCCAAAACAACATCAAACAGCACCCCACATTCATTAAATAACCAGGCCTCTCCCACCTACCCATCAACAAAATACTCAACATTCACGAATTGCAAACAGCCCTAAAAAACAAAAATACAGCATCCGCCACAGAATTAGACATCAGCTATATTATACTAAACAAAATCCCCACTGAAATACAACACTTGATCTTACAACCCTAAAATCTGGAAATCTGGCACCTCAATCTTGGAAACACGTTAAAGTGATACCAGTCCTGAAGCCAGGAAACCCCAAAATGAGCCTGACTCCTACCAGCCCATATCTTTAACCTCTCACTTATGTAAAATTCTTGAATCAAATATAAATAACAGGCTCAAACATCACATGTCTGTAAATAACCTTATTAGCCCTGGCCAGAGCGGCTTCACTAACAACAGACAGACTTAAGACCATATTGTACATTTGGAACAGGACATTAGGACAGCACAAGCACAAAAACAACACACCTTTATGGACTTCAGCAAGGCTGTTGATACATATACACCATATACACTCTACCTGGTATCACATACACCCATCTACTCTGCCGCATCTCAAGACAAAACCAACAAAACAGAGCTAGGTATCCACATTGACCAAGACCCCCAATAACTACCGTAATATAACTGGAATACTTTTAAAAGTGGCGTTAAACCCAAATCACTCACTCACACCATACTTCTAAAGCCGAGATAAAATCTAAAGTAAAAAACTACATCAAAATTTAAAATTTCAAAAACTGTGTTCAAAATTCTAACTCGACATGGCTTAAAAGCCTATTTTATAAAAAAAACTCTACAAATTCCACAATTACAACAATTCGACATTTTGTTACCAAATTATATCCCGAATAATAAGTGGCAACACAACTCTCAATTACAATCTATATAAACAACACCGTCATGACACTGATAACTGCAATCACTGTAATCAGCCCGAAGACCTAAATCACATGTTTAACCACTGTCCGTTATGTAGCACCGTTCACTCCAAACTATAGCACTCTAACCCTTCTAACTATTAGCGAACCGCATCCGTGGTCTAGTGGTAGAGCGTCTGCCCGGAGAGCGGAAGGTCCGGGGTTCGATCCTCAGCCGCGTCATACCAAAAGACGTTAACAGATGATACTTGTTGTTAACCCGTCTGGCGCTCGGCATTAAGGGGCTAAAACAAGGATTGGTTGGCTCGGAGTCAGTGTACTGTGTCTGAGTGGGGTATTTATGTTAAACTGCGGCATGGTGTCTCATTGAGCTAGCACTTTAAATCGGCATTAGTCCGGACAAGTACAAGCAGCCACACACACACGTGCATGCACGTCGCCATATTAGTGCAGTAAACATGGACGCGACCTTAAACCCCATTTCACCTCACTTATGGTACAGTCCTAACATGACATTAATGTTTAGCAATTAATGTTGAAGAATACTCGACGTTGTAACGGCAGGGTCGCGGAGATTAACATCAGACAGACTTTCCCTTGCTGTGCCTGGTCACTCTAGAGTATGAGGCGCTTGACCCAACTCACCTGTTCTCCAGTGACATCAAGCTGTCGGTCCGTGAAGATCCGGGGTAAAATAGGTCTTCAACAACCCATGCTTGCCGTAAAAGGCGACTAACGGGATTGGGTGGTCAGGCTCGCTGACTTGATTGATGCATGTCATCGATCCCAATTGCGTGGATCGATCAGCAGTCTGAATGTCATGAACTCTAAAAAACTCATTACAGTATATTAAGTGATCCATGGGATTTCACGGTGTACATATAAACGGCAAAACCCTCTCCATGATCATAAGACATGGCTTAAGTCATCTTTAAATAACGAATGCAGAGTACACATTAATGTTAAGATGTACACGTGCGTATAGTGCTGGAAACCTAACATTACATGTAACTATTTAAACTTCACAAGAAGTATATCCGGTCAGTGACATAATTGTATACTGTGGTATTAGTTACTTAACATTGTTCATTAACAAAAAACTATTGAATAAATCCATTCGCTCAGATCAATGTATTGTTTTCCATGTTAAATTTTGTCCTTTTTTGCTGCTATTGAAGAACACTACCATGAAGATACTTGGCGTGGATGGACTGTCCTGAATCTAGCTACGAAGGATGTATAGTTCACACTTAACTGTTTGCATGTATGATGTTCAATACTTTCAATGCTTACAGCCTGCATCTGAACTTAGCACACAACAGGCATCTAAGTCACTAGGTATTCTCTGTTGACGACATCGAAAAACTTTTTACTGCACTGTTATCGAGTATTTCCAACTTAAAGGGCGAACTCCAACAGCTATATGAACAAAGGGATGTCCCTTTGCAAGTTTTAAGAGGTTGGCTGCACAGTTCAAGACGGGAAGAAAGAGCCTTAAAAAGTATTAAGATGACACGATGTTAGACAATATTGATAAATATATGTGATTATGGATGAACGACGACTCACACGTCACAAAGAGAGTGTTGAAAGCATTCTGATCATGAGGAAGAAACTGGTCAATGGTCAATGGTCAGTTCCAGTTTCATCATATTTTGAAGCAGCTGATTTTGTGGAACGACTTGTAACCATGGATGAGTCTTGGGCTCATCGCTATCAGTCAGAGACTAAACAACAGTCAAAGGAGTGGAAAACGTTGACATCTAAATCCCTTCCTCCAAGGAAGGCAAAGCCTGTCCCATCAGCTGGCAAAGTGGTGGCTTCCGTTATCTGTGATCTAAAGGAATCCTACAGGTAGACGACCCCTGAAAGGCCAGAACATTAATAGCATTAACCAGCAGGCACTGGTGTCCGATCAAACTGGTTTTCAATCTGTTCCTCTTTACAGCCTGATGTCCTGGTCGGTAAAAACACAACACAATCCTGACCGAGATTTACACAGCTCTACCGACAGCGTGTGTTGTATCCACAAAGGCGTCGTAAGTCCATGGTTGAGCTATGTGTCGCTTTGAATGACTATGCCTCGCATATTTGATTTGATGGTCTTCTCTTCTGTCACAATCGTGATATAAGGAGATTTTATTCTCTCATATCACATGTATTGCGCATTTATTGATTATTGACTTTTTTGGTTTAAAAAAAATACGTATAAGCTCTGAACACCAGGTTTGTTGTGTTAGCAAGTAAGCCTGACATACTTTATATTTGTTCTTTGTAGCTTGTCAAACTATTGATACAATTAAGGAAACTGTTTCTGTCTTAAATATGAATATTTCTATGTACGGCAAAGATAACGACCACTGACTAGCGAGAGCAAGTTATATATTCATTGAAACAATGTTCATCAAACAGTATAGTAAAGTAGTAAAACAGATCTAGACAACCAAGTGAATTACAACAAAAATAAAACGTCAACGACAAAGAATACTCCGTCTCAAGAACCATATTCATTGAGTGTTTAAAGGCAATTTGCAGTGAAAAGTAAAGGAATGGGTACTGAAAAGCAATGCTATTCATTTATTCATTCACAAATTGACCATTGTCATTTAGAGAAATTAATTAATCAGGTAATGAAGTAGTTGGTGTGTGGTGTGTATGTTTGTGATATGCGTATGTGTGTGTATGTATATGTTTGTTTGCGTGTGTGTGTGTGGTGTGTATGTCTATGATGTGTGTGTGAAATGAAATTTCGCTTGTTCAGGACTAATCTCTGTCGCAAAATGTTGAAAAACATAACGAACTCAAAGAGGACATTCATTTTTCGTTCTTTATAACCATAGTTCGTCATAAGCATATATACAGCATGTAAAAAGCAAATGGCAGCAACCAAGAAATAAGTTCGTAATATCAGTCAATTCGTTTGTATTGTGTCATATTCTTATAATTATTTTTTGAATGTTGAAGTGAGTTGGAATGTGAATAATTCCTTTTGTATGCAACAGTCAGAAACGGCAAATTTAAAAGCTATATAACTAAACACAGGAGAATCTCTGCCTCAGATTCAGATGAACGCCCAGAAAACCTGGGACTTGAAATGATTCATACAATTTGAAATAGTACTTGCATATACATTGAATGTCTTTCGACTGACTGAGTTTGATTTTACGCCGCTTTTAGCAATATTCCAGCAATATCACGGCGGGGGACACCAGAAATGGGCTTCACATATTGTATCCATGTCGGGAATCGAACCCGGGTCTTCGGCGTGACGAGCGAACGCCTTAACCACTAGGCTACCCGAATGTCTTTCGAAATATCAGTGTGATCAAAATGTACATATTGCTTTGAGGTACTTATACAGTAAACGATGGTTATAACGAACTCAAAGGGGCCACTAGGTTTAGGTCGTTATAGCCGTAGTTCGTTATAAGCATGTATACAGAATATAAACAGCCAATATCCGCGACCAAGAAATAAATTCGTCATATCAGTGAGTTCGTTATAAGCTTGTTCGTTAGTAACTTATTTTACTGTAATCTGACATGTGGATTATATTTAAATTCTAGTATGAAACCTCAAACCTCAACACAAGTGTTACATATATGTTATTTATCATCTGTTCTCGTGTATATCAATATGACATTAGAAGGTGTAATATTACATACCGAATCCAAGGAAACACTTCCTTGTTCTCGCTGCTCAAAGCGTTTGCTCACGTTGCTATTGATAGCCGTGTAGACGGGTGGTGTTCTGAATGCCCACATGACATACTGCCATTGTGTGTTCCTCTAAGCAAACTAGGTCAAGCGAAAGTTTACCGAATAGTCGGGATACATTTATTCATGTTATAAAAGTGATCAGTCTGGTATTGCGAAAACGTGTTGCCATTTTGAGTTCTTGTTCACTCCAAACCAGTTCAATTACGAGCAGGGTGCATCGTGTATGTCAAGGGATCAACTGTTTCCGAGTGTCTGAGGTATATGATGGTCAGTCCTTACCTGACACTGATACTGACCCTACTGGCAACTGCTATCCCGGTGACATGTCAAAGTAAGTGATACTTTCATTCGCTGATAGTTGTTGTCATACACTTCTAGGTGGATGGGATATCCCAAGTAATATCCTAATCACAATGTCTCATTGTCACCAACAACAAACTCTAACCTACACTAGAAATGGGCCTCTAGCCTAGATTTATCCCTCTCAGACACGTGTATCTTGTAAATGTTTTTTCATTGTTCGGATTAACACAACACATGTCCCAGTTATAAAACGAATGCCAAATAAACGTAACATCGTCTTCAGGTACACACAGTTGTGTACGTTTCACAGCTGGCCAATGCAGCTTTACACCACTGGCAAGTGATTCATACTTTTATTCGTTGATACTTATTGGCATATACTTATATGTGGATGGGATTGCTCCAGTAAGCCTTATTGTCACAAACAACAAAATACCCCGAGGTCTCATGGGTCTCATGCCTTGAGCCA
Source organism: Haliotis rufescens (assembly GCF_023055435.1). Lineage (NCBI taxonomy): Eukaryota > Metazoa > Mollusca > Gastropoda > Lepetellida > Haliotidae > Haliotis > Haliotis rufescens. Next base: position 59,082,768 of record NW_025964334.1, read on the forward strand.
ACCCTCTCAGACTCTCTTAGGTTTGTAAATGTTTTTTCATTGTTAAGATGTACATACATGTACCAGTTATTATAACGACTATCAAATATATGTAACATCGTCCTCACGCATAACACAAGCATACAGTTGGTTAAGTTTCACAAACAGCCTGCAGAACCTTACACCAATGTCTACCTACACACAGGATTCACCGACTTTTGATAACGTCGACCATGTGCTGTTGTATCCCAAAGACGAACTTTACAAATGAGACTATGGCATTATTTCTTAGGCAGCCTATGGTTTGGCTTCAAACTACTGCACTTAAGGTGCATGCCGTTATTTGAGAAGTCCTTTCATAAATGTTGGGCTATTGAAAACTTTTCAAATCATATCACGAAGTGGTGACATTGTATTCACCTTGCATTAGGACTCATGTTTCAAAAGGAGTCCGGAATGTTTTTGATGAGGTCACTAAGCTGTACATGCTGTTTAACACATGGAGCATGCAGTGCCGTGATTCAGCAAGTTATTAACCTGAAACGTGTAGAGAAGAATAAACTAATAATCATATTGAATACTTATACACTTGAAATCTTGCCCTATCTTGTGCTGTGCAGTTTATATTGACTATTAAGTGTCAACCTACCAAACACGAATGGCTTGTGACATATCAATGTTTATGTGATGGAGCTGTAAGACGTTGTAGGCCTTACTGAACATTCCTTACTTAATAAACATTAACACACATGTGATACTGATCTTAAATACAGTGAAAATTTGTGCAATACTTATGTTATCTAGTAATCATTAAGACACAAGAGTAGTAAATTACTTGAAAAATAACTTTAGCTAGTCCAGAATGTTTAGTGATAAAATACTACATTTATCTGCACCACCATGATAATCTCATCTTGGTAACATAAACATGCTGCGTGACATGAATAGTTTTTTCTTACTGATCCACTTCTGGAAACGATATTACTAGCGTGATAATTATGTAAATGTAAAACCACATTGAAATAACATCAGTAGTTCACTGTTATGTTAATGATAACTGTGACTATTGTCGGATGATGTTTTCTGCAGTTGATGGAGGGTTCTCAGCGTGGTCGGAGTGGACCACTCCGTCATGCGCAGTAACATGTGGAACAACAGCCACGACGCAGGTGCAGAGAACACGGAGCTGCAGCAACCCTCCGCCAAGCAGAAGCGGACAACCATGCACGGGAAGTTCTAAGGAGACAAAATTTGTAAGCTGCACATTTGGTCCCTGTCCAGGTGAGATGAAATTTTGTACTGAATAAATGATATTGTGCTTTTTTGTCAACGGATGTAATGATACTGTGGCTGTACCTGTACCTGCACCTGCACCCATGCACATGATCTGATCACGTGGCTAGAAGTACCTATTATTATTTTTTAATTCCTCTTTTAATTTGTCTTTTATGTCTTTATCTATTCCCTCAAAACCTTACCGCAGGTAATTTCATCACTACTGTGGTATATTTGAATATAATATAGGACAGGCTCAATGTTGACTAGCAGAAAACCATGATTATTATTTCGGATCCGGTGGACCCTGATTATGTTTCTTGGTTTGACAGCACAATGCCCGTGCTCGTGTGTTTCACTAAAGATATAAAAGTGTAAGACCGGCATCACTTCGGACTTGCCTCTCACGCCGTTAAAGGACTGGTTCGGAGGGATAGCCTAGTTGGTGGTTAAAGCCTTCGCTCGTCTCCCAATGTCCACACATGGCTACAATGCGTAAAGCCCATATCTGGTGTCCCCTGACGTTTATTTGCTGGACTAGTGCTAAATTCGGCGCAAAACCCATCTCAATCCTTCACTGTGTAACAGAAATAGTGTTCAAATCAGTGTCGAACCCAGGTCATAATATTCGAATATATGCTGTGCCTTTTCCTCCCGTACCACATCACTTAGCTGATTTGGTGTCTTGGCGTATTTGGTTGACAGCATGGGGTCGTACCCCGACGACATGATTATTTCTCATGATACCAATCACTGTATTGTCTGGTCCAGACTTGATTCTTTTCAGGCCGCCTTCACACATCAGGAGTATTGCTGGATCCAACGTTAGACAACAAAAAAACATTTGTTTGTAATTGAAAGTGTGTATGTATCAGGTGCTACCGATAGCACAGGACATGCTTTTCCTTTTCTCAAACACCTGGTGTCATTCCTTTTTTCACTTATTCATTCATATTATTTCTGTAAATGTATTTTTCTTTCACGCCCTATGGAATCTGTTATGGCAGATAATTGATACTGATTATTCTCTGATATTGGCGGTTTGAATTCTATTAACAACAATGTTTGTTTTGCTTGCGTTCCAGTACATGGAGGTTTCTCGCAGTGGACACAGTGGTCCAATCCGTCATGCGCAGTAACGTGTGGCTCATCAGTCACGACGCTGGTGCAGAGACATCGGAGCTGCAACAACCCTCTACCTAGCTTTGGCGGATCACCTTGCAGGGGAAGTTCTGCTGAGAGTGCAGTTGTAAACTGCAACTTGACCGACTGTCCAGGTGTGATAAACTTTTGTATTGATAACATTATTTGATATTGTGCGTTTTTGTCAACGGATGGAACGATACTACGGTTGTACCTGCACCCATCACATATTCGAACTACGTTATATCTCCCCACCAGACCACGGAGGTGGTCCAGTAGATTAGAAAACACGGTACTTGAAAAATGATTGTAACTAGTTAAGAATGTTAAATGATAAAATACTATATTTGTCTGTACGACTCATGAACATATCCCATTTATCAGTCCACTTTGTGAAATAAACACGTTATGTGACATGACAATTTATTTCTTACTGATCTTAGTCTGGAAACGATATTATTGGTGTGAAAGTGATATTTTACTTCATGAAAATAAATGGAATAGTTAATCACTTCATACCTAAAATTACTTTTAGATAACACCAGTAGTTCACTGTTATGTTAATGATAACTGTGACTATTGTCGGATGATGTTTTCTGCAGTTGATGGAGGGTTCTCAGCGTGGTCGGAGTGGACCACTCCGTCATGCGCAGTAACATGTGGAACAACAGCCACGACGCAGGTGCAGAGAACACGGAGCTGCAGCAACCCTCCACCAAGCAGAAGCGGACAACCATGCACGGGAAGTTCTAAGGAGACAAAATTTGTAAGCTGCACATTTGGTCCCTGTCCAGGTGAGATGAAATTTTGTACTGAATAAATGATATTGTGTTTTTTTGTCAACGGATGTAATGATACTGTGGCTGTACCTGCACCTACACCTGCACCCATGCACATGATCTGATCACGTGGCTAGAAGAACCTATTATTTTTTTTTAATTCCTCTTTTAATTTGTTTTTTATGTCTTATCTATTCCCTCAAAACCTTACCGCAGGTAATTTCATCACTACTGTGGTATATTTGAAAACAATATAGGACAGGCTCAATGTTGACTAGCAGAAAACCATGATTATTATTTCGGATCCGGTGGACCCTGATTATGTTTCTTGGTTTGACAGCACAATGCCCGTGCTCGTGTGTTTCACTAAAGATATAAAAGTGTAAGACCGGCATCACTTCGGACTTGCCTCTCACGCCGTTAAAGGACTGGTTCGGAGGGATAGCCTAGTTGGTGGTTAAAGCCTTCGCTCGTCTCCCCATGTCCACACATGGCTACAATGCGTAAAGCCCATTTCTGGTGTCCCCTGACGTTTATTTGCTGGACTAGTGCTAAATTCGGCGCAAAACCCATCTCAATCCTTCACTGTGTAACAGAAATAGTGTTCAAATCAGTGTCAAACCCAGCTCATAATATTCGAATATATGCTGTGTCTTTTCCTCCCGTACCTCATCACTTAGCTGATTTGGTGTCTTGGCGTATTTGGTTGACAGCATGGGGTCGTACCCCGACGACATGATTATTTCTCATGACACCAATCACTGTATTGTCTGGTCCAGACTTGATTCTTTTCAGGCCGCCTTCGCGGAGTTTTGCTGAGTCTAACGTAAGACAACAAAAAGACATTTGTTTTTTAATGGAAAGTGTGTGTGTGGATTAGGTGCTACCGATAGCACAGGACATGCATTTCCTTTTCGTAAACGCCTGGTGTCATTCCTTTTTCAGTAATCCATTCGTAATATTTTCATAAATGTTTTTCTTTTACCTCTGTGGAATCTGTTTAGGCAGATAATCGATACTGATTATTCTCTGATATTGGCGGTTTGAATTCTATCATCAACAATGTTTGTCATGCTTGCATTCCAGTACATGGAGGGTTCTCGCAGTGGACACGGTGGACCAATCCGTCATGCGCAGTAACATGTGGCGCATCAGCCACGAGGAGGGTAGAGAAAACCAGACGATGCGACAGCCCTGTACCAAGCAATGGTGGGCGTTATTGCATTGGGGATGCATATAAATTTGAGGATAGAAATTGTCAGCTTCCAAACTGCCAAGGTGAGACCTATTTATCTACTTTCTATAGGTTGTCTTGAATATATATGCGACAAAACACTTTCCATAATCAACAGAAGTATCTGCTAAAAGCACTGTCCATTATTCGATTCCGACCGTGTCATGAGACATCACTAAATTAGTCTTTGCAAGAAGTCGGTGGGCAATGAAAGTACCGTGGTGGGAGTCCAAACTGTCTCAGGTCGTGAACGTTTACTACTTTGGTAAAACTCGACACTGGATCATATACAATCAGGATAAGTCCAGACTCAAACTCTCAACTAGCGGATGCTGTACAACGAACCGCCTTACACCTCTGGGTTGTATACATATACCTTATTTTTGCCTGTTGTATTTGTTTTTTAAATTTGATCCATATTGATGTTAACAAAAAAAATTTGAAAGGGATACAGTCAGAACTCGAAACACGAACGATGGTCAGCGGAAAACACATCTTGATCTCTGTAGATACATGGAGGAAACATCTATACATGCAGTAAATACAACTACAGGACGCTGTTTCTAGGCCAAAACATAACAGCTTGATAAACCTGGTTATGTGTATCCGGAATGTACTTTTAGTCAAAACTCTATTAAATATACAATACAACATGTAAACAAGTCTATGTCAAAACTCCAAATCGAATGTTAGAAACAATGTTAGCCTCACTGTTTAGGTGCCAAAACCTCAGAGGAAAGCCAGTTTTGATTATCCAACGAAACAGATTACACAGGATGTAAAAGGCAAAATAGCAGTGATAGTTATATGAATGGATCACTGTAAACCAGTTACTACACCAGGTGTTCCTGTGTGGAAGCTTAGATGTCTAAAGCAAACTTTGTAGTGCATGTATGATATATTGATGGAAACATTCACAGATGACGTGGGGTTTAATACATGGGGACAATGGATTAATCAAACCTGTGACGTCACATGCGGATCATCAGCCTCCAAGACGGTCACGAGAGTAAGGACTTGCATGTATCCAAGTCCACAGAATGACAGCGGAAACTGCACTGGGCCGTTTGAACAGACGAAAACGGTGAACTGTAACTTATCCAACTGTGCAGGTAGGTTGAACGTTGTCCATAGATCTCCACATGGCCCTTCAGACTCAACACGGATACTTAAATGATAAACAATCACGCAAAGAATATTTGACGAACAGTAAATGCCAAGAGACAGTTGCTGTATGATTGTTTATAGTCAGAAATATAACCTACAAATCCCTTTCTATAATCAAAAGTAATCTGTGCAAAATGTCCATTGTTCGATTCAAGCTCCATAACACAATCAAAGACTTAGTGACCATATGAAATAAGGACGATACCAGGTGTTCTCGAAAATATGTATTGTCAATGCAAGACAATAAGAGGTCTAGATCATGCGCCGAAATAGATTCCACATGGAGTAAAGGGAAAAATAGCTGTGAGAATAATATGAACGGACCACTGGAAATCAGTGATGACACCAGGTGTTCGCGAAGGACTCACACCCGCCAATTGCATATTCCAATGTGTACCCTTGTATGTGTCTATCAGTATATATCCATGGTACTGCATTCTGATATGCATTAAGTATTACTGATGGTTCATTGCAAAATTGAAGTAACCAAAACATTGATTAAAGTTTATCCAACCACATACACCATATCAAGTGTGTCCTTCTTCTGCTAGTGGACGGCGGTATATCTGAGTGGGATCAATGGGATGACCCCCCGTGTCCAGGGTCATGTGACGGGGCGGTCAACACAACTTTGACCAGGACCAGAAACAGAACATGCTCCAACCCTCCTCCCAGTAATGGCGGCACAGACTGTACAGAAGCCAGGTGGCAGAGGAACACGAAAACGTGTTGTCCAGGTACGGCTGATAACAAGAGCATTGTTTAAGTTAGTCTGAGACAAAGGAGTGGTCTCCAGGTACGGCTGACATCAAAAGATCATTGTTTAAGTTAATCTGAGTAAAGTTATGGACAAAGAGTTAATTTTGTCAGGCAAATCAACACAAATGAGTGTCGTCCAGGTAAGTCTGAGACAAAAGAGCGTTGTTGGCCAAGCAACAGTGACATAAAAAGGGTGTTGTTTAGTCAAATCTGCTACAAAATAGCGTTGTTTGGGCAAGTGTGTAACACAACGGAATGCTGTGAAGGTATAGATTCGACACACGAGCGTTTTTCAGGCAAAGAGGAATTTAGGTCTTGCCCCTGGTAGGCGCTGATCAGTCATTGTTTCAATGACATATCTATTACCTTTGTTTATTTGATTTTTTGACATGTTGGGAAATGAAGACACTGCTTGTCATTTGTCTGACGGACAAAAATGTATAATTAGTATTCACAATATTTTGATCCGTCGACTTTAGGAATCAAATAATTGAAATTTCAGTGTAAAACCTCCCACTTTATGACAAGCAGGCATTACATAAATTGAAGCCTTCTTTGCACGCGATGTTAGACCTGAAATATGATTGGGTCAGTATCTTTATCTGGACAGGAGATCATGAGGCAGGCACAGAACTATTCCATTCCTCCAACATCAGCCGCTTTGTACCAATATGTTAAAAGGCCACTGGCCACTGGCCACTGTTGGGGACGAAGTCTGGAGGCCGAAACAGCCCATTCCACACCAACTTAGTGGGGGTGGGTTATATCAGTATCACATGGCTATGAGCCTTTGTGGACTACACTACCACAAGCTTCTAAGTCATTCTAAAGCTTCTGAGTTGTAGTTATGAGATGTCTGAGATGGGGTGTAGAGCAAGGTGTAGAGCAAGGTGGGGCTGTCTTGTGTCACTTTTGATCTGTACACCACTTTGCAAATATAATAACAAATAATTGTCACTAGCCAACCAAAACATAAGCCATGGACAAGCATATTTCAAAAAATAAAAAAATCGTTCTGTAAATATTCTGTTATTTACCATATGTGTAAACAATATTGGTAAAGTTATTTGTCTTTAATGGTGCATTCTAAAGATATGCTGAAATGATATTCAGCAGACAACAAACATGTCCACGATGCAAAAACATGTCTAGTATGGACATCTCAAGGTACTGATTTGATTTATGAAATTACTTTTTCATAACAGTTCCTACTTTATTTGAAATAACTTAAAACTTTCCATATCATTACAACGTGCTGTGTGTTCGTAGCTGATTGGAGCTCACGTACCAGCCGAGTTCGGAGGCTTCTACCTTGATTGGTTAACAATGACCGATGTTGAGGAAACATTCTACAACACCCAGCCAAGTCTGGATAAAGCAATCTATGACAGAGTCAAGCGTAAGCTGGGACACAACGACACAGAGTCCTTCCAACAATCTTTGATTGAGATATACAAGAGTGACCTAAGTGAGCTGAATCACATACGTCAAAGTAATTATGACCATGCAAGGGATACAGTCGAAGGTGGCATACCGGATCATGTATTGCAAGCAAAGGTACTCAGCGGAGCAAGTATTACATCGATGGGAAACCAGTCTATGTGTTCGCCTAATGAAGAGGATGACAATACAACTGATCAGACAGCAGCTCACGTCTTACCATTCGATGAGAATGACTCAATATCTACGATTCTCAGCCATGTTATAAAGATAAAACAGTGCATTGCTCGTGGAAATGATATGTCTGAAAACAAATTAGCACAATTGGAAAACAAATTCCGCCGCAAAAGGTGCTATCTGTGATAAGTACAATCTTGTCAATGAACTAAATAACAAACGGAGCAACTCTGAAGACAGGCACACGGAGCTGAGGGCAGAGCTTAAGTTGTACAATCAACAAAACAAATCATATCGTGATCATATTATTGAACTGGAAAATGAAATCCTCCGGTTGAACTACTCAGTTGATTCCAAACTTAAAGTCATCGAAAGCAAGATTACCACTATATCTAACAAGCATAAAACTACTGGTGAAAATAAACACAACACGACAGTAGCTCATGCAGTCGAATCACATAAAAGAGATGGACCATCTACCACAACTACGTCTCCAAAAGCATCGATGTCAAATACATCTGTACACTCAGACACCCAACGTCGTGAACGTGAGACAACACCTACACCAGATAACATCGCTACGGGCAAGGCTAGATCAGGACACAAAAACCTTGATCTAACTGAACGGAACTACGACTATGACTTCACCCACCACGATGAACACCGTGAAACAGAGCCGTGGCAACAGGTGAGCTCGAGCAGAACCTACCGATCCCCCACTGATAACCATCTCACCCACGAGAAACCGAAACATCAGATCACTGGCAAAGACGCATCACGCCCTAGAAGGTGTACCGAGAATCCGGACAAAACGACTAGTTCTATCTGTACAACATCAAAGCTGATGAACCATTTGACTCTGTCAAAGATCTGACATACGAGTACGCCCAGGATATGCGTGTGCGTGTCACCTTTGTCCGACTAATGAAGGAGAATAAGGTAATAAAACATCCATGTGTCACATCCAGTTTAGAAGGGAAACTGTGAGCAAGGTGGGCGAACTCCTAATGACGCTGTCATTATTAACTTGGCATGAACGTGGAGTACTCCACGGTACGGACTGTATTCGTCAGACATTGTCTCGACATGCTGATGTTGTGGCTCTACAGGAGCATTGGTGACCGGCAAATAGAATGTCTAAATTAAATATGTTTCAGGATCTAAATTTGATATCCTAAAATGCTGTTTCCCCGGATACATGTTGTTTTCGGGGATCAGATGGATTGGCAATCTTAGTTAATATCAACAGCGAGTGGAAAGCTCACTCTATCATTGTAAGCACAGACCACGCAGTAGCTATCAAACTAACTAGCGACACTACTGTGATATTTATGTAACAGCATGTTTTCTACCTTCAACTATTGTACTACATTCTTTGTATTGTGACGCCCTTAACGATCTCTGTGAAGAGGGTGATACTTTTATCTACTTTTATTTACTTGGTGATCGTAATGCAGATATGTGTAAGCATAATTTCACTGCCCGGGATAAGCTAGTTAGCACTGCTATATCTGATAGACACCTCCTACACACCATTAGTGAGCTCGCATCCCATTCCCCACGTTATACATGTAGATCCAAGGATAACACCCCTAAGAGTATGATTGACTATATCCTGCTACCCTCGTGGATAAAGGACCATGTTACCGATCTCCTTGTCATAGATACATGCCCTTATAGGGTGTCACATCACCTCCCATGTTTATTATGTCAGTATATTGTCAATATCTCCCCCCCCCCCCCCCCCCCCCCCTCCCTTCCAAAACGGAACAAAGCAAGTCAAGATGATACACTCATGTACCAATGTGAATTTGATACATACGAGTATATACATATACTCTGTACGGTACTTTCCCTTCAAAATTGAAATTGAGAAATCATGTTAATGAAACTATATGCAAATACGAAGAACAATTATGGCTCACAAATGTATCAAATAACGCAAGCATGTCCCGTTATAAGAGAATTCATACGAAATTAACATACCATGTACTTTGGCAAATAGCTTTTCTGTACCCGGAATATCGACCTGCTTTACAACTTTGTGTGAAAGTCTCATCACGCAGTAAACTTCAAAAAGAGTGCATGCTCTGTAATAGGCATGCTTTCGACTATGACAGCCATATTGTTTCAGCGCTTATATCAGAAGGAAATGCGTTTTTCTCTTCTCTCATTGACTTACTTGACGTTAAAAAATATGTTGATTTTGAAATGCAAAAATTCTCATTCTTATTTGGGGCTGAAACAAGATTTACTCACAATCTGGATCAACACACCTGGGATGCTATTATACTACAATTCGCCTCGTATCTTTACAAACCAAAACATCTTTTGACGTATGTCTTTTAGTGAATATCTGTCTTCGTTTAGGTATCTGAATTTGATAAACCGTGTGTAATTGTAAATATGTTATGCCCTTTTATTGTGTTAACCACGTGCAATTTAATAATCTTTTCATTGTAATCTTTGGAATGACATCTTGAGGAAGTAAAGATTCTCTCTCTCTCTCCTTAATGTTGAACTGTCAGAAACACAACTTGCTCCAGTCGTTAGTAACCGTTTCATTTGAAGATAGAGGGAATGTTTGTCTCATGTTTTTTCTCAGGAACTTAAACATAGACAAATACAATTGAATTCTTCACTGGTGCCTTAGATTAATGTCACTATATCTGATGTTGAAATAGAGTCATCGTCTTCCACGCGGCAGCTGGCTGTTGGCATTTCTGTTGGAGTAGCTGCTCTGCTGGGTCTAATAGTCATCATCGTATGTGTCATGAGGCGACGACACTCATCCGAGAAGGTACACAAGATACGTCATAAGATATGCGTTGATAAATCTGTTTGAAAGAAATCCAAGTTTACACATCTCGCGAAATGAACCAATAATATTTAAGCATTTTGAGGATTTCATTGTACATTAATCTGTCAACACATAGAGTTTTCATTCTGTTTTCAAGGAAAAGCCTTTTGTCCCTGCTAGACTCGAGTTGATTACGTTAATGGGCGAGGGGAAGTTTGGTGAGGTGTGGAAGGCTCGAGCCCACGGTATTAATTCCAAGGGACAGTGGGACTTCGTGGCTGTGAAGAAGTGCAAAGGTATGCACATTGTATAGGAGAGGTTTATGTTACCATATCATGTTGTGTCTGTGTATGTGTAGCTCTCAGTCCATGTCATGCACCTCAATAATTCTGTTCCATTTTTTGCTCTTGATTCTTCTATTTAGGATACGCTAACCGGAACTATACTATAGGTGGGGACTACAACTGTGAATACAAACGGACATACAATCCCATTCATTACAACCGTAACAACAATACAACAGTCAGCACTACACTGTGCACGAATGACTTGAAAGAAATAGCATTGGTGTGGATAGTCCCAATATGTGGAAATCTGAAACGAAGTTTGAGATACATTGTGGTGCCTGTGTATGTGCTACGATGTTGTAGGAGTATTCAATGAGGATGGTGGCTAGTTATCTCAAGCGTTACAATCTTATGTATTGATTTGAGATAAACAGTATTTTAGATAATGGTTATATATGAAATATGCGGTTTTCCGTAAACTATGTTTTCTCGAATTGTTCAGGGGCAAATGTTTCTTTTATTTTACCTGTGTTCGTTTCTGGAATATGGCCGTGTATGAAATCTCCCGTTGCAATGTATTACAGGTAATGCCACAGAGGCTGTACGAGAAGACTTCAAACATGAAATTGAACTCATGAAGTCTTTACCGAAACATCTCCATGTTGTGAATTATCTCCATTTTTCAGCCAAGGCAGGTTCGTATCAATTACTACATAACGACAGATTAAAGATTTAGAAAACAACTCGATATAAAATAAGTTTTGGAAAGTAAAACGATTTAATAATGAATAAATACGTACATTAACATACATACATTGTTTGTTATTATATAAGGTCTTTACTGTAATTTCAAATTGAGAATACATACTTAAACATTTCAATTTTTAGAATAATTATACTGGTACATTCATAATGAAGTTCAGTCTGAGCATTCATGCTTTGTGTGTCACAGGCTCTGGTAAAATTCAGTCTGGGTATTCATGCTGTGTTTGTTACAGGCTCTGAAAAATTTCATTCTGAGTATTCATGCTCTGTGTGTCACAGGCTCTGGAAAAGTTCAGTCTGAGTATTCATGCCACGTTTGTAACAGTCTCTTATAAAGTTCAGTCTGAGTGTTCATGCTATGTGTGTTAAAAGCTCTGATAAAGTTCAGTCTGAGTATTCATGCTATGTTTGTTACAGGCTCTTCTAAAGTTCAGTCTGAGTATTCATGCTATGTTTGTTACAGGCTGTGATAAAGTTCATTCTGAGTATTCCTGCTATGTGTGTCACAGGCTCTGGAAAAGTTCAGTCTGAGTATTCCTGCTATGTTTGTTACAGGCTGTGATAAAGTTCATTCTGAGTATTCATGCTCTGTGTGTCACAGGCTCTGGAAAAGCTCAGTCTGAGTATTCATGCTATGTTTGTTACAGGCTCTTCTAAAGTTCAGTCTGAGTATCCATGCTATGTTTGTTACAGGCTCTGATATGCTGATAATGGAACTCGTTCCATTGGGCAATCTTCTTAACCATTTACGATCAAGACGTCCGAAGGCAGGTGCTAGGACGCTGAAAACTGATACTGGAGCTGATACACAAGAACTGACATCTAAAGAACTGACGATGTTCGCCCACCAGATAGCCAAAGGAATGATTCACCTGCAAAATAATAGAGTAAGATCGTTTGTCTGAAATGTAAACACAAAACAATTAATTAACATTTTGATGAATCCATGATACAGATACATCATGCGAGTTATCACTTTAGTTTTGTCCCTTGTTTGCATGCTTTTGATGATGCCATCACTATCAAGACAGGGAGGGAAAGCTATGATAGTAAAGGGTGTTTTACCTTTGTTAAGTCAGTATATTTTCAAGTACTGCTTGTCTGTCTGGGGGGATTACGTTAATACCACAAAATTATTCCAGAGATATATGGAGGAAAATAATTGTATGAAAGGGTTGGCACAACAGAAGGATAATGCCTGAGGGTGAGTCGTGTATGATGTATCCTTGCAGATTGTTCATCGTGACTTGGCTGCCAGAAACGTACTTCTTGGTGAAAACCTTGTCTGTAAAGTATCAGACTTGGGCTTGGCCAGAAAACTCGCAGACACAGGTGAAGATGCATACGAAACAAAATCAGGGGTAAGGAATGTTTTATTGACTTTCACAAAACAGTCAGAGCATGTTAGATGAGCTCACAAAAATAATTGCCTTGTCCAATAACCTGGACTCACAGCTGCGTTTCCATTGCTCATTTGTTGACGTATTTATACCCTGTAACACATCTCTTTTAGAGACAGTTTCCTCCATATTCAGGTGACATTGAAACACTGCTCAAAATGACGTTTATTTACTTTCAATGAAAAGATGGGAATGTCGGGTGCTACCGGAAGACAAGGACACGCATATCCTTTTAAAAAACACCTGTCATCACTATTTTGACTTTTAACGCTTATGCTTAGAAAGATAATCGAGACTTATTATTGTCTGGGGTTGACGTTTTGAATTTATCCCAATTTAACTCAGCTGTAAGGACCAACTGAGCAGAATCAGATGATCACAATTAGTACAACACAAATTGTACTGTGTTGTAACGTGTGAATGTCACATGCCTGTCATGCTCTGCCTTGTTCAACAGGGTCCGCTCCCTATCCGCTGGATGGCTCCAGAATCTCTCAAAGATAGGTTATTTTCTTCCAAGTCTGATGTGTGGTCTTTTGGGATCTTGCTGTGGGAGATTGTTACCCTAGGTATGGTGAAAATAACACTTATCAATGAAGGGTAACTTGGATATCATGGGTCGTTGATTTGCGGTCATGTTATAAAAATTTTTTTAGAATGCATTCCATACCCATTGTCCATATATATTTTGGGTCATTATACTATCGCTGTATAGGATGTGTTTCGCGAGCTTTTTGATACTGATTCATACACGCATGCACATAGCATTTTCGGAATCGTGCAATCGATTCGTATCATAGATGTTCATGGTACAATTTTTTTTATTCATGTCGCGTGCCATGTTCAAGTATTAAACTATTAAACTGTTTGAAGCTGAATTGTGATGTTAATTGTTTAATCCTATACAGGTATAGCAAAATCAATGTCATATGTGTATATTATATAACACCTAAAATATGAACTGCAGTTCTAAACGGTACTTCTGATACAGAAAAAGAATATTCCCAATGTGTAAACTTCAACTGAGATACTTTAACATGGCATCACTCAGGGGCCAGTCCTTACCAGGGCCAGTCTGCCAGAGACGTCATGGGCTTCGTGATGAGAGGAGGAAGGATGCCCATGCCAGACCACTGTGCCCCAGAGTTGTAAGTACATCACAGCACATGTGCAGCAGATATAGAGAATACCACACTCATTCTCGTTAGATACGATTTTTACACAGATAGAACGAATATATATCAGGTTTTCACTGTATGTCAATGATCTCTAGAGTTGTTTTTGTGTATTGCTTAATGCCACACTGGAATATAACAGCTATTTGACGGTGGTCTGTACATAATCGACCCGACAAATTGGTGATTGGTAATATGGTCGACGACCAACGCTGTTGCAGCAAGATGACATAAGACACCGAACCAGACCACACGATCATCTAGTCGCGTTTTACAAACGTAGGTTGCTGGGGACCAATTTTATTTCTGAATAGAATCCATACAGCACATAAGCTATCTGTCAAAACATAGCATGAAATAGTTCTCTGTAGATATAACACTGGTGATGACACTGGCCATCTTCTGTACAGTTGCCCCTGATCTCGCCTCCACCTTCGATATAGAACTTCTAATAGAACTGTGTTGAAAGGAACAGGAGATGATAGAGACATGTTCTTTGGAAACGTTAATGGCCGCAGTGTGAACTGATTTGAAAAGTCAGAGGCGATGGACAACTCTGTACACATTGCATTATACATTTAAACATAAAGGTTGGTTTTGCTTCTCGTTGTGCAGGTACTCTTTGATGACGAAATGTTGGCGCCATGAGCAGGAGTCGAGACCAGACTTTAAGGATCTGAGCAGTGAAGTGGACTCTCTGCTGGAGGAGGCTGGCGACTACATCAAACTGTCAGATTACCAGGATCACCTGTATATGATCCTCGAGGGACAATCTGGTGACGCAGAGGAGAAGGTCTGAGAATCTTCTATCAAAGAACAAATTGGACATGGCGTGTCTGTACACGTGTCGTTTGCCTTTTGCAATACATTGTAGGACATCATAAATGTATTAAAACATTAGACTTTTTGTGAAATCGGCAGTGTATTCCAGAGGAATCACTACTTAGTGTCCAGATCTGTTTGGTCTATATGTAAATATACACCTGGAACTTAATTAAGCGCCACCGAACTAAATATGACACAGAATTATGAATACCGAAAATAAGCAAACAACGATTATTTATTAGACAATATGGCCCTTTCCCCCACACCATCACACTGACAATGCCACGATCAACGCGATTGCTGTTGCATGCACTGCACGTGAAGCACAATACCCTTGAATTTTCTAAAATCAAGTATGGGTTTTTACCTTTGCACACCTTGAAAAGTAAACATTTCTTGACAAAGACTGTCTGATCGTTGTAAACAAACATCATGCCACGTCATAGACTGTCAGAAGCATTAAGATGGCAGGTTATTGGAATGAATAATGCAGGATTGTCTTTTAGGAAAATTGGACGGCAACTTGGACATCGCCATTCCTTAATTACAAGATTAGTGCAAAAATACCGTGCAACAAATGAAGTTGAGGATAGACCACGCCCAGGTCAGCCTCGAAAGACATCCAGGCGGGAAGATGCAGCGTTATTACGGCTTGTTAGGCGACGTCCGTTTAACAACGCTACAGTTTTAAGATCACAGTGGCTAGGTGGCCGAGCAATTTCAACCGTCCGAAAACGTTTGAAGGTAGCGGGGTATAGAGCCAGAAGACCAATCAAACGTCCACTGTTAACACAGGAACAGAGACGAGCTCGTTTGGCGTGGTCAACTCAACGTCAGAACTGGAACATTCGATCATGGAGGAGAGTTCATTTTTCTGATGAAAGCCGGTTCCTTTAGCACATGGTGGGCGGGCGTACACGTGTCTGGAGGCAGCCGAATACAGCCATGGCTGAAACGCAACATCCTTGAAACCATTCCTTTGGTGGTGGGTCCGTAATGGTGTGGGGTTTTGTATCTTTCTCATGTAAACTGGACTTGATCAGTGTGCATGGCACTCTTAACGGACCTCGATATCAGCATGACATCTTGGAGACGGCAGTTATTCCCCATTTTGTTAACCATCCATTGGCCACAAGACCGATATTCATGGATGACAACGCCCGACCTCACAGATCACGTGCTGTCCGCGAATGTTTACGTCAGAATGCGATTGAGACATTTCCTTGGCCAGCACAGAGTCCTGATCTCAATCCCATAGAGCATCTTTGGGACATTTTACGTATTTTTCAAATATGTCACCATTTGAAAATAAAATCCATCAGTATTCTTCAAACAAAGGGATTTTTCGGTAGGTTACAACAAGGTTGACTCATTGATATAAATACGGGTGGCGCTTAATTAAGTTCCAGGTGTATATATTAGAGCCAGTTGTCATTTGTTTTCACTTTTTTTTGCAGAAATTTCTTTGGAATGTGGAAACGGATTTGTCTCTTTCAAATATAAATATATCATAATGTCTCAGTATATCAAATATTACAATTACCCTCAATGCATGTTTGTTAAACTAGTTTGAAAATGGATAAAGAAAGTCATACTTAATTTTCGTTTTTTTTAATGTATAACATGGACGGTGGTAACTATTCAATGTTTTGGAGGTTTAAACAGGTTCTAATGTGTGAGTTACAGGGTGACAGATTACCCTTGATTGTGTTGTCAGAAATGACAGAAACAAACATTGCAAAAGTGGTACGAGTAGCGAATTTTCATCTCCAGGGATCACAATGGGATCAACAAATGTGAATTGCAATTTTGTCACATTAAACCTCAAACTAATAAGAAATACGATTCCAACTATATCATGAGCAAGGAACAACTATCTAATAGTGATGAAAGCAGGTTTTCGCGAAAAGGTGAGTGTATCCTGCCCAGCCGATGGCACCGTTACAATTAAACAGCAAGAAAAATAACATTAACTTTACGTTGTAGGTGTGACAGGTTGGAGACATAGTATATATATATACTCACACGCAAAAGAAACGCAAGTGGTTTTAAGCAAATAGGTAACACGGACCCATATATTGATACGAGTTTTAGCATGTAGTAAAGCCTGTTAGTGTTATCAATATTTTTGGTTGCATTTTGAAAAAACGCAACATAAAAAACGAATCGCCAAAACGCACCATTTCAATGAATATGTGGGTCTCATGCACCCATTTCTTGCGAAGTCGAAAATGCACAAACTGTCACGAACTGTAGTGGCTATAAAACTGTGGCCGATTCTTGGACCCACCACTCCTTGGTCAACAATGCCACGCCTAACTCAAATTCAGAGAAACCAGGCTATCGGACGTTTGGAAGCTGAAGAGTCTGTCATTTCAACGTTAACATAACCACAATCTACCGTCTCCTGCATCGATACAATGCTACACAGACCACAGATGACCTTCCTCGGAGCGGTCGACCTAGGGTCACAACACCTCGACAAGATCGGCAGATTACCCGTCAACACCAGCGACATCCGTTCCTAACTGCAAGTGAAGGTGCTCAACAGACCATAGGAACACATAATCGACACATTAGCCGGGACACTGTGATCTGACGTCTCCGTTCCAACAACCCTAGATGTCGCCAACCAGCACGTCGTCCTGTTCTCCAACCACGGCATTGACAAACACGACTTCAGTGAGCACAATTGGCGTCATCGTGAGTGGAGGCGTGTCATCTTCTCTGATGAAAGTCGCTTTTGTGTCCCCTACGCAGACAGAAGAGTCGGAATTTGGCGGCGTCGAGGTGATCATCTCCTGACAAGAACGTTGTGGAAAGGGATCCAAGGGGTGGACCTAGCGTCATGATATGGGCAGTGTTTCGACTTAATGCGAGACTTGGACCCATGTGCTTTCTGAATGTTGGTCAAGGTCGGGGACACGTCGTCACTGCTCAGCGATATATCGACCAAGTGATCAGACTCCACGTTGTTCCATTTTTGGCACATCGACAACATATTTTCCTGCAGGACAACGCTCGTCTCCATGTTGTCAGAGCTACCATGGCCTTTCTGCAACAACACAACATCCGTGTTCTACCGTGGCCAGCCCTCAGCCCTGATCTGAACCCCATCGAACACACTGTGGGATGAGGTTCAAAGGCGCCTGCGCAATGTGCGCCCAGTCCCTACAACTGCCAATGAACTACGCACAGCTGCTCTGGATGTGTGCAGGAGGATCCCTAGGGCCTTCACAAATCGTCTGATCCACTCAATGTACAGATGTGTGGCAGTGATCAATGCTAATGGTGGTCACACCAGGTATTGACTGACATTTTGGGTATTGACCCGAAACTGTGTAAGTCCTTTACATTTGAAAAAAAACAATTATGTCATCTGCCTTTTAATCCATTAAACTGTCTTCAGTCAAAATTTTATCAATCTTGCCCTATTAGTATTCTTCAGTTGTAACGACGTTTTAGAGCTACTACAGATGAAGGGACAAGAAGAAGCCTTGAATCGTGATAAAGCAATGTGCATATGTTTGTAATATATTGCGTCCTTTAATCTGTTCAAACGCATTTTCCTTAAATGCGTACAATGAGGGATGTAGCTGAAACAAAGATAAAAGTGGCTTCAGGGCTATCGATGATGAAGTCGACATCTGATATTATATTTAAAATATGTATTGTTTGTAAGGATTTCGAAGGTTTAACAAGTTGTCCATGTTGTCCAATCACTATCATTTTACCACTTAGCCTCATTGGTACACTCCCATCCACGAAACTGACCAGATCAGAGGCAGATGCAAACACACACTACTCCTACTACTACTACTCCTCCTCCCTCTACTACTACTACTACTACTACTACTACTACTACCCTACTATAGACGACACTGTACATGTTTAGAGACAATATAATTTGGTTGTCGGCGATCACATATGTAAAGATTATGACCAATATAGCTTATGGATAATATTTCTGTAGTGGTGATAGCCTCCAGAAAGAATTCATGACTCCATAAACTCCATGGAGTGTGTAATTGCGATGAGAGTTTTTGATATCCATAGCACTTGCTTCAACCCTGGTTAAACGTAAGGTCCCCCACACAACATTATAGAAAGGCGAGTAAATTGGGCCAGGATCGATAACATGATTGATAGACGGGGTGGGAATCTACTTGAAAATATCCGCGCCTGACTACATATACTGAACCGCAAAAGAAACGTCACCATAGATAGATATATGAGAAACCTTATTTGTCCAAACATTGTTAACATACTTTGAGACATATTTAAAAGATGAAACTTGGCAAAACTGATCATCAAGGTTGAAATTAAAGTGTCAAATGTTCTTAAAGTGTAACACAAAACTAGTCTCTGAGAAAATGGCATCACAAGTCAGTATCTCGTGTGTCCGCCATGTGCATTGATGACTGCCGTGCAACGTCGATACATGGAATGGATGAGGCGGTTGATGAAGGCCATAGGCACTTGAGCCCACACTGTGAGGAACGCCTGGCGCAGTTCAGCTGCAGTTGTCGGCCTTGCTCGGACGTCATTTAGTTGTCTTTGAATCTCGTCCCACAGGCGCTCAATGGGATTTAAATCGGGGCAGGCAGGCCACATGTATGGTTATGATGCCATTCTGCTGGAGGAAGTCTCTTGTTGCTCTCGCAGTGTGGGCACGGGCGTTATCATGCTGAAACTCGTAGTTGCAGCGACGTGCCAAATGAGGTATGGCGTGTGGTCTAAAGACTTGATCAATGTACCGAGCTGCTGTGACACCATTGCCTCTCCCTGGACCGATGTTCTGGAAGATCACAAGGCCGACCCCCTGTGCAAGACCAATTCCACCCCACACCATGATGCTCGGACCACCCCACGAGTCTCTCTCAACAACACAAACATCCGAATAACGTTCACCACGGCGTCTCTCTCTCTATCTCTCTCTCTCTCTCTCTCTCTCTCTCTCTCTCTCTCTCTCTCTATCTATCTCTCTCTGCCATCTGCTGTTGAGATACAGCAACGGCTATCGTCTGAAAAGAGGACTCTTCTCGACTGCTGGTGGCGCCCATGCTGGTGCTGTGCTGCCCACTAAAGACGGCCCATATCATCCATCATCATATCATGTGGCTGTTTGAGTTCTTTGCTTGACAAATTGATAAATTCCATAGTGATAAGAAATCTCTGCCAAAAGCAGAGTCGATTGTACTATTCCGAATATATCATGAGCATGTGATTATGAATCACTATCAAATAGCTAGAGTGATGATACCAGCTGGTCGCGAAAAGGTAAGCGTATCCTGCCCCACCGGTGACACACGTCACAAACACATGCAATGTCAAGCCAATTGAACACCAGAAAAAAACACGGGAACATACGGTTCATCTGATAAAACAAAAATTGTCATCATATGAAATTGCGATTGACATCTTTTTTGTCGCTAATGTGTCTGTCTTATATCTCAGTACATATGTTCTCATTTGGTTTCAGATCATATATTTAACAGTTATTGAATATTAACAACCCAACCATTGTGCGTGGTTTGTTCAACGTTAATGCCAAAGTGCTCCAGGTTTGTAATGTTACAGATTTAGATATGTCACGTATTCAATTCACGTGACAATGTGACCGGAGGCACCGTGACCGCCCATCTACATCCTGATCACACACGCGGTGTTGTTGAGATAGAGGATCTGGGTGAAACGTACATAAAAAACACCGCGAAATCACATGCATTGCACATTTATTGATTATTGACTTTTTTAGGTTTAAACAAATATGAACACCAGGTTTGTTGTGTTAGCAAGAAAGCCTGATATACTTTATATGTGTTCTTTGTAGCTTGTCAAACTATTGATACAATTAAGGAAACTGTTTCTATCTTGAATATGAATATTGCCATATACGGCAAAGATAGCGACGGCTGCCTAGAGAGAGCAAGTTATATATTCATTGAAACAATGTCCATCAAAACAGTATAGTAAAGTAGTAAAACAGATCTAGACAACCAAGTGAATTACAATAAAAATAAAACGTCAACGCCAGAGAATACTCCGTCTCAAGAACCATATTCGCTGAGTGTTAAAAGGCAATTTGCAGTGAAAAGTAAAGGAATGGATAGTGAAAAGCAATGCTATTCGTTTATTCATTCACAAATTATAATTCTGACCATTGTCATTTAGAGAAATGAATTCATAAGGTAATGAAGT
Source organism: Haliotis rufescens (assembly GCF_023055435.1). Lineage (NCBI taxonomy): Eukaryota > Metazoa > Mollusca > Gastropoda > Lepetellida > Haliotidae > Haliotis > Haliotis rufescens. The sequence goes on from NW_025964334.1 coordinate 59,104,174, forward strand.
AAGTTGTGTGTGTAGTGTATGTTTGTGGTATGCGTATGTGTGTGTTTGTATGTGTTTGTATGTGTGTGGTGTGTATTTGTGTATGGTGAGTGTGTGCGCATGTGAAATGAAATTTCGCTTGTTCAGGACTAATTTCAGTCGCAAAATGTTGAAAAACATAACGAATTCAAAGGGAACACTAGTTTTAGTTCGTTATAACCGTAGTTTGTTATAAGCATATATACAGAATAGATACTGCAAATGGCCGCGACCAAGAAATAAGTTAATAGTATCAGGCAGTTCGTTATAAGCGTATTCGTTATAAACGTATTTTACTGTATAACGTCATGTTTGTATTGTGTCATATTCTTATAATTGATTCTTAAATGTTGAAATGAGTTGGAATGTGAGTAATTCTTATTGTATGCAGCAGTCAGAAGCTGCGAATTATAAACTACATAACATATAACTAAACATACAGGAGAATCTCTGCCACAGATTCAGATGAACGCCCAGAAAACCAGGAACTTGAAATGATTCATACAATTTGAAATAATACTTGCATATACATGATATTGAATGTCTTTCGAGATATCAGTGTGATCAAAATGTACATATTACTTTGAGGTACTTATACAGTAAACGATGGTTATAACGAACTCAAAGGGGCCACTAGGTTTAGTGCGTTATAGCCGTTCGTTATAAGCATGTGTACAGAATATAAACAGCCAATATCCGCGACCAAGAAATAAGTTCGTCATATCAGTGAGTTCGGTATAAGCGTGTTCGTTATTAACGTTCTGTAATTTGACATGTGGATTAAAACATCAAACGTCAAAACAATTGTTACAGATATGTTATTTATCATCTGTTCTCGTTTATATCAATATGACATTGGAAGGTGTAGTATTAAATACCGAATCCAAGGATACACTTCCTTGTTCTCACTGCTCAAAGCGTTTGCTCACGTTGCTATTGATAGCCGTGTGAAGGGTGGCGTTCCGAATGCCCACATGATCACACACTGCCATTGTGTGTTCCTCTAAGCAAACTAGGTGAAGCGAAAGTATATCGAATAGTCGGGATACATTTATTTATGACATACAAGTGATCAGTCTTGCATTGCGAAAACGTGTTGCCATATTTAGTTCTTGTTCACTCCAAACCGGTTCAATTACGAGCAGGGTGCATCGTGGATGCCAAGGGATCAACTGTTTCCGAGTGTCTGAGGTGTATGATGGTCAGTCCTTACCTGACACTGATACTGACCCTACTGGCAGCTGCTATCCCTCAGACCGTTCAAAGTAAGTGATACTTTCATTCGCTGATAGTTGTTGTCATACACTTCTAGGTGGATGGGATTTCCCAAGTAATATCCTAATCACAATGTCTCATTGTCACCAACAACAAACTCTAACCTACACTAGAAATGAGCCTCTAGCCTAGATTTTCCCTCTCAGACACGTGTAACTTGTAAATGTTTCTTCATTGATCGGATTAACACACCACATGCCCCAGTTATAAAACGAATGCCAAATAAACGTAACATCGTCTTAAGGTACAACACAAACAGACAGTTGTGTATGGTTCACAGCTAGCCAATGCAGCTTAACACGACTGGCAAGTGCTTCATACTTTTATTCGTTGAAACCTATTGCCATATACTTATATACTGTGGATTGGATTGCTCCAGTAATGTCTCATTGTCACAAAAAAAAAACATATCCTGAAAACGGGTCTCATGCCTCGAGCCATCCCTCCCAGACTCTCTTATCTTGTAAATGTTTTTTCATTGTTCAGATGTACATGCATGTACCAGTAGTTTATGTTTCACTACTAGCCTGTAGATCCTTACACTGATATCTACCTACACACTGGATATACCGACTTTTGATGACGTCGACCATGTGCTGTTGTATTCTCAAGACGAATGTTATTAATGAGACTACTGCAAAATCCTTATGCAGCCTTTGGTTTGACTTCAAACTACTGCAGTGAAGAGACATGCCATTATTTGAGAAGTCCTTTCATAAATGTTGGGCTATTGAAGACTTTTCAAATCATATCACGAAGTGGCGACATTGTATTCACCTCGCATTAGGACACATGTTTCAAAAGGAGTCCGGAATGTTATTGATGAGGTCACTAAGCTGTACATGCTGTTTAACACATGGAGCATGCAGTGCCGTGATTCAGCAAGTTATTAACCTGCAAAGTGTAGTGAAGAATAAACTAATTATCATATTGAATAATTATATACTTGAAATCTATATGTAATGCTGTGCAGTATATGTGGGCTATTACGTGTCAACGTACAAAACACAAATGGCGTGTGACATATCAATGTTGATGTGATGGAGCTGTAAGACGTTGTTGGCCTTACTGAACATTCCTTACTTAATAAACATTAACAAATATGTGATAATGTTATCGAGTAATCATTTAGTAACAAGAATAGATAGACAAGATACTTGAAAAAAAGTTTAGTGATAAAAATATTACATTTATCTGCACCACTCATGAAAATATCACATTTAATGTGATAATGGTCTTCCATACAGTGCAAATTTGTGCAATACATATGTTATCGAGTAATCATTAAGTAACAAGAGTAGATAAATTCTTATATCGTTGTCAAGCAAGACTGAATGAGGAACATTGTACAGAATATATACAGTAGGTGAAGGATTAACAGTAGGGGATTAACAGTAATAACAATAGCATAGATGAGTGGGATAACATGAGTAAGTCATGACAACAGAAGGATAAGACTGTCACAACATGATGGACAGAACACGTAGGTGGAAGCCAATGGGACATGTGGCCAATGCAACAGGATAAGATTTGCATAGGTATGGTGATTATTGCTTAATGAGTTCACAGTATGCGGATAGGATGAAATAGCCTTGATCTCTGTTGATGATGGCTTGTGGCGGCGAATGTGGATTTCTTCTGTTAGTTTTCTTTCAGTGAAGTCATGGAGGTTGTTGGAGAGGGTTTCGACGTTGTCCTAGTTGATGCTGTGATTGGGGCAGTTGCTGATATGGTCCGATATGGATAATGTACAGTCTGATTTGATGGTTGAGGTTTTGTGCTCATTGATTCTGGTGTTGATGGGGCTAGACGTTTCACCTACATTGGATTGTACACAGTTGAAGTCAATTTTATTAGGAGGAGTGAGTGAGTGAGCATGGTTTTACGCGGCTTTTACCAATATTCCAGCAATATCACGGCTAAGGACACCAGAAATGGGCTTCACACTTTGCGTTAATGTGAGGTGCAAACACTTTAACCACTAGGGGTACCCTACAGCCCCGAATAAGGATGATGTTCAATGGGTCCAAAGCTACATGTCGAAAACAGAACTGTGCACCGTTAGTGGTCAATGATTGGAAGAAGGTGAGGTTGAAGTATTCGATCTGTGTAGCGATTTGCTGTCAAATTTCCCCGAAGCACAATTAAGTCTGATCCTGTGGTGTAGGATATAGCGCCCCCCCCCCAACACACACACACACACACACACGCCATGCCACTACCGTTGTCTTCCATCTCGCCAGTGAAGAAGAAATCGTGATTCATCGCTAAACCACACTCGTCTCAAATTCTCAAATTCAAAGGATGTAAGGTATGGCACCAACGCAAGCGTCGCTGTCGAAGGATCTGTTGCAAAACAAGGACGTTAACTGATCTTCATGGTCGGATTCCAGCCTCGCGAAGATGGTTCCTGATAGTCTGGTCCGATATCCTCCTCAAAGCAGTCTCCGTAACTGTGGCATTGCGATGACGTAGGTGGTACTGTCGAATGTAGCGATCCTGTGCAGGGGTGGTAACTCTTGGTCGGACGGTCTGCAGTGGAATTGTACTGTATGAATCGGTTCCAAAGGCGTCAAATGGTCCTGTGGCGGATAATGACGTGGCGTGCAACAGAAGACTGCGATGCCCCGCTTTGGATACGCACTATGGCTATGCCGAGTCTCGGCATTTTCGAACTTGAAAAATGTTGACAAATGAATGACAAATCATTGCCTTATGCTTACCTTTTTAAAGCCACTACCACGAGTAACAAATGCCATAACTTGCACGTGCATTTTGCTTCACTGTTTTCCTCCATGACATTTGTGAACAAGTGTGAAAACAATGCCGTTTTAGACATTGGAAATAGGCTGCGTTTTGACGCACCGTTTGTCGAATAACAGGCAACCAACATTTTCCAATAACATATATCTGATTTATGTACCTGCTTGTTTATGTGGTCAGGTTCAATGAACTACATACTACATGCGCGTTTCTAGTTTTGAAGCGTGTACGTCAACACTAATATGCTTTGGCAACTAATGCCAAACCACGTGGAGCTGATTGAAGAAGGAATTTGTGTTTCTAATTGGTTCTAGCGGGAGTTACAAGAGGTATATTGTTGAAGGTCCCAATGTCCAGATTGAAAATTGTGACATAATGAAACTGGTTGAGAGCTGGTTGTAAAACTGACATGTTAAGTGAGTTAAAGTTTCCACTTGCTCATAGCTGGAACAAACAAAATCTAACATGTACAGACGCCAATGGTGCTTAGAAACTCGGGGATTCAGCTGTTGTTTCGTGTAATGTTATCAGATGACTTCAGATTCACTTTGAACTTTCTGGATAGGCGTGGACGTGTCTGGAGGCGTCCTAACGAACGCCATGCGAACGTCAACGGCAACATGACAGATTTCGGGGTGGGTCTGTATTGATATGGAATCACTTTGACTGCCAGAACTCCATGGCATAAGGTCCATGAAAGGGTCACTGGACAGTACTACCGAGACAACATACTGGTGGCCTATTCACGAAGCTGTCTGTAATATTGGCGTAAAGGTGTCGTGGCGAAAATAATCTTAGTTAAGTCTATTCTCGAAGCTGTCCCAGCGCTAAGTTGTCATAAGTTTACGACAAGAGTTAAGACATGGTCGGGCCTGTCTTAGGAGCTTACGTCAGGTGCAATGGCGGCCAAAAGACGGCATATTGAAGAAAACGATTCGTCAGAATTGGTTCCCTATATCATTTCTGACCACAATACCAAGTGTTTTCTTTCACATGCACACGAACAGCAGATCCAACTAGACACCGCTGAAACATTGTATTTACCGATTACGTGCATTCTATTGCAATGCTCGTGACCTGTTCTTGTTAACGGCTGTTCATTTATATGGAAAGTAAGAGTGGTTTCCCTTTGATAACGTATGAAATATATAATATAATGAGCACCTTGTGGATTATATATAGCTTGACGGCATGCTGTTCGAAAATCATTTAATCCATGAATGAATATTCCATTACGAATGCGTGTGGCTGCTTGTACTAGTCCGGACTAATGCCGATTAATAGTGCTAGCCCACTGAGACATGAATATCCCACTCAGACAAAGTACACCGAGCCGACCAATTCTTGTTTTAGCCCTTTAATACCGAGCGCCAGGGTAACAACAAGTACCCTCTGTTAACGTCTTTTGGTATGACGCGGCCGAGCATCGAACCTCGGAACTTCCGCTCTCCGGGCGGACGCTTTACCACTATACCACGTGCGGTAAATTGTAATAACATCTCTTAATCCTTCCGATTTCAATCTGAATTCGAGTTACAGTGTTTGTTCGACCTTAACACGATCAATTCCAAACTCAAGCATGTATAATTAAAAAAATAGTGATTTTGTTTAAATTTCCAGCGTCCTCCCTATTAAGAGGCAGGTGCAGCAACTTGTAAATAAAACTGTATTGAAAATTACATGTCTGTTGTTTTATATCATTTTTATTATTCAGTGTGGGGAAAAATCCATTTATACTCTCAAATCTTGAACCTAACATTGCCCACTCTTACCATTCGTAATTACATTTGTGAAAACAGAAGTAATAATAAAAACACGATTTTGCAATACACATTCAAGTTCGATGCAATTATTATTTGTTTAATAACATGAACTTTTAGTGATGCCATATATAATTATGTATGTTAAATTAGTAACCTATATCACATAGTGTTACGACAGAGAGACAGTGTTATTTTGTTCCATCACACTTCTTCTCAGTTCTGCAGACTTATATACATTAAAAGATTCTTTAAAATGCCTCCATGTTTACTGGACATGAGGGTATAATATTTATTTATTACCCATATTGGCTAAGATATGCAGTGTAATAACTTTTTGATATTTGCACAGTGTGCAATTAGTGATTCTCGAAGCTGATTGGTGAGTTAAAGAAATGTCAATTTTCATTGGACGACGGGGCTACTTTCTCTCATTGAGTTCATTCACAAATTAAGGGCATGCATCCCCATGTTTCACGTGCTACAATCTCACTTATTCGAGATTCATAAGACTAGAACATAGTTTCATATCAACCACATGATTTCACATTATAATGAATAAAGCATTTATTTCGCATCAGTTTTAGTTTACAAAAAAACGTAATTACAAAAAACAAAACTACGTCTGCGTTGTTTGAAAACAAGCATGGCTGACCATTTGACACCTGTCAAAGTAAATGACCTTGTTAAAGTGGACGGAGATCTGAAAGGGAGAGTTATTCGCATAATTCAACCTCTGAACACATTTAATGTATTTGTTGTCAAAACTGCATATGGCCGGATGGAAGTTCAAAGATTCAGATTGCGAGTTTTGCCAGAGACTGTTTCTAGTGCTCCAAGATCAACACCACCAAGTCCGGGTTTGCCAGCGTCTGTGCCAGAGGACTTGCTGTTTGACGACTCCAAACACCGGACTGAATGCAAGTTTCTGATCACAAGAACGTCCAGTCTATTAACAGCTATTCGACTATTAATGAAAACACCAAAATATCAACAAAATCCTGTCACCTTAGCTTCTTAGCTTCTCCACAAGCATGTTTCACAAACCCTCCCAGAATCCCAAATGCACTAGTCTCCCATCAGTCACACTTGCCACAAATCACACACGACGTCCATTCCCTGTACACAGTGAACACCCTGTTCTCGGGGCCCATATATGGAGGGGTTTTCAATTTCACCATATCTCCTAACGACTCGGGTCACTCCACTGTCGACAGTCATCTACCGGTCCCAAAGAGGCGAATACTCATTGACTCTGACTCTGAGTAGTCAAGAACTTGTTGTCCGGAATAAACTTGCAACACAGGTTCAGTTGTCGTTCCTGGTTTCAGCTGTCTCAAATCTGGGCCGCCGTGATATTGCTGGAATATTGCTAAAAGCGGCGTAAAACCATACTCACTCTCTCACTCAATCTGGGTCAAGTCGGGTCATTCTTTCCGACGCTGACAGCAATCGTACTTTTCAAAGTTTACCTAGTTTTCGTAACTTTTCTCAAATAAACATGACTACTGTACATTCCTTCTATCTTGTTGATACAGGTTTTGGCATTTTTATCGAATGACACATGAAAAAATTGACAGGTTTTCCGTGTTTCCTCTTCTCAATGTGAAATTCATGTCCATGCTGATGCACGACGGCCGCTGTCTGTCAATGACGAGATCTTGTCAAAACAAGCCTTGCTTAAAAAGCCTGTTGAACCTTTGTTAAATATTGTCTAGATAGTGTACGCTGTGTAACTCAGACAGACATATAACTGCAATAATGTGATCTTTAAAGTTTTCTAACAGAACTATATTCTTTACGAGTAGCAAGACACGTTGATTGAGTAATGCAGTTGGAGTGAGTGGACAGTGTTTTTTCACACGCGAATTGATACAAAGCAGCTGATTCTTGATCGGCGACAGTTAATTATTTTCTTTCTTGAAACATGTCTTTAATATGATAATGAGTAATAAACAGAATAACCCAATCTGTACGAGTGATTACGGAAAATATGTCACTCGTGAAATTACTGTTTTAAGTTTCTCGCTAAAGCTCGGAACTTAAAACATTATTTCCACTCGTGACATATTTTCCGTAATCACTCGTACCTCGTGGGTTATTCTATAAGTATTAAAGGATTAACACAGAATTTTCCTATAATAGTTCCTAGTTCCCTGTTCCCAGTTCCGAGTTGTTTGACATTGGGGTAGAGATGGCTTTCAAAACATCAGTTTTACCTGCTGTGGTTGTCAAGATCACAGATAATCCTGTATATATTAATTATATGTTAGTACTTCTGATAGATGTATTATGGTATGGTTACATTAGTATATTATGCTTAGCGGGCTGTTTTTAGATATTGTCAGGTAATACTATGGGAACAAGTTAGGTTCAGAGAAGCGTGACTGGGTACGGGTGATAGCTGGGGAGTTAATTGGTGTAACAATAGGGAGGTCAGGGGTAGCTTGGGCTTTGGGGTCAGTTTAAATAGCGGGCAGGGTAATAATTTGTACAGTCAGCCAGAATCAGTTTGGTCATGTAAGGCATGGACTAACATTGTGGGAGACTTCTACTCTAGTTGGCTGTCCCGGAACTGGCCGGTTAACCTTATAGTACGTAGGAGGAAGTATCAACCTCCAACATCACGTAAGGAGAGAAGTTCTCCGACCCTACGTAAGGAGAGAAGTATCTCCGTTTCCGTGTGCACATCATAGGATGAACACAGCCGTGGCATCCAAGTAAACAGGCACCCTTAACTCCGTGGGGACAACATCGCCTGGGTGGAAAGATCACCATTCGTTTTTACGAGGAAGAATTCTCGTGTGAACTGCTCAGTAACATCAGAGATTCCAAAGTTCTGTATACAACTGTGTGACAGTGACAGTGAAGTGGCTTTGTATCTTTTGGTGTGTTTTTTGGGTGTGTTTTTGTGTTGTTGTATATATGTACACCCACAAATTTATTACTGTGTATTAGTTGTGTTATTCTTAGAACATTTGTATTAGTGTTAGTATTGTTAAAAGTATACTCTTAGTATTAGGATAGTGTATCGTGATAGTTGTTTTCTTAGTAGTAGATAGTTGTATTATTAGTAGTAGACATTTGTACTGTTAGTATTAAGATATTAGTATTAGTAGTAGATGGTAGTATTGTTAGTTGTAGGAGAAGCTAGTTTAGTTAGTTGTGTTAGTTAATTTGGTATTAGTTTGTATTTAAATATTGTTATTGTGTTTTAAAATTAACTTAAGGGAGGGAATAAATCTTTATTACAACTTCATTTGTGTTTGTGGTTGATTCAATACGTGACAGTGGTAATGGACCCGGTCTGGTAGACTTATAATAGACTTTAACGGCGTAATATAACTGAAGCGGCGTTAAACTCATTGATTCATTCATAAACTGAATAATAATATTTAATAAATATAGACGTTCGCTAGAAGTTAATGGGTAAAATTCTTGAAATAGCATATGCATATACGACGAATGTGTACGTTTCATGAAAAGGATCTAAAACATACACTTACTCAATGCATTTATAACAGTTTTGATCATGGACAGATATCATTGTCTCCCGCTACGTTGTATGGTTGTGGTACATTTTCTGATTTTGATAAGTGTCCTTATTGTTAATCCTTAATCTAATACTCCGGTCTTGTATGGTGAAGCAGGACATTTACCACTGCCCATATACAAGAACAAACGTATTATTTCATAATGCATATGGTCACTAATGAACACACTAATTATACATTATCGTTTATAAAATACGATATTCCAGTACACGTTTGTACCATTCATATAAAAACGATGTAAATGTGAATGTAAAATGACAAAAGAAATTTGTAAGTTACAAATATAATGCATCACTAAAAGAAAAATGCATTTTATGTATTTGGATCATCTAATGCAATGTATCACCATTTTTCTTGATGCTGGGCACATAATTTAATGATAAAGAATGTCATTATTTCCCACGATTTTACAAGGATAAGGAATTTTGCAAAAGTGGCTTTTTCGGTGTTCGGCAATAAATGCGTCTGACAAGTAGCAAATATAATGATGACCCTGTTTTGGGATTAGCCACATTAGTTTCTTGATGATGTTGTGTATTTCATCACGTGGTAAACTAGAGGAAGTGTTGTATCAGTTACTTGTGTTTTCAGTAACATATAATTCCATCAGATTATATCAGAAGACCTATGGATACGGTGTATGGTTAAGTGGAATGATTGCAACGTTCCGTTTAATTAAAATATCAATATGAAAAAAACTCACATCATTCATATAGCGAAAGGCTGCAGCTCTGCTAGTGCCAGAGGTTAGAAACTAGTCAGTATCATTAAACATCGATATTAGAAAAGCATTATTTCTATAGCGGAATGCTGCCGCTGATCTAAAGGCTCAAATCTCTCAGTATCATCAAACATGGATATTAGAAAAGCATTATTTATATAGCGGAAGGCTGCCGCTGATCTAAAGGTTCAAATCTCTCAGTATCATCAAACATGGATATTAGAAAAGCAATATTTCTATAGCGGAAGGCTGCCGCTGATCTAAAGGTTCAAATCTCTCAGTATCATCAAACATGGATATTAGAAAAGCATTATTTCTATAGCGGAAGGCTGCCATTGTGCTGAAGGTTAGAAACTAGCAGTATCATTAAGTTATAACATAGATATTAGAAAAGAACTATTTTTATAGCGGAAGGCTGCCGCTATGCTGAAAGAGCAGAACCATTTAGCTAATATTAGAAAAGCACTATTTCTATAATGGAAGGCTTCATTTATGATTGATACTTCATGGAATATCCATAACCTATTCGTTTGCGACTTTCGCCGCAGGGAATGTAAAGAAGCGATTCATTTTGCGACAACCCAATATGGACGCATTTCTTCATAATTTTTAGCAAATTATATACATCTATATAAAATAAGCGATTTGACATTTTGGTCGGAGGCATATGAATATATGAATCGCAAGGAACATTCCAAAAGGGTTACAGCACCACAGACAAATTTCCTATTTTGCACTCTATAATACAGAGGAACATGTAAAAAACGCGGCAAGCTGTACGTGGCCTTTGTGGTTTGTACGATTTAGTTAATAGAAATAAACTGTGGTATGTTATAAAATGTAGAGGAGGGTGCGTTCTTATCCCACTATTGTTCCCAATGTTTATTATTGAACTTAATCAAAACACATAAATAGATTGTGTTACATTGTATTCGTACCTTGGAATAATATTTTCTAAATCTTTGTCATGGAATAAGCATGGTGCAAATGCCACGTTGCAAACAAAAACGGTTATGTGTGGTTTATACAAGACATTGTCAGCAATTCAAGCCCTGCCAACAGAGACATATTTCGCGTAAAATGATCAACTCCAAGTCATATGGTAAGAGGAGAATTTGTCAGATATCCCTTAGGTATATAATATGCTTACAAAAGTGCTGTAAAATACTGGTGACGAGTTGTAAATTTTCCTGAAAAACGCTATGTTAAAAAAATGTTACAATAAGGTGTTGTTATCTGCAAATAACGGAAAGATCAACTGGGTATCTAAGATTAAGCACTTGCTCTGGTTTGGGCTATATTTGGGAACATTAATCTGTTCTAACATTTCTTTCAGAATTTACATTTCGGCTAAAGTCTTCCTACGAACAAAACTGGCATGACGCCCTCCAAAACGGTTAAAAACGTATAGTCATTTTATGTATAAAACTTCATTTGCTCTTGAAATGTATCTAAATGTAATCTAAATCAATCCATCAGGAAGTATTATATACCAGCAAAAATCTGTGTCAATCCTTCAATACATAAATGTTATACCCTCATGTCCAATAAACATGGAGACATTTTAAAGAATCTTGCAATGTATATAAATCTGCAGAAGCGAGAAGAGCTGTGATGGAACAAAATAACAATGTCTCTCGATTGTAACACTTTGTGATATAGGTCACTAATTCAACATACATAATTATATATGGCATCCCTAAAAGCTCATGTTATTAAACAACTAATAATTGCATCGCTCTTGAATGTGTATTGAAAAATCGTGTATATATTATTACTTCTGTTTTCACAAATGTAATTATAAATGGTAAGAGTGGGCAATGTTAGGCAGATTTGAGGGTATATTAGTTTTCTATGTAGTTATCTGTCTTTGATGTCCGGTATGGAGAGAAAACAAATTTCTCTTCCAGTATATATATATCTTTGCTTAATTATGAAGTGTTGATCACGAGTGGAGGACCTTTCCCCACTCTGACAATTCATCATACTGGCATTTCAACAAATGGGCCTTTCTCCTAACAGAATAATAAATATGATATATAACAACAGACATGTAATTTTCAAAACAGTTTTATTTACAAAATGCCGCAGCTGCGCGCCTCTAAACCGGGAGGACACTGGATATTGAAACACAATCGCCTCTCATTTAATTAAATATACTGGAGGTTGGAATTGATCATTTTAAGGTCGAACAAACACTTGAACTCGAATTCAGTTTGAAATCGGAAGATGTTATCACGGTCTGCAAATCGGCGGTCTGCAAATAATCGAGTCTGGACCAGACAATCCAGTGATTGACAGCATGAACATCGATCCACGCAATTCGGATCGATGACATGCATCAACCAAGTCAGCGAGCCTGACCACTAGATTCCGCTACTCGCCTTTTACGACAAGCATAGTCGCCTACTACGGCAGGCATCGGTTGCTGAAGACCTATTCTAACCCGGATCTTCACAGGTTGAAGGATTAAGGGATGTTATTACAATTTACCGCACTTGGTATTACAATTTGCCACAGTTTGTTACAATTTGTCGCACCTGTCTTTCAGCAGGAATGATAGAAATTGAAGCCAAATCGCTTTTTTCGATTTCCTTAAGCATGCTGGAGGTTGGAATTGATCTGGTTAAGGTCGAACAAACACTGGAACTCGAATAAGTGTTCTGAGTAAATACAAATACCATGAATTTAATGTACATTAGTATTGATCAATCAGTCGTTTCAAAGTCCCGATTTTGATTTCCAAACAGCCTAGTCGCTCAATTTAAACTTCATGCATGTTTATTTGTACATTTGCAAATTAAAAATGTTTTGTTACAATTTACCGCAGTGGTTATAACAATTTGCCGCAGTTTCATTACAATTTATATATATATAATTACCGCGGTTTAAGTTATTACAATTTGCCGCAGTATGTATTACAATTGACCGCAGTATTACATTTTACTGCAGTGTTATTACATTTTACCCCAGTTTATTAAAATTAACCGCGTTATTACAATTTACATCGTAACAAACACTCAACACATAACATATATTAAGGCGATCTGTAGTCATGTAACCACGTGATATAACCCAATGCACTACATTGCACTACAAAAACTATCAATGCATGCACGAAGGTTTATAATAGAACGAAGTTGTTTGTCTGGTTTGGCGACAAAAGGCGTTTTGGTCCAACCGCGCTGATAACAGCTGACGGATGTGTGGTTGTCGACACAAGGGAGGAAAAGCTCGTCAATGACGGCATTCGTAGCAAGGTAATGAAACAACATATCTGAATATATTAATTGATCCTGAGCTTCGTTACGTGTAGTTTCTCACACATATATGTTCTACCTAGTCAAGTTCGGGTACATGAACACATACGTGATTTCTCTTTATAATTTTAGCAAGAAGTTAATATCCGATTCCACTTAATCAATACCCATGATTGATAGGAATCTAATCTGCTTTCAAATCCCTTTCTTACCGGACTGTATCAAAAAGGTATTATAATAGAATTTATCCACGCACCGCATAACATGGCCTACCCGACAAATCAGCCTACAGCAGCTTGGGTAGACTGTTGTAGGCGAAGCGGACATACCAGGGACGTGTCGTCGACATTCGCGTGTGGCGGTCCAATGTACAATAGGCTCGGAGCTTTTTTCACAATCACGTGGAGTGTGGGACCAGTGACTTGCTGGAAGGGTGAGGCCAAGAGGACCTCCCTCCAACCGGTCACAACATATCAATATTGGGTGTGACCCTGTCTATATTGTGAATGGAACTACACTCACGGAGCTAGTTTCCAAGGTTACGCAGGTTTTCCACTTCCTGGTTCAGGTGTTTTTGGTTTTTTTATGGTCACGACTAAAATTATTTTTATTACTATTGTATTATGTACTTAAACGGTGTTCACCCAACCGTTGAATTTCTGAAATTAAGGTAGGTAAAATAAGTCTACGGATCGGGAAAGTATATTCGTGTTTACTTAACGGGTCTGCAGTTAGAGTATTCCATTATTTTTCTCTCATTGGGTGATAGGGAACTTGACGCTGTTAGGGACAGTATATGACACCTGACACGAGGACTCTTTATTCTGTTGTGACAAGGATACAACAATACATTTTCACATACATACAGCAATATCAGCATAATAAATAATCAATATATATATTATCAAACATTTAGTTTATCTTGATGATTCAAACAAGTTTCATGATCTTTATTCATAAAAACGTTTACAATAGCCACGTTAACATATATACACAAAAATAATAAATTATCATTAATATAAATATTTATCAAGTAATCTCCATTCATCAATGATCTTTATTCATAAAAACGTTAACAATAGTCATGTTAACATCCATATACCAACACAACTATTTATCAGGTGATCTTCGTTCATCAATGATCTTTATTAATTAAAACTGTCGTTCTTCATGTTCAATAAATACATCATAGTTTCAGTCTCAAATTTCATTCACAAATGTCACCACACACCGAGAAGGTTTGCCACATGATCAACATAGTCCATGAGGACTCTCTCACCACGTCTCAGCGGCAAAGATCACCTTTGTTTTATATAAAAACATCAATTCATTTTATAATCTCCTTGTAAGATCGCAACTTTTGAAGTAATGTTGTCATAAGTAATCTCCGAGCTCAACATGCCACGTTTGACTCAACAATATGAAACAAGCATATTTTGTGTTTTCATTTTAAATCATATAAGCTTAATCTCCCCATCTTTTCACTGTTACCATCCGTTCACCCCTTAATTAGTGAAAGTAGATGCGCCCAGTGAGTAGTCATGGTTGAGTGGTAGCATATATTCGACCGATCGGGAAAAACCCAGACACTTTTTCTCTACAAACTGAAACATTTTAATTTCAGAAGTTCGACGGATCGGGTGTTTTATTCATAAACCGAACATCTTAACCCTTACTATCATGATTATGTTTTCAGTTCAGAGTTTAATGATATGCCACGTGTCTCTGCTCTGTAACATATGAACAGGTATATGTGTCTGTTTATTGAAATCATGGTTTGCCTGTTGTTAACACATGCCTTTTTGTTCAGATGACGTCGCCATTGAGATGTCTGATTATACCAGGGATACTAATATTTATCAACTTACCGTCCACATATCAACAAGAAGGTAAGAGGATTTGGGAGTAATTACATGTACACACACACACACACACAACGTCCACACATACACACACACAACGTCCACACATACACACACAGACACACAACATCCACACAGGCACACACACAACGTCCACACATACACACACAGACAGACACAGACACACAACGTCCACACATACACACACAACGTCCACACATACACACACAACGTCCACACATACACACACAACGTCCACACATACACACACACACAACGTCCACATACACACACACACACACACACACAACGTCCACACATACACACACACACAACGTCCACATACACACACACACACACACACACACACAACGTCCACACATACACACACACACGCACAACGTCCACATATACACACACAACGTCCACACAGACACACACACACGCACAACGTCCACATATACACACACAACGTCCACACATACACACACAGACACTGCCTACAAACACACACACTGCTGAGGGTATACATAATTGATACAAATGTGTTTATCATTTCCAGAACAACCATATGCTCATACATATACATATATAAAAGGTACATATCATTTTCAGAACAAATATATACACACACACACATATATATATATATATATATATACAAATATAACAGATACATATCATTTTTAGAACAACCTTATGCACATACATATACAGATATAAAAGATACATATTATTTTCACAACAACTATATGCTCATACATACACACACACACATATATATATATATAATATGTATCTTTATATATATATATATATATATATATATAAAAGATACATTTCATTTTCAGCACAACCCATATGCAAATACATATACATAAATAAAAGGTACATATCATTTTCAGAACAACCATGTACATATACATATATAAACGGCTCATATCATTTTCAGAACAACCATATGCACATACATATACATATATAAAACGTTCATATTTTCAGAACAACCATGTACATATACATATATAAAAGGCTCATTTCATTTTCAGAACAACCGTATGCTCATACATACACATATATAAAAGATAGATATCATTTTCAGAACAACCATATGCACGCAATAGACAACTATAAAAGGTAGATACCATTTTCAGAACAACCATATGCACATACATGTACATATATAAAAGATACATAATCATTTTCAAAACAACCATATACTCATACATATGCATGTATAAAAGGTACATATCATTTTCAGAACAACCATATGCACATACATGTACAGATATAACAGATACATGTCATTTTCAGAACAAGATAGACACAATTTTAATGGATAACAACTTCTTTACTACTGGAAAAAGCGACGTCTCGGTTTAGATCCTTACACCGTTGTCAAGCAAGACAGAATGAGGGTTACTTACTTACTTACTTTTGAGATTTAACGTGCGCTTTAAGACTGATGCGTATTTCGCACACGGGCCCGGCCAGGCCATTTAATGTGTTTCCGAAAGGGGCGAAAGTGGTGTGTGCAACCCAAGAGGGGGCTTTAGGGGTTGCTTATATAGAATTTTGGGAAGTTTGAGATTTGGAATAGATGCCGATGGGGTTGGGGAGGAGAACTAAGGGAGCTGGGTATGGTGGATGTTTGTGTGTTTATGTAATTTTGATTTTAGATGCGATTTATTAGTTCCGTTTTGATTAAGAATACGCCTAAGGCCTAGAAGTTTTCTAGTTTATTTTGTGGGTTTAGTATTGCTTCTAGAGTGAGAACCTTGTTTAGATTGAGGGTGGTTTGTAATGCGGTTCGATGTGTTAGGTAGTGTGTGCAGTGGATGAGTGCGTGTTCTGGGGTTTCTAGTTGTTTGCATAGTGGGCAGTTACCTGTAGTATGTTTTTTTTTAAAAATTTTAGGTGGTTATTTAGGTTGGTGTGTCCTGTTTGGAGATTAGTGATTACTCTGTCGATTTTTTTTGATGGATGGAGGTATGGACTCCGAAACCTGTGTGTTTGGAGGTCGGATTTGAAGATCCGTCCGTGTAAATGTGACACCAATTTGGCCAATTTTCGTCAATGTATGCTAGTGTGGTGGTTTTAGCTATGTTTGGGTCGGTTTGTTTATTTTATGGTTAGCTAGAGTTCTGTCTATTTTGGGTATTTTAAGTTTAGGGGTGAAGATATTTGATTGTTTGCAGTTTTGTTTAAGATTTTTAATTTGGTGTTCATTTAGGTAGTTTGTTATTCTTTGGGATATTGGGGTAAGTAAGGAGTGTTTACGAGCTACAGATTGGTTTTTGGGGATGATATTTTGGTTTATTAAGTTTTGGATTAGAGGGTTTGATTGGGATGCGGCCCAGAAATTTAAGCTTAGCTGCTCCCTGCGTAGACTTAGTGGCATTTCTCCTGTTAAGGCCTGAAGTGAAGTGTAGGAGGTGCCATGTTGGGTGCGTGTAATTAGTTTGAAAGCCTGATATTGTATTGAGTCAAGTTTTTTAGATAGAGAGTTGTTTAGGGTGTTGTACATGGCGCAGCCGTAGTCTAGTTTTGATCTAATTAGTGATATGTAGAGAGAGATGAGGGTATCTTTGAAGGCTCCCGAGTTAGAGCCAGTTAGGCCTCTTAGGTCTTTACTGCATTTAGTTGTTAGGTTTTGGATGTGAGCATCCCAGATGAGATGTTCATCGAAAATAAGTCCTAAGAATTTGGTTTGTTTTTTAAATTTGATTGTTTGGTTGTTTAGCTGGAGGATTGGGGAGGCGGGTTTCATGTTTTTATGTTTGAATACTATTCATGTTTTGTTTTTTTCTGAGTTAAGGGAGAGGCCCCATTTGTCAGCCCATTGTTGTATTTTATTAGGAGATTTTTGGAGTACATTTTGGGACATTTTAATGCTTTTAGTGCGGATCCATAGGGCTCCATCATCCACGAATTTGGATGTGTTTATTTTAGGGGATAGGCCCTCGAAGAGGTCGTTTATCATTATATTAAAGAGTGTGGGGCTGAGGATACTGCCCTGAGGAGGGCCATGTTCAAGGGGACACTGGTCCGATAGAGTATGGTCTATCCCCACCGTTATTGTACGTTCGTTTAGAAAGTCCTGAATGTAGTTTATTATTTGTCCTTTTAGTCCTATTTTTTTAAGCTTTTGTATTAGCCCGTTGTGCCAAACCATGTCGAATGCTTTGCAGAAATCAAGAAAGATGCCTGATGTGTATTGTTTGTTGAGTTGTCCTGTCTTGATGTCTTGTTCTAGTCAGGCGAGATTATCTAAGGTTGAGGGGCCAGCAGTGAAGCCGCTTTGATCTGTGTTTATGATGTTATTTTGAGTTAAGTAGTGTTGTAGTCTATTTTTGGCCATAGATTCCATTACTTTACATAGATTTGAGGTTAGGGATATTGGTCTAAAAGAGTTTGCCTCGTTTGTTGGTTTATCGCGTTTAGGGATAGGGATGACTCGTGCCTGTTTCCAGGGAGTTGGTACCTGTCCGTTTTGATAGATTAGGTTATATAGTTTAAGTAGTAGTGAATGAGGGACATAGTGCAGAATATATATAGTTGTTGGAGGAATACCAGCAGAGGATTAACAGTAACAACAATTGCATACATGAGTGGGATAACATTGGTAGGTGTTGCCAACAACAACAACAGGATGGACAGAGAACACATACATGTAGGTGGAAGCCAATAGTGACATGAAGCCCCACACCAACACAACAAGCCGACTTAAAATATAACAGCACCACTGTATGACCGTTATCAACCTCAGCAAAAAGCAGCTTACCACAGAACATACTAACGTCCTGTCGAAAGGCCTGAAATACATCCCCACCAGACCACTACGGAACCACGATGACTTCATCTCCAACACCAAGAAAGGGCTTCAGCAACTGGCACCAGGAGGTAAGGTTGACTATCTGCGTCACCAGATCTGTGACATCCTTGCTAAAACCAAATCGCAAACCTCTTACCTCACCAGAGCTGAGACTAAAGCCATTAAACAACTCCGGGATGACAACACCATCGATATTGCCCCTGCTGACAAGGGCAAGGCCACAGTCATCATGGACACTGACCACTTCCATGAGCTAGTGAACAACATCCTCCAAGACCCCACCACCTACTCCAAGATCAAGAAAAGTTGACGACACCTTTGTCATCCTAAAACAAGACCAAGACCCAACCCTGCTACTACAACATCTTACCCAACAACACCCCCGAGTACAGTTCACAATCGAAATAGAAAAAGACAACCTTTTATCCTTCCTAAATGTCCTCGTCTCAAGAAGCCCAACAAACAGAATCCAAACCAGTGTCTACCGGAAGCCCACCCACACCGACCACTTCAACTCTAACCACCCTCTTAGAACCAAGAGTGGCATCATCTCCACCCTCACAAAACGAGCCTTCAACTTTTCCTCTGCTGACCCCAATCCTGAAATCGAACACCTCCGCCAAGTCTTCACCCACCTCAACAAAAATTATCCACCCAATCTCGTCGACAAAGTCATCGCCTCTGTACTCCATCCCACAACGAGACCTGCGACCCTTAAACCCGAATCAGCGCCCTTCCGCATCGCCCTCCCGTTCATCGGAAAAAGCCTCCCACATCATCAGCCGCCTCCTCAAACAGCAAGCCAACAGCTCCAACTCCCTCAAAACCCTGCTATGGGCCAACGGCAGGAACAAAACCAAACCCCAAGAGCCTAAAGGTGTAGTTTACAAAATTGACTGCAACTGTGGACAATCTTAAGTAGGTAAAACATCCCGCCAAATCAAAACCAGAACGAAAGAGCATAAAACCTCCACTATCAAATCCGACAGCAAATCAGCCATCTCGGACCATATCAGCAACTGTCCCAATCACATCATCACCTGGGACAACGTCCAAATCCTCGCCAACAGCCTCCGTGATTTCACTCAAAGAAAACTAACAGAAGCAGTCAACATTCGCCGCAACAAGTCATCAATCAACAGAGATCAAGGTTGTTTCATCCCATCCGCCTACTATGAACTCATCAAACAATAATCACTTATCCTGTTTATTGGCTTCATGTCCCTATTGGCTTCCACCTATGTGTGCTCTGTTCATCGTGTCCTGACAGCATCATCCCTTTGTTGTCAAAATCTACCGATATTATCCCACTTTTGTATGCAATTGTTGCTACTGTTAATCCTCTACTTGATCCCCCACCTACTATATATATTCTGTACTATGTCCCTCATTCAACAAACAAAAAATAACCACAAAAATGGCATAATCAATATCAAAACTCAAATAGCCAAATCAAAAAGTGCTCAGAAAACCACTAGCCAAACCTAAAATCCTACACCCCTCAAAAAAAATTGACAGATTAGTTACAAAACTCCAAACAGGACACACCAACCTAAATAACCACCTAAAAAAACTTAAAAGGCACACCACAGGCAACTGCCCCCACTGCAAACAACCCGAAACCACAGAACACGCACTCATCCACTGCACCCACTACCAAACACACAGAACCACACTACAAACCACCCTCAATCTAAATAAGGTTCCTACTCTAGATGAAATACTAAACCCTCAAAATAAACTAGAAAACTTCAAGGCCCTAGGCGTATTCCTAATCAAAACAGACCTAATTAAGCGCATCTAAAAACTAATTAATCTACCAATCCAAATTCCAATAAACATACAAACACCCACCTCACCCGGCTCCCTTAGTTCCCTCCTCCACCCACCCTGGCATTTATTCCAAATTTAAAAATTCCAAAAATTCAATATAAGCAACCCCTAAAAGCCCCCTCTTGGGTTGCACACACAACTTTCACCCTTTTCGGAATACACTAAAATGGTCTGGCCAGGCCCGTGTGCGAAATACGTATCAGTCGGAAACGTTAAATCGTCTATATCAGTCAGTCAGTCAGCCCTCATTCAGTCTTGCTTGACAACGGTATAAGGATCTATACTGAAACGTCGCTTTTCCCAGTATTAAAGAAGTTGTTATCCATAGAAATTGTGTCTATCTTGTCATCCGTCAACTTGTAAGTAATGCCTATCAAATAATTCATTTTCAGAACAACTATATGCTCATACATATACATATATAAAAGGTACATATGCACATACATATTCATACATAAAAGGTTCATATTTTTAGAACAACCATATGCACATACATGTACACATATAAAAGATACATATCATTTTCAGAACAACCATATGTACATACCCGATATACATATAATGAAGCCAGATATTATTTACAGAAAATAGCATGTGCACGTACATATATATGTACAAATATATGGCCATGTATCAAGATTTTTCTGAACCCACTTTACAGAAAATCCGAATTTTCTTCATAATATTACCATTAATACGAGGGCCATTCAATATATAACCAGCCTAACCTATTTGCTACTGCTCCTCACTTCTTCTTTTTCCACATAACCACCATTGAGGTCTACGCACTTTGCCCAGCGATGTGTGAGAGCTAAAAGCCCGTTGTGATAGAAACCATTGGGTTGTTCGTGTAGCCACCCCTCCACTGCTGTCGTGAGTTCATCATCGGACCGGATATGACGGGACAACTCAACAAACAATACACAACAGGCATCTTTCTGGATTTCTCCAAAGCATTCGACATGGTTTGGCACAACGGGCTAATACAAAAACTTAAAAAAATAGGACTAAAAGGACAAATAATAAACTACATTCAGGACTTTCTAAACGAACGTACAATAACAATGGGGATAGACCATACTCTATCGGACCAGTGTCCCCTAGAAAATGGCACTCCCCAGGGCAGTATCCTCAGCCCCACACTCTTTAATATAATGATAAACGATCTCTTCGAGGGCCTATCCCCTAAAATAAACACATCCAAATTCGCGGATGATGGAGCCCTCTGGATCCGCACAAAAAGCATTAATATGGCCCAAAATCTACTCCAAAAATCTCTTAATAAAATACAACAATGGGCTGACAAATGGGGCTTCTCCCTTAACTCAGAAAAAACAACATGAATAGTATTCAAACATAAAAACATGAAACCCGCCTCCCCAATCCTCCAGCTAAACAACCAAACAATCAAATTTCAAAAACAAACCAAATTCTTAGGACTTATTTTCGATGAACATCTCACCTGGGATGCTCACATCCAAAACCTAACAACTAAATGCAGTAAAGACCTAAACACCCTAAGATGCCTCAATGGCTCAAAATGGGGAGCCTCCAAAGATACCCTCCTCTCACTCTACATATCACTAATTAGATCAAAACTAGACTACGGCTGCGCCATATACAACACCCTAAACAACTCTCTATCTAAAAAACTTGACTCAATACAATATCAGGCTCTCAAACTAATTACACGCACCCAACATGGCACCTCCTACACTTCACTTCAGGCCTTAACAGAAGAAATGCCACTAAGTCTACGCAGGGAACAGTTAAGCTTAAATTTCTGGGCCGCATCCCAATCAAACCCTCTGATCCAAAACTTAATAAACCAAAATATCAGCCCCAAAAACCAAGCTCTAGCTCGTAAACACTCCTTACTTACCCCAATATCCCAAAGAATAACAAACTACCTAAATGAACACCAAATTAAAAATCTTAAACTAAACTGCAAACAATCAAATATCTTCACCCCTAAACTTAAAATACCCAAAATAGACACAACACTAGCTAGCCAAATGAATAAACAAACCGACCCAAACATAGCTAAAACCACCACACTACCATACATACACGAAAATTGGCCAAATTGGTGTCACATTTACACGGACGGATCTTCAGATCCGACCTCCAAACACACAGGTTTCGGAGTCCATACCACACAACCAACTAAAACTACACAATCCTTCCGACTCCCAAACAACCAATCAATATTCACGGCAGAACTAATGGGCATGGCCTCAGCCCTCCATAGTCAAGAATCCAAAAACCACAATAAAATCCTAATACTTACCGACTCCCTAAGTTGACTGCAAGCCCTCCAAAACAAAAATACCAAAAACCGACCTAAATTAATAAATCAAATACTTAAAAGCTCCAACGACCTAACTCAGGCAGGCAAACAAATAACCCTCTTGTGGATACCCGCCCACGTAGGAATATACGGTAATGAAAACGCCGATAAGGCAGCTAAACTATCCCTCAAAATCCCAGAAATACGCTTAAACTTACCCATCTCAAAATCAGGAATTAAAAGTGTAAATAAGCAAAAAATCACCAAAAAATGGCATAACCTATATCTAAACTAAAATAGCCAAATCAAAAAAGTACTCAGCAAACCACTAACCAAACCAAAAATTCTCCATCCATCAAAAAAATTCGACAGAGTAATCACTAAACTCCAAACAGGACACACCAACCTAAATAACCACCTAAAAAAAATTAAAAAACATACTACAGGTAACTGCCCACACTGCAAACAACTAGAAACCCCAGAACACGCACTCATCTACTGCACACACTACCTAACACATCGAACCGCATTACAAACCACCCTCAATCTAAACAAGGCTCTCACTCTAGAAGCAATACTAAACCCACAAAATAAACTAGAAAACTTCAAGGCCTTAGGCGTATTCTTAATCAAAACGGAACTAATAAAACGCATCTAAAAACACTATAATCCACCAAATCAAAATTACATAAACACACAAACATCCACCATACCCAGCTCCCTTAGTTCTCCTCCCCTACCCCATCGGCATCTATTCCAAATCTCAAAATTCCCAAATTCTATATAAGCAACCCCTAAAGCCCCCTCTTGGGTTGCACACACCACTTTCGCCCCTTTCGGAAACACATTAAATGGCCTGGCCGGGCCCGTGTGCGAAATACGCATCAGTCGGAAAGCGCACGTTAAATCTCCAAAGTAAGTAAGTAAGTAATACTTTGAACCCGTTCCGCTTCACTGCGGCAACCGCAAGTCGACAGGTGTGCACTCTGGCATTATCATGTTGGAGCAGCCCACTTTTTGTGATCTTTCCACGACGTTTGGCAAGAATAGCAGTCCGCAAACGGTCCAGGAGATCGGAGTAGTACTCTCCAGTAATAGTCTGGCCACGTGGCAAGTAGTCAATGAGCAAGACCCCTTTGGTATCCGAAAAAAGATGGTTGCCATGACTTTGCCAGCCGATGGTTGAGTCTTCAACTTTTTGGGACGGAGTGAAGCAATGCCAGCCCACTGCTTACTCTGTTCATTGGTTTCTGAGTCATAGTGGTGTACCCAGGTTTCATCACCAGTAACAATTCTCCCCATAAAGTTGCCTGCACCCTGACTGCATTGCGTCAAAAGTGCCAAACACATTGACGCACGTACAGCCTTCTGATCATCACTCAGACATTTCGGGACCCAGACAGCTTCCTCATACCCAGACGATCATGCAAAGTGGTATGGACACTTCCCTTTGAAATGTCCAAGGCATTGGCCATTTCTGACACCTTCATTCGCCTGTCTTTGACAACCAGTTGTCTCACAGCTTCACTGGTTTGATCATTGGTCACCTCTACAGTTGCCAGGGCGTTGCTCATCTTCCAGGTTCACCCGACCCCTAAATTCTGCAACCCAGAATTTGACCTGTGCATACCAAGGTGCACTGTCACCATAAACATCTGACAATTCATCATATACCTCCTTTCCCGCTTTCCCTTTTAAGTAGAGGTACCTAATAACAGCCCTGTATCTAACCTTTGACGAAAATTTGGCAGAATCTACCCTTGCCATCTTTATAGATCACGTGTGTGACTTCAAATACAATTTCCTCAGTGAAACTTTGTCTATGCACGTGACATACATTGGTGCACAGCACGTGACAAACATGCAACCGTTAAGATCTGATAAATAACTTAGGCTGGTTATACATTGAAAGGCCCTCGTATAACAAAAGTCAATTTGATTGTAATAGGACACAATTTATATCTTTTACAATGTAGATCTATCTACATAAATGAATTAACTGCGTTTTTTGTATACATTGCTGAACCATCTTCATGCATGAAATCAAATGATGTTTCATACCCAAAGAATATGGAGACGGATGTTTGCAGTGTGCGTGCGTCCAACTGTACTAGTCCGGACTAATGCAGGTTGTATTGCGCTAGCCCACTGATATACCAACCCACAGTTCTACATGAATACCCTACTCAGACACAGCATACTGACTCAAGGCTGACCAATACTTGTCTTATGCCTTTAATGCCTAGCACCAGATAGCAACATATTTTCACGTTTGATACACACACATAACACAATAAGGAGTTTACATGTGACTGACATAGCAAAACCTCAATCTCTAGTCGAGGATCTCGGCCTACCACTAGATATGACGTTAAACATCGACTTAATCGGGACTTAAACATAAAACCTAGCCATCAGAGAACACACATTTAAACCCAAACAGGAAAATTCCTCGTTTGCTAAACCCTTACATTTTCTATGTTTCCAAAGATGTATGATTGCCTTATGGGTTCGATGTACAATATAGCCGGTGCCCCAGAAATACATACAGATAAAGCCTTCAACACCTTTATCCCAAAAATTCTAATGTTAACATTCTGTAGAAAATGTCTGTTTCTGTATACCTGGTTATGACACAACGGTGCGATGAACATGTGTGAAAGAATAGTTTGGAACTTCTTGTAGGGGGTCGGAACCCTAAGATCCTATAAAAACTGTCACCAGTACCCTTGCCTGTATCATTGTTGGAATTCATGGATAGAGTATGTCACCAGTACCCTTGCTTGTCTCATTGTTGGAACTCATGGATAGAGTATGGTTTCAGATCCCTTCCTCGTCTCATTGTTTGGACTCGTGGATGGAGTATATCACCAGTACCCATGCTTGTCTCACTGTTGGCACTCATGGAAAGGGCATGTCACTATTTCCCTTGCGTGTCTTAGTGTTTCGTCTCCTGTATAGAGTGTGTCACAAGTTCCCTTGGTTGTCTCAGGGTCGGTACTCCTGGATAGAGTTTGTCACAGTTCCCATGCTTGTGTTATTGTTTGCACTCGTGGATAGGGTATGTCACCAGTATTCTTGGGTTCTTGGTATTCAGCGAATATTGGCGAGGGCGGCGTACTCAAGGATGACTTACCATCACTCCACGAGACGAGTCTCCGGTGGCACAAAATTATCACGATAATCTTTTGTAGTTTCTGTTATGTTTGATATCATTTAATTTCTCCTGTGCTACTTGAGTTTTGTGTGGGTGGGATTCAAGGTACTTCCTGTTTGGCAGCCGGATCGTAAAGCGCCATTACATCCAACTAATCCACACAATGACCACATGGGTACGTGTACATACACGCCCCTCGGCTGACAGCAATCGTTCGTCAGGGTTGAATGCCAGTTTCACTCACTCACTCACTCACTCACTCACACACTCACACACTCACTCACTCACTCACTGCAAAAGCACAACTAGTCTTGATTATCTAACGAAACAGATTCTATTTGGCGTGAAGGGCGACTATATGATAAATGTTCACCGATATTTAAGAGTCAAATGTCGGAAGCGGAGTGAACTGGAACCGTTTCCATAAAGCGATCATGATATTGTGGCTTTGTAAGTCCATATTCAATATAAGCGAAATACAGTATCGATCATCTTTGAACGAAGGTCGACTGTGTAGAACTGTCTTCGGTATGGACGTTCATATACTGAGAAATTCTTTGTATCGTTTCTAAGATGTTTGAATGGACCTTCTTAAGTCCAAACCATACAGAATTGTATATCTGTGGTAGCATGCTTTGCAAAACACGCCTGTTCAAGTTAACGGCTACACTATGGAAACTAAAGATTCAGTATACAGCTATATGGTAGCAGATTTCGGTCTGCATGCCTGCAGGATGGTCAAACCATATGCGACTTAGGGGAATGTATTCTTAAACGAGAGGAGTTCACGCCGAAATAAGGTCAGAACAACTTTGATGATGCCTTTGAAGAAGTTGTCCAAACAAATTATAATATGAGTGGTCGTTTTAATTATGATACATCTTATCAAATGTTTTATTTTTGTGACCGATATTTGTGTTCAGGAACGAATGTGTTCAGTGAATAACAGCGACAAAACCCTTTCGATGAGAAATCTCTGCTAAATAGGCTACATTGCACGATTCCGACTTTATCATGAGCATGTGTTTATAAGTGACGATATCAGGTGTTTGCGGAAATACTCCTGGTCAATCATATCATGCCGTTGACGTCATTACGTCTGTTCTGATGGGTTTATGATTATTCAGTTTATAATGAGTCACTACAAGAGTGATGTAGACATTGTCACGTGAAGCTGTTATTAATATCATAATTTTATTTAATGGCAAGCGTTGAATAAATAATAACATTCCTAACGAACGAATGTTTCCCAGTTTTTCAGCTCACCATGAAAAATATCACGGCTGCGCCTGGCGGGAATTACAATTTCGACGTTCAAGTCGTTACTGGAGTCACAGGCGACGGAGAGTGGTCCAAGGACGGCACCCCACTCTCCCCTGTACACGGCAAACTGATGATTACCGTCACTGGCCAATATCGCCAGCTGTTCGTATTTGACCTCGCAGCATCTGACGGTGGAAGATATACCTACACTATACAGGGCCGGTCCACGTCCGCCTATCTCACAGTGGCAGGAGGTAGGTGATGTAGCAGAGTCAACGACACAAACAATAACTCTGTCAGATTATGACATAAAATAACCTATTGCTCTTTGGTTCATGTCATGCTGTCCTGTTTCCCATTCTATGTTGTATAGGGGACGGTCACTCACGACTCTCCAATCGACATCGAGCACAGTTATAGTGTGAATGAACATGAATAAGGGCAAATATATGCAGTTATATTACGTACAACTTTACCTCTTTTAAACTAGGAGTATAGCATACACTTCTCTGTGTAAGGATACCTGCCTGTATAGCTTCAGGTCCAGTGGACGGGAACTGGGGGGAGTGGACACAGTGGAGTAGTCCCTCCTGTCCTGCCACGTGTGGTCCTACAGCCAGAGGCCCCGTCTACAGATCCAGGACCTGTACTAACCCAGCTCCCAGCAGTGGTGGAGCTTCCTGTCCGGGTCAAAGCAGTCAAAGTGATACTCAAGAGTGTGGACCCACTACCTGTGGTATGTACACATCAGGCTTTTTCAGTTTGGATGCTCCTCCCACTTGATGTTGATGATAGGAAATAACCAAGATGCTGCTCCATGTGGCGTAAATCCACTCACTTATTCCAAAGCATGTATTGCTGCATTTAACATGGTTGTTTGTTCTGGAAGGCTCACATTGCCTAGGACTCTTCTATGGCAAATCCGGGAACCGTCATGAAATGTTTAAGAGTCATTAAGATAACTTCATAGGTTTACATAGAGCATAGTTTGGACCCATGCTTGGGTAAAAGGCGACTATGCTTGTCTAAACGGGATCGGGTGGTTAGACTCGCTGATTTGGTTGATGCATGTCATCGATCCCAATTGCGTGGATAGATGCTCTTGATGTCAATCACTGGATTGTCTGGTTCATACTCAGTTATTTACAGACCGCCGTCATATAAGTGGAATATTGCTGAGTACGGCGTTAAACAACAAACAAACATTACAAAGCATAGCACTGTTTGTTTCTATAACGTATGTTTTCTTTGTTGATCCAGAGACAGTTATAATAATGTGTATATATTTGCGCCAGATCCATACCCTAAAGTGTGCTTAAAGTGCTACATTAATACTGGTCGATGGATCAGTGTGCACTCGATTTTCATTCTCAGCTCCCTGGGGGGTATACAAACCAAGCTGCATGTGGGGCGCTAGAAGGTTAACAGTCACATTACCATTTCATCCTGCTGGTTATGGATTACCAAAAGAGACGATTTCATTATAATTATAGCCACTGCAGTTAACGGGAACTGGGGTCAGTGGACACAGTGGAGTGGTTCCACCTGTCCTGCCACGTGTGGTTCTACAGCCAGACGCTCCCTCTCCAGATCCAGGACCTGTACTGACCCAGCTCCCAGCAATGGTGGAGCTTCCTGTCCGGGTCAAAGCAGTCAAAGTGAAACTCGAGAGTGTGGTCCAGCTACCTGTGGTACGAACCAAAGAACCATATCTTCATATATTTTTTATATGTGAATTTTGCACGATATACGGCTTTTCCATTTGACCTGCCCTGGTCAAATTAATGAAGTTGAACGTGGGCCGGTAAATTGTGGTATGTTCAACAAAAGTGTACGGCTTTTCAATTTGACGAGATCTCAGTCACGTGACCGCGTAATTGACCTTCATAAGTGTATGAACGTCACAATTTAACGTCATTCGTATTTCACGCGACCGTATTCTTGAAATGACCTTAACAATGACGGGCTGCTTCCGCATTTCCAAGTCACGTACACATAGAGAAGCGTTGTTTCTGATCATTTAGACCCTTTTATCTTGAACTCCGTGTTTTAGCATGCACTGAGAAACATCAGAGAGTTTGACTGCATCCCCGTTGACGAACATCCCCGCTACAACCCATCTTTGTGAACAAAACGAAGAAATGCACTAAAACTACTGTAGTAGTCTATCGACTCGATCCGTGTCTGGTCTGACAGTTACAGTCTTCAGCAATCTATGAATTTACCTTAGCATAAATTTGACGCATCTTTATTATCACATTTCAATGACCGACCAATTGATAAATGATGACTAACACCACACTCCGGCGCAGTGGTGACTTAGCATAACACTACTCCCACAGGCTAATTTGCATATCACGTGACCGAACTTTTCTCTTGTCTGTAAACAAACATGCTTTTTCAGAAATCAGAATAGAACAGACTAATGCAAGTATTTGGGACGCTTTACATATTGTTTTGCATATTGTATAAATATGCTAGTATAACTGCGACAGTGAGTTGCATAACAATACTATATTTTCACATCAAAGTGAACGTATCGCTAGCTCTCCGTTTAACAGCACGTGGAGCCGTACAACCAATGTAAACATAGGATAACTACGCAAATGGAAATAGTTTTTCACGATTTAGGATATTTTCTCAATAAAAGTTAACCATTCTAAAACATATATTTATGTAGAAATGTAGACTTGTAAAAAATGAACCAGATGAAAAACATATGCAATATCTTGAATGAACTGTGTAAGACAACTTGTGACGACTTGTTACATGGCGCTGGCCTGTGGCAGAGGTACGAAGCTGGTCGCATGGAACTCTGGGTAGGAGAATGGACGAACACATGTAACCGCGACTTCGGAAATCATTCACTCCCGTCACGTTTATCGTGGCCGCCATTTTGATGTTTTGTACTTGATGTTGGGGTAATTCTTAACAGACCTTTCTCATCAAAACGTTGTAGTATTTGAATACATTTGTCGTAAGGAAACTACAACAGATGTACCTGTAAAGAATGTTGAGCATACATACGTCGCACGCTCCGACGTTTATACAGTTTGGCCCTCACTCTGTGAAGAATCATACTCCAGTGAAGTCACACAAAATAAAGTCAATTCTTAAATATTTTGGGAGATATATTTTGTAGTGAAGACGTAGCACACAATTTCATAAAAATATCCACAAAAATATTGATGATCCCTGACGGTTTTTGTTTAGTATAGTATTAAACGTACTGCCATTCAATCGACCAAGTACATGTTTATTTAAACACACGGATTCGCTTTTCTAATTGTCGCTGACGGGGCTACCAGTTGGTCAGGACATGATCACGTGGTTCGCAAACACCTGGTGTCACAACAGTCACGTGACAGAGAATCGTGAATGTCTGTGTCCGAATTGCGGAGACATTAATAGTGACCTTTATCATTGATGATGCGACTCGCAAAGGCGTTGAAGGTCAGGTCAGAGAAAAGTTGTTACAGTTTGCATTCAAACGATATGGAGAAAAGCGCTTGCTGCATTTTTAATGTGTGTATTATACATTCCTTGTGGGTTGTTGTTTTGTGCCTTTCCAGTTCTGTGATTGTATCGAGACGATGACTCAGTGAAAATAGACAAACAACGTTCCTAATTTCCATACATGACAATTACTGTGGTTGGATCCTACCTTGGATCATGTATCCATCGCCCACATCATTCCGTGTATTTGTATTTACCTGATAATGATAAGGATTGATAAACGCAGGTACAAGACATTTCACATGCATAGCCAACACTGCATTGTGCTTTACAGCATACAATTTACTATCCTGCTTATGTTAAATACGTATTGTATTTGGTAATTCTGAATTGCAGAGGTACATAAGGTCTCGATACCGTGCAGCCAGTTGTGTCGACGTTGCTATGACAATGTACACACAGGAAAAACTACTTGTGATGCGATACATTGACTATTTTAAAGAACCGTCGATTATATTCGTATCAGCTCATGTCCAACAAAGACATGGAAGACGCCTCTAAGATATGTACAGGAAAACAAATATTTGAAATAGGTTTGATGAATATGTTTTCTAATATACACAATTATGTTGTTTCAGTGACGTCTATCTTTGCACGGCAACTGTTGGACGTGACTCGGTTCGTTGGTGGACAGGTGTTATTCCAGGTGGACCTTACTCAGTCAGGTGTCACAGGTGTCTGGACAAAGGACGGTGTCACGATAACCGCAGACGCCAGGCATCAGCTTGTTCCAAGTGGCAATTCTCAGATTCTGTATATCACTGGTCTACAAGTGTCCGACTCTGGGCAGTATTCCTTCACTGCTAATGGAGAGACGACCTCAGCCCAGTTGACAGTTCAAGGCTCAAGTATGTTTTTTTGTTTAGTATTATAGTATATGATTGCTCAAGTCTTTGCTGATACAACTAGAATGTTGATGTGTTAGTATTGTAATGAATTTTGGGTACTGAATGCTTAAATTCATGTATGGCTTTAGACACACCAGTAAACGGGAACTGGGGTCAGTGGACACAGTGGAGTGGCCCCTCCTGTCCTGCCACATGTGGCTCTACAGCCAGACGCTCCCTCTTCAGATCCAGGACCTGTACTAACCCAGCCCCCAGCAATGGTGGAGCTTCCTGTCCGGGTCAAAGCAGTCAAACTGATACTCAAGAGTGTGGACCCACTACCTGTGGTATGTATACAACGACGTCGGAGGTTTTGTTTTTGTACGTCATTTTACTGAAAGTTTATTGGTAGCATAGTGGTTACAGCTTTCAGTCGCAAGACTGAAGAACTTGCTTTGTAATGGTTTGAATATGGTTAATCCTTCTTTACTCAAACACTGGTATTCTCTCTCATATACATGGCATATGACATCAACATTTTCCTCCTTAACACAAATCCTGTTATCTCGAAATAATACTTCACTCGTTGTTTAAGCTTAAATGACGTCTCTTAATTATACCAATTTTTAAAACGTTTTCAATTGACTCACTTGAAATGATCTCCTCTCCACTAAGTTATAATGCATGGATCATCTCTCATTTATTCGAGATCACTTTGTTTCTCTCGTTGAGTAAGTGAGTGAGTAAGTCAATGAGTGAGTGAGTGAGTGAGTGAGTCTGTGAGTGAGTGAGTCAATGAGTGTGTGAGTCAGTTAGTCAATGAGTGAGTGATTATTGACAAGGCTTTTTGGTACTAACATATATTTTCCCTTAACATTAAGCTAGAACAGAAAATAGGGCACTGCATTTTCGATATGGTAGGACATGACAGGACATGTACATTAGCTTCAGCATTGCTCGTGTCACCTCGTGGCCTTTATTTGGTTTGCTTTTATAGTTTTGCATCAACTTTCGCTTTTGATGGCGTAGTTATTGAACCAAAGAGTACGTCAGGTCAATGGTCATGCGTTGAATGATGTATTTATGAAACTTGAAAGACAGTTACGTGATTGGAGGTTCTTTGATTTCAAAGTAGACACAATGTATTGGTAACAACTTCTTTATCATATTATATAGCGACGTTTCGGAGAAGATACTTATATATTCCGTTGTAAAGCAAGTCTGTAACAGTATAACAGTATATGAAAGAAGTTGTTCTGCATTAACTGTGTCCACGAGGCCCTCCGTCAAATTCTAAGCAATGCTTATCAAATAGTTATTTTATGTGATATTACGTATTGTTGGAGGTATGAATATGATCGTGAGCACCCTGAATAACTTTTGTATGAACTTCAGGACATATTGAACTCTTTGGATAAACTTCTCCATATTGGTATCCTGCCAATCGACGTTGGCTAGTAATCTGCTTAGATCTAAGATCGTCGATTACCTTTGATTTCATCGATTAATTGAGATTTCTAGCATGCTTAATATGCTATTGAATACTTAACAATTTCCACTATTCAAATGCGAGTTTACGCTATATCCTACTTACCAACTAACATGCTTGATGCACTGTAGCGTACGGTTCAAACATAACGACTTTTCACTTCGCTTAGCAGTTTAATCACTTTGCTGATAAGCGTAGACTTCATAAGTTGCGGAGGGTAACCTTAAATCTGGACATTCAATTATGTTGTTTGTTCTGATAGTTTACGGGGTCGGTGTGGAGGCCCATTGGTTTAAGTGTTCGCATGTGTCGCCAAAGGCCCGAGTTCGATTCGAAAAAATAGCTGAATCCCATTTCTAGTGTACCCTGTTGCTTGAATGTTGTTAAAGCGGCGTAAAACTATACTCACTTTTATAGTTGACCAACTAAAACACATCCTGGCGTCATGGTGTTCATGTGGATGGAAGGCAAGCCCAGGTGGTGAAACACACTTTCAGAGAGGATTAACACCTGGATTTCTTAAAGATTGTCCTTACTCGTTGATCGCTGTTACATATTTGACCAATATCTGACTTTACGAAAATCCACTCACTCAGGCAAGTGGTTGGAGCAGTTCATTGTATTTTAGTGGTGGAATTGTCTCTATGGTGTTTGGGTAAGACCTAACGCGCTTGGGGTTTGAGCATCCAAGGAGGTTTGACATAATTCATGTTCATGTCAAAGAGTTAAGATTTGTTTTCAGCAATGGTTGATGAAAAACTAAGAAATAGCAAATGTATACATATGCACTCTCTCTTCAAACAACATTCTATACTCAAATATTTTGTACCTGTTACAATAAAAAAGATTCGAGTCTCGCCAGCTCAATTCAAAGGTTATCATATACGAGGGGATACCAAAAAGTTTTGAGTCCACACAGAAAAAGTAAAAGAATTGGATTGTTAATACTTTATTTTACAACATAGTCCCCTCCAAACTTCACACACTTGTTCCACCTAGTTCGCCAGTCACCGATGCCCGATCGGTAGACGTCAACATTCTGGTCCCCTAACCAAGCCTCTACAGCAGCAGTTAGCTCATCGTCATCTTCAAATCTCCGCCACTGGAGTTGTTTTTTCAGCCTGGGAAAGAGGTGGAAGTCAACGGCGGCTAGGTCTGGAGAATAGGGTGGGTGAGGGAGGAGTTCGTAGCCACATTCTTGCACAGCTGTCAGTGCAACACGGCTCGTGTGGACTGGTGCGTTGCCCTGGTGAAGCAGAATCCCACGACGGATTTTTCCACGGCGTTTCACCTTGATGGATTGGCGCACCTGCTTCAATAACTTGGCGTAATACTCCCCATTCATTGTGGTGCCATAGGGCAGGTAGTCGATGTGAATCACTCCTTTGCTGTCCCAGAAGATGGTCATCATAACCTTCTTGGTGGATCTGATGGCTTTGAACTTCTTTGTCTTTGGAGAAGTGGCGTGTTTCCATTCCATCGACTCCTGTTTGCCCTCCGGATCATAATGATAAACCCAGGTTTCATCACTGGTTACAATTCTAAAATGAAAATCATCTGGGTTGGCGTTGTACCTAGTTAGCAAGGCTCAAATGATGGTGACGCTTAATAGCTTCATGTCATCTGTAAGCATTCTCAGGACCCATCTGGCACACACTTTGGACATGTGGAGTTTGCCATGAATTATATTATGTATGGATCCATATGATAGGCCTGTTGTTTCTTCTAGCTCATGGAGAGTAATACGGCGGTTCTCCATCACTAGTTTGTGTACAGTGTCAATGTTTTCAGGTCTGGTACTGGTTGATGGCCGTCCGGACCGGGCATCATCTTCTAAGCTCTCTCTGCCACGCTTAAATTCCTTCACCCACCCCGTTTGATAGTTGCAGACGATGGGGAAGACTCTCCATAAACTGCAGTCAATCGCTCTTTCACCTGTTTGGCAGATTGACCCTCTAGGACAAGGAACTTTATCACCGCTCTGTACTCAGATTTGTCCATTTTGCCAATTCACTAAGGGTAGGTCTCTTCCACGAAGTGTTGTGACAAAATAATTGCAGCCAGCAATATGTTTCTATCAGGAGCTAAGACATTCATGTACATCAGGTGTAGCGCATTGTACCATTCGACCAGGAATACTGTGTGAGGCTCAAAGCTTTTTTGATATCACCTCGTATGATATCTGTACGTCTTAATGTTATAGAAAGTGAGTATCATTTTATGCTTGTTGGTAAAGACAATCTTCAATTTGTGAACAAATATATTCCATAGTTTACATGTTGTCCAAATATCAATTTGTTTTGCACACTCATGTTCACCGCACATGCTACATTTTCACATTAAACTGAACACGGGTTGCGTCATGCAATGCCCATGCGTGTAAGGGGAATCAACTTCTGGGCGGTAGTGTACATATACCAAGCATTGCTAGGTGGAAGAAATACGCGAACTTTGTAATTATGTGTAACTATGGGTCAATGGCCTCTCAGTATGCCGAGAATATACAATTGGACATATTTCGCAATTGTGGTTGTGAGATGTAAAATGGGTTTTAGTTTATGTGACCTTTAATATAAACGACTACACGTGTGTATCGGAGACATTGCTGACACCATATAATGCGAATGATTAATACACTTCAGTGTGTAAGTATTAGTTCCGAAATAGTTTCAGGTGCAATAAACGGAAACTGGGGTGCGTGGACACAGTGGAGTAGTCCTCCCTGTCCTGCCACGTGTGGTCCTACAGCCAGACGCACCGTCACCAGAACCAGGTCCTGTGATAACCCAGCTCCCAGTAATGGGGGAGCTACCTGCCCTGGTCAGCCTGGACAAAGTAATGAAGTTGAGTGTGGGCCGGTAAATTGTGGTAAGTACAACAAAAGTGACTTCTATCTCTCTTGTGGTAAGTACAACAATAATGGACTGACACCCACTGTTTGAGACAAAACCTGCACGTATCTATCAGAAGTGAACTTGTTTCATCACCCAGGGGGTGGCAGCGGTTACCGTCTGTTGGGAAAGTACCGACATATTATCTAAACTACCAAATAGGATATGGTACACTTTTCAAATTTTTACAGTACAACTGACATATTATCTTAACTACCAGATGGGACATGGTATACTGCCTAAGGCAGTTCCAGTGGTGTGTGGAAGAGATTAATATTATCTGAGTTC
This sequence comes from Haliotis rufescens, assembly GCF_023055435.1. Lineage (NCBI taxonomy): Eukaryota > Metazoa > Mollusca > Gastropoda > Lepetellida > Haliotidae > Haliotis > Haliotis rufescens. The sequence goes on from NW_025964334.1 coordinate 59,140,776, forward strand.
CATCAGAGCGACAGGGAGGTATACCAGGTACCAACTACTGGTCTTCAGGAAGAAAAGGCATGGTCTTTATCATCCAAACCTGGCTCCCACAGGAGCTATCCTTGGGTGAGATCAAGCAATATCTACATTGTAGATATCGCTTAAATGAAAGTGCATCACGATCCCTAGACCATTGTGACGTCATTGGTAACCATCACATCACAATCAAATGAAATCACTAATGGCTCTGCTACTGAAGCTGTTAGCAGTACTTTTGACACTGCTTATTTCTGTCTTCAAACTGAAAAAGTAGGAAGAATGTTGTTAGATGATAAATAGAATATCACCCTTGTGTCTTTTAAAATCAAATGTATCAACACTCGTCGATAAACGTTTAAAACCCCGAGGCTTACCGAGGAGTATTAAACATTTATCGACACGTGTAGATCGATATATTTCATATCAATAGACACTGAGGTGAGATTCTCCATTGAACATACAAATGTAATGAGGTGGTGAACATGTAGAGTTCATGGTCTACCAGACCGAATACAGACAAATGTCTGCCTTACAAAGCACATTAATCATGGATTCCATAAAGGGATATAAACCTCATAAGCTGCTTATGTAGGCATCATCTTGATCTGCAACAGAGTACGATGACGTATTTTGACCTCGACATTTCTGTTTCTCACAGTTGATGTCGGAGTGTCCGAGTGGAGCGGCTGGAGCACTCCCTCCTGCCCCGCTACCTGTGGCCGTGCAGTCTTCCATACTCAGAAACGCAGCAGAACATGCAACAACGGCAGTACCTGTACACAGTCATTAGAGGAGACCAGGACAGTTATTTGTATGGACAGTTTTTGTCCAGGTAAGTGACCATTGTAAATTCCTTTTGAATATACATTATCATGTCATTCCGACATTCGCATTGTCATGCTTTGAATCATATTTTTTAACTTCTACTAAATAGAGAGACGAGAATATAGTTATTTTTTAGAAATGTGATGACAATTCCATACAGACAAATTTCGTAAACGAAGGTGAAGCATCATTCGACTCCTAGTAGTAGTCTGAACACTGTTGTGTAAACTCGTGCAAGGCTGTTCTGAGAATCTATGGGATAAAAGTGTCAAGACATGAAGGAGGCACATATAATATGCAGCACTCTCCCAGCTGCAGAGTCAATCTGCGGTCCCCGGTGGGGCGGTTGTCTTTGAAGCAACTTTGAGCCAAGACAACGCTGTCGGCTACTGGCAAAAGAATGGCAACACACTTACTAATTCACCTAAAACGCGTAACGAATCATTTGGGCGGACCCAAAGTTTGACAATCTCCAATGTGCAGGCGTCTGACGTTGGCAACTACTCCTTCGTCGTCAACGGCGAGACGACGACTGCTGCTCTCACTCTTCGATCCACAACCCCTGGTATTGACTGTCAATAACCTACCTTCCTTTTATAAAAAAACCCTCCGCTTTTAAGATCCCGTGATACGAATCCTGGCCCTAGGTTAAACTCAAGTAGTACCTTCCTGCGATGTATGACACCATTGGAGTTTGTACTTGCTTCCTCAGTCATCGTACACCCCGTGAATTATACTGCTACTTTGCTACACTGATACAAGCGGCTACATCACTTGATAGACACGTGAAGATCCAGGAAGGTCTTCGGCAACCCATGCTTGCCATAAAAAGCGAGTCGTAAGCTTGTCGTAAGAGGGATCGGGTGATCAGACTCGCTGACTTGGTTGATGCATGTCATCGTATCCCGATTGCGTGGATCGATGCTCGTGATGTCAATCATTGGATTATCTGGTCCAGACTCGATTTTTTACAGACCGCCGTCATGTAGCTGGAATATTGCTGAGTACGGCGTTAAGCAACAAACAAACAAACAAACATCTGATATCGAACCATGGTATTCATAAACGACCAGAACATCCAGGGATCTGTATAATGTTTGCTCTTACATTGATAATTATTTGTGTAACATTAGCTCTTATCGGTTACATTGATAAGAACATGTGCTTGATGCACATTGTTACAGTCGATGGCGGCTTCAGTGTATGGGGCATGTGGACCAGTGGTCAGTGTTCAGTGACGTGCGGAGACGGGATGACGACGGACACAAGAAGACGCACGTGCACCAGTCCTTTGCCTCGGAACGGAGGTCAACCGTGTTCAGGGCCAACGTCAGAGACTAGAACAACTCCATGCACCATGACATGTACAGGTAGGCTACACTACCACAACACAGTGCACCGTGACATGTACAGGTAGGCTACACTATCACAACACAGTGCACCGTGACATGTACAGGTAGGCTACACCATCACAACACAGTGCACCGTGACATGTACAGGTAGGCTACACTATCACAACACAGTGCACCGTGACATGTACAGGTAAGCTACACTATCACAACACAGTGCACCGTGACATGTACAGGTAGGCTAAACTACCACATCACAGTGCACCGTGACATGTACAGGTAGGCTACACTACCACAACACAGTGCACCGTGACATCTACAGGTAAGTTACACTACCACAACACAGTGCACCGTGACATGTACAGGAAGGCTACACTATCACAACACAGTGCACCGTGACATGTACAGGTAGGCTAAACTACCACAACACAGTGCACCGTGACATGTACAGGTAGGCTAAACTACCACAACACAGTGGACCTTGACATGTACATGTAGGCTACACTATCACAACGCAGATCACCGGGACATGTACATTCGAGCTAAACTATTACAACGCAGTGCACCGGGACATGTACAGGTAGGCTAAACTATTATAACGCATTGCTTCGTGACATGTACAGGTGAGCTAAACTATAACAACGCAGTGCATCGTGACATGTACAGGTAGGCTAAACTATTACAACGCAGTGCACCGTGACATGTACAGGTAGGCTAAACTACCACAACACAGTGCACCGTGATATGTACAGGTAGGCTACACTATCACAACACAGTGCACCAGGACATGTACAGGTAGGCTACACTACCACAACACAGTGCACCGTGACATGTTCAGGTAGGCTACACTACCACAACGCAGATCCCCGGGACATGTACATGTGAGCTAAACTATTACAACGCAGTGCACCGTGACATGTTCAGGTAGGCTACACTACCACAACGCAGATCCCCGGGACATGTACATGTGAGCTAAACTATTACAACGCAGTGAACCGTGATATGTACAGGAAGGCTGTAATATCTCAACCTAGTGCACAGTGACATGTAAAGGTTAGAATAAATCATTTTTGGAAGATATTCTTGAAAAAGGAGTGGCGGTCACTCTGAAGACACTTTGTCTCTGTTTCGATGTTTGTTTATTTACTGAACATCGAACACACCCCGTCGTGCTGTGAAGGGTTGGGCTGGTGATGAAATCATTAGATCGTCCCGCTCTAGATGGTGTCGGGTTCCCTGTGTGGTAACAAGCTTAAGACGACCTACCACCACACGTGTCATTACATACCCATTACTCTCCCACATACACGCACACACACACGCACACGCACACACGTACACACACACACACACGCACTCCCGCACACACGCGCACGCACGCACGCACACGCATGTACGCACACACAAGAATGCGCACACACATACACACGCACGTACATACACACACGCACACACACGTACACAGACACGCGTGCACACACACACACACATGCATACACACATACGCACACGCACATACACACTCACGCACACGCACGCACATACACACACGCGTGCACCCACACACACATACATGCACGCACGCACGTACACACACACACACATACACACACGAACACACACACACATACACACACAAACACACACGTACACACACAAACACATACACACACGCCAGCTTTTCAATGTTAAAGCATGTGTAACTCGCCACTACTCAATTGTCTGGCCTAGACAGTATTGTTTCCAAGCCGTCGTCGTAATGCAGGAGTATGTTGGATCCGATGTCAGGCAACTTTGTCCAAAAGATTTAAGCGGCGATTGCTACCGGTAGAACAGAACATGTTCACAAGGTGTCATCTTTGACCTTCAGTGATCCATTCATATAAATTTCATCACAGTTGGACCATTTGAGCCTGTAACGGAGGTAACCGATTATTCTGTATTTCAGTGAATGGGGGTTACACTCTCTGGAGCGACTGGGTCAGGGGCTCTTGCACAGGTTCTTGTGATGGCGGAACACAGACAGACACAAGAACTCGCTCATGCACTAATCCTAGACCACAGAACGGCGGCCTACAGTGTTCAGGGCTGTCTTCCGAGACGCGGACATCATCGTGTATAATGCCCGGATGTGAAGGTACGTGAATAGAACAGAAGTATATATATGTATATATATATATTAGGGGTGACTATTGGTCTGATAATCACTATTGCGATAACTATTGCTATTGAAAGCAACTATTGCGATAAATATCGATAGTTTTCAGTGTATCATTTTAGATGGATTTTAGAGTTGAATTAAACCTTGGAACTGAAGTTTCCTTTGAATGTGATAACCATAACAACAACAAAAAAGTAAAGTTTGAGATATGACTGATTTGTTTTGTCTTTACCCTAATAATTTAAGAAACTTCCACATTACCATGCATGTGTGAATCACAACCACTCATGATGAAAAGAAAAACAAATTTGAACAGTATTGCATGTATTTTATCGACATGGTAAATACAATCGAAACTATCGATATTCCTAACTAAAATCGTTACTACTAATCGGAAACTGATTTAACAATCGATTTATTGACTTTAAGTGCATACCAATAGCAATATATATCGATATTTCGATTTATCGTGGCACCCCTAATATATATATATATATATATGCTCAGGTGTGTGTATGTGTGTGTGTGTATAGACGGGTACAGTGACATGTATATGTGTGCAAATAGGCGGTTACTGTGGCATGTATATGTGTGCAAATAGGCGGGTACAGTGACATGTATATGTGAGCAAATAGACGGGTACAGTGACATGTATATGTGTGCAGATAGGCGGGTACAGTGGCATGTATATGTGTGCAAATAGGCGGGTACAGTGACATGTATATGTGTGCAAATAGGCGGGTACAGTGACATGTATATGTGTGCAGATAGGCGGGTACAGTGGCATGTATATGTGTGCAAATAGACGGGTACAGTGACATGAATATATGAAGGAGCACACATAGACGAGTACAGTGACATGCAAGTCCAAGTAAATAGGTATAGTTGCCTGTAATTGAAGGCATATAGACAAGTACATTGGCGTATACAGGTAGATAAATAGACACGCGGTAAATTGTAAAAAATAGTTTTGTTTTAACAGTTAAACTGCTATTTAGAATTGAGAACCTTGCTTTATCCAAATCAATACATCTCCCAAAGGATCACAAGAAGACAAAATTCATAGTGACATCTTACATTTAGGTATTCATCAGTTTAGGGGGAAGGACAAAATGATATATTCCTCCATATTCACACTTGTGGGAATATGAAACTAAGGATGTAATGATTTTTCTAATGTATTCCATTTGGGAATCGAACGCGGGTTTTCGGCGTGGCGAGTAGACACTTTAACCGCTAGGCTACCAAACCACACCTGCTCTAATACATGTAGTTTTCATCTAGGAAATGCTCGTTTCAAAGATGCTGACCACTAATTTCAGTTGATGGTGGTGAGACCGAGTGGGGGTCCTGGGTCAACAGATCCTGCTCGGTAACCTGCGGTAAGGGGGCAACTAGGACTACGGACAGACACCGGAACTGCACCAATCCGGAACCGAAGAATGGAGGTCGCGCCTGTGTACTCCACCTGTATGAATCTAAAGTGGTGAACTGTGGACTAGGGAATTGTCAGTTTGTGACACCAGGTGAGGGGCTGTTTTATGAATTTCTTGGTCTAATGTCATTCGCAGATTTAGTCCCCTTATCCAAACAAGGACCCTTTGGTCGTGGGTTCACAGCCTGGCCATATTTGTTATCCTTACCTCTGTCCTTTGGGTCACCCAAAATATTTCTACTGCTAACTTTTCGGTAAATATGGTGTTGTTTGTATAGGTTTCACAGAATATAATATACACATTGCCAACTGTGACCCCAACTTTTCTGTACAATAGCCTGGCATGTCGTTTTCACATATATGTCATGTTACATCACCAATTCAACCATAAAAAAACTTACATCATGAAAATAGACGGTTCATAACATAACATGCCTTTACCCACATTATCTAAATGTACAAGAATATAATAAGTCATGTTTGGGAGTCGTCGTTCATGAATATTTGTCCAATCTTAATCCTATATTTCAAATATCGTATTTGAGAGTTGAAATGATTCTGATGTCAGGTGTCTGTGAAAAGGTGAGCGTATCCTTCCCACGCATGTAAAGGCAAGTCATTTGTTCACCGAAAAAACATGGGAACATATGGTGCAAGTCAAAATAGGTCCTTGTCGTGTGACACTCTTTGAAATATTCGCACAAGGAGCATGCTCAGATGTATTTCAAAAGTTGGGAAATGTAGACACTAAAGGACACCAATCCTTTGCCTGTAATTTGTCTGACGGACAAAAATTTATATTTATTATTCACCCTATTTTGATCCGTCGACTATAAGATTCAAATAATTGAACTTTCAGTGTAACCCCCCCCCCCCCCACACACACACACACACACTTTATGACAAACAGGCATTACATAGATTGAAGCCTTCTTTGCTTACGTACACCACTTTGCAAATATGATCACAATTAGTTGTCACAAACCAACCAAAACATAAACCATGGACAAGCCTATTTAAAGAAATAAAAAAAACTCGTTCTGTAAATATTCTGTTATCTACCATATGTGTACACACTATTGGTAAAGTTATTTGTCTTTAATGGTACATGTCCTAAAGATATGTTGTAGAAGACAAAATTGAATAATTTCTTCACACAAATCAAAACATATAGTCGACAAAAGTAAAGTTCATTCCTCCGTGGAATTTTTCGGGTGGCCCCAAATCTAAAAACATTTAGATGTCATTACCTTCAACTGTGTCAGATTTCATGCATTTAGGACAAAGTGCACAATTTTTCACTATTATTTCAACATCATCGGACCACCTCTTCTAAAACTGACAATGTTGTTTTATCGAAATTCGATGATAATCTCCTCGCTTTCGCGAACCTTCACACGTATGGCCACACTTGGTATGAACCTCCCCAAAATACGGTTATATATGCTAAGTCATTCTTTGGTGATAGTTTAATGTATGAAACACGGATCAGTAATTACAATCATAACATATTCAATAACGATGAAAGCCCACATTAAAGGTGGCACATCTTGGTGGAGGCCTATGGATGACCTCCCACCTTGTCCCCTTGTCTAGAGTCGTGTAACCGGCGGTCAAAACGACGTTAATCTGTTAGAAACCCAATCTGCTCCAGTCTTTAGTAACCGTGTCATTTGAAGATAGAGGGTATGTTTAATGTCTCATGTTTTTCTCAGGAACAAATACTATTGAATTCTTCAAAGGTGCCTCAGATTAATGTCACTTTATCTGATGTTGAAATAGAGTCATCGTCTTCCACGTCGCAGCTGGCTGTTGGCATTTCTGTCGGAGTAGCTGCTCTGCTGGGTCTAATACTCATCATCGCATGTGTCACAAGGCGACGACACTCACACGGGAAGGTACAAAAGGTATGTCATGGGCTATGCGATGACCATTCTCTGTTTGAAACAAAACCAATTTTGTTAATAGTGTCTAAGGTAGGATCTATACATCTCGCTAAATGAACCAATAATGTTTAAAGATTTTGAGGATTTCATTGTACATTAATATGTTTTCATTCTGTTTTCAAGGAAAAACCTTTTGTCCATACTAGACTCGAATTGATCACGTTAATGGGCGAGGGGAAGTTTGGTGAGGTGTGGAAGGCTCGAGCTCACGGTATTATCTACGAGGGACTGTGGGACTTCGTGGCTGTGAAGAAGTGCAAAGGTATGCACATTGTATAGGAGAGGTTTATGTTACCATTTCATGTTGTGTCTGTGATGTGTAGCTCTCAGTCCATGTCATGCACCTCAATGATTCTGTTCCATATTTACTCTTGAAGCTTCAATTCAGGATACACTTGACGGAACAACAACCGTGAATACTAAGGGACATACAATCAAATTCATTACAACCTTAACAACAATACAACAGTCAGCACTACACTGTGCATGAATGACTTGAAAGAAATAGCATTGGCGTTGATGGTCCCAATATGTGGAAATCTGAAACGAAGTTTGCGATACATTGTATTGCATGTTTACGTACATTCGATGTTGTAGGAGTATTCAATGAGGATGGTGGCGAGTTATCTCAAGCGTTACAGTCTTATGTATTGATTTGAGATAAACAGTATTTTAGATAGTGGTTATATATGAAATATGAGGTTTTCCTTAAACTATGTTTCTTTTATTTTACCTGTATTCGTTTCTGGAAATATGCCCGTGTATGAAATCTCGTGTTGCAATGTATTACAGGTAATGCCACAGAGGCTGTACGAGAAGACTTCAAACATGAAATTGAACTCATGAAGTCTTTACCGAAGCATCTCAATGTTGTGAATTATCTCGATTTTTCAGCCAAGGCAGGTTCGTAACAATTACTACATAACGACAGATTAAAGATTTAGAAAACAACTCGAGATAAAATAAGTTTTTGAAAGTAAAACGATTTAATAATGAATAAATACATACATTAACTCGACAACTGCAGCAAGTTTTCCTTGTTATAAAATAAGGTCTTTACTGTAACTCAATTTGAGAATAAATACTTATACATTGCAAATTTTTAGAATAATTATACTTGTACATTCATTATGAAGTTCAGTCTGAGTATTCATGCTATGTTTGTTACAGGCTCTGGTAAAGTTCAGTCTCAGTATTCATGCAATGTTTGTTACAGGCTCTTATAAGGTTCAGTCTGAGTATTCATGCTATGTTTGTTACAGGCTCTGATAAAGTTCAGTCTGAGTATTCATGCTTTGTGTGTCACAGTCTCTGGAAAAGTTTAGTCTGATTATTCATGCTATGTATGTCACAGGCTCTTTTAAAGTTCAGTCTGAGTATTCATTCATATGTGTGTTACAGGCTCTTCTTACGTTCAGTCTGATTATTCATACTATGTTTGTTACAGGCTCTGATATGCTTATAATGGAACTCGTTCCATTGGGCAGTCTTCTTAACCATTTACGATCGAGGCGTCCGAGGGCAGGTGCTAGGACGTTAAACACTGCTACTGGAGCTGATACACAAGAACTCACATCTAAAGAACTGACGATGTTCGCCTACCAGATAGCTGAAGGAATGATTCACCTGCAAAATAATAGAGTAAGATCTTATGTCTGCAATGTAAACACGAAACAATTAATTAACATCCTAATGAATCCACGATACACGTAAATCATGCGAGTTATCACTTTAGTTACGAGGGCTGACCGAAAACTTCAAAGCCTAAGTGGGATATCTCAATCGGATTGAAACAAACTTTTGCCACCAACAAGTACAATCATTTAATGAATCATAGACATAAGAACTGCAACTGTAGTGTTATTATTGTCTTTGTACCAGACCATCTTGTGAACCTACCCATTGAAATCACCAGACATGGACAAAACTGGCTATAGGGTAGTCATCAAGTACCTGCAACACAGATACATGCTGACATGGTCTCCACTTTAGGGGATGATGCCCTTCCTTTTTCACTGTAAAGAAGTGGGCTGCGGAATTCAAGCGTGGCAGAGAGAGCCTTGACGATGACCCGCGTCCAGGAAGGCCTTCAACAACAACCATTCCGGAAAACATGAAACCCGGATGCATGACATGGTGATGGCTGATCGACGATTGACCACTCGACATATTGCCAGTGTTGTGGGCATCTCTCATGAAAGGGTTGAGCACATTATGACCAACGATTTGGGAATGACAAAAGTTTCTGCAAGATGGGTGCCAAAGCTCTTGACAGTGGATCAGAAACGTGTCAGATTCCTGACGTCCCGTGACAATTTATGCCGTTTTGAAGCAGATCCCGATGATTTTTTGGCCCGATTTGTAACCATGGATGAGACTTGGATTCATCACTTTCAACAAGAAACCAAAATTCAGTCTAAACAGTGGAAGCATCCGGAATCACCAGCCCCCCAATAAGCCAAGTCGGTTCCTTCTGCTGGAAAGGTGATGGCTTCAGTCTTCAGGGATTCCAAGGGTATTCTGCTGAGTGACTATCTTGAAAAAGGCCAGACTATCAAAGGAAGATATTATGCTGACCTACTGAGACAGTTGCGTGAAGCTATCAAAGGGGAATGCTCACTAAAGGAGCCCTGTTCCACCAAGACGGTGGTTGCCATGTCAACGATCCATGATTGTGGCTTCGAACTCATTGGCCATCCCCCTTATTCACCCGATTTGGCCCTGTCAGACTTCCACCTGTTTCCCAAAATGAAAAAGGAACTAGCCGGTCCCAATTTTCCTAGTAATGATGATGTCATTTCCGCTGTAAATGACCTTTTTTAGGGTGGATGAAGAAAATTTCTTCTTGACCGGGATCCAGGACTTGCAGCATCGCTGGCAAAAATGTGTAAACCTGGAACCATCGACTTGGTACGGGTCTTTCACAGTTAGGCTTAGAACTTTTCAGCCAGCTCTCGTATGTCCCTTGTTTGCATGCTTCTGATGGCCTCGTACTATAAAGACAGGGAGGGAAAGCTATGATAGTAAAGGGTGTTTTACCTTTGTTATGTCAGTATATTTTCGAAGTAAATTTATTTACAATGTATCTGTAGGAAAATATGCCTTCATTCAAATTTCAAATGAAGGGTATGAAATTTGATCCCCCTACTTGTCTCTCTGAGGGTATTACCTCAATACAACAAAATTATTCCAAAGATATCTCGAGGAATGTATGAAAGAATGTATGTATGAAAGGGTTGGCACAACAGAAGGATAATGGATGTAGGATAGTCAAGTATGATGAATCCTTACAGATCGTTCATCGTGACTTGGCTGCCAGAAACGTACTTCTTGGTGAGAACCTTGTCTGTAAAGTATCAGACTTGGGCTTGGCCAGAAAACTCTCAGACACAGGTGAAGATGCATACGAAAAACAATCAGCGGTAAGGAATGTTTTATTGTCTTTCACAAAACAGCCAGAGCATGTTAGATGAGCTCACAAAAATAATTGCCTTGTCCAATAACCTGGACTCACAGCTGTGTTTCCATTGCTCATTTGTTGACGTATTTATACCCTGTAACACATTTCTTTTGATGAGGGCACGAGAGGCCCATAGTGTTAGATACATGTCGAATATCATTTCATTGCTCGTGTTCATTAAAGTGCGTAAACAAATTTCCTCCATATTCAGTTGACATTGAAAACAAGAAAAAGTTCATACCAGAGCAGTTCGAGATGGTCATCCGTTTGTGTTGAGCCATGGCCTGCGTGTGACTTGACAGATGACTCGGTGTATGTGCTGTACCAGGCTTCTTCTGCAGGGGGGTAATGTCGCCATATCGACGTTCTGTGAAGGCGTTAACACTTCACAGCGCGCACTGTTCGTTGATTCTTAGAAGTCGTAAATCGTCAACTTTGTGAACTCTTGGTCTTCCATAGACGAACCAAGATCATCAATAAGTTGTGATGGCATGTCCCATCTGTCACCGAGCTGTACCAGCACTGAAACGTATCAAGGCATCTTTAGTAGCGTTTTGATAGGCTTCATCTTCCCTATCCCTATCGCAGTCACAAAAGGCATATAGAGCCGTGCAGTATTCGTGGGAGTAGTTCTGGGACACCTCAGTAACGTTGATCAGGTTCTTCTTATTGCCCGTTCCTGCGTCAAAGAGGAGTGTAATCTATGACAGCTAGGGAGCATAGTGCAACAACAGGAAGAATGCGTCTGTGTCTGGACATTTTACTCGTACGTAGTCGTCATCACAGTACCGTATAATCCTTGAGGTTGTTCGGCCGTCCTCAGAAGTCAGGGGGTTATGCCACTCCATCACATAATAGGATTACCTTCCGTCCCTTAAGTTTCCAGTCATATTCGCCCGTCCTCCACAGCCTGAGCAACAGCTGGATGAATTGAGTTTTTATTTTCATCATTTGAAAGACAACGCTTCCAGTCATCAGGCTTTTTTGAGCTTCTCCTTTGACAATCAATTTCTCACCAGCACCTCTCCTCTTCCATTCCATGGCTTTAACAGAATAACGCAGATACCCGTCAGCGCTGAAGACAAGATGTCAAATACTTTTGAGCAGATCTGGCTAAAGGTGCTGGGTAGGTTTTTGAGAAAGTAGAAACGCACATTGCTATCATGTATGGTGAAAGTGTCCTTCTCTGGTGGGATCGCTGCATTCTCACTATCCTACGTCAAATTGTGGAAGACCTTACTCTTGTCTGTCTTTGCAAGAAATCCGTCTGGTGTCCCGATGCTATAAGGGATTGGTGTGAGTGGAAACACCCTGAAGTCCTTGAGATCCAGTTGTAAGCCTTTACTTTGAATGCCATGCCAACAACTTGAATGCCATGTTTCCTTGGTGCTTGAACTGTGGGATCTTGTTCCTGTCCAACTGACCTTTGCGACCTTGTTCATGCTACCCAGAGTGTGCAAGTTCATACGTTTCACCGGCTCTAGGAACTCACTTCCTGTCTGGAGTTGCTTTGCTATGAACTCTTCTTTAGCTCAAACAGGCCCGACTCTCTGTGCAAGACCAATTCCACAACACAAAATGATGCTTGGACCTCCTCATGAGTCTCTCTCGACAACACAAGCATCTGAATAATGTTCCCAACGGCGTCGCAAGATTTTCTCGCTGCCATCTGCTGTTGAGATACAGTAAAGGCGCTCGTCTGAGAAGGAGACCCTTCTCCATTTCTGGTGCCGCCAATGCTGGTGCTGTGTTGCCCACTGAAGATGGTCCCGTCGATGACGTGGTGTTAGAATGGGTCCTCGATGTGACCTGTGACAGTGCAGTCTGCTCGTCAATCATTGATACACGTCATCTGCACTAATGTGTCGCTGGTGTGTCCCCATGTTTTGTCGAGCAGTTTCCGCAGCAGTAACAAAGCGATCGTGAAGAGGCTGTCACACAATCTGACGATCCTGACGTCGGGTCGGGTGGTGACCCTTGGTCTTCCATCTGTAGTGTTTGTGGTCTGGTACCATTGCTGGAGTCTGTATATGGTCCTCAAGTGGACTTGAAATGCATTGGCTACTTGCCGGGCGGTTTGTCCAGCTTGCAAACGTCCAATGGTTTGGTGTCGCTGATTTCTTGTCTTGGCATGTGGTAGCTATGTATAACGAATGAATGTTATCAGATCTGGGTGGATATTTATAGGGCAAGAACTTGGGGAACGCATGTGCATTTGCGTGGAACTGACGTGCACCTGGTTGCCATGACCGTTGCCATGATGCGTTAGGGCGATCGGTTTTATTGTCATCTGCTTTGTTTTTTTATCATCAAATTCATTTTTCTGGACAAGGTATTGTTAAATTTTAGAAACTTTGACAAAAATAACCCAGATATATAAATGACAACTTTTCATGCAATGTTACTTGGGGTGACGTTTCTTTTGCGGTTCAGTATATATCCATGTTGAAAGGATTCAAGAAGCTCTCAATGGCATCACATGTTTTTGCAAAATTCCACTCACTTCTTAGGACCTCAGTTTGGCGAACGTCTCGATGCTTCCTGCCGTCTTCACAGTGTGCCCAGGATACCTGCCATGCTGAGTGTTGTGTTGACGTACTGTGACCTTGAGTGGGTTGTTCTCACCAAGCGCTGTGGTTTGTTAGCAAGCCGGAGACTCCCGGACCTCCCCCGTCATTGGTTCCTCACACGGTGATTCATCCAGGTGCACGTTGTTGGGAATCATCAGCAAGACTCTCCATGAAGTGTGCAATATCTTCATGATTCTCTTCTCATTCAGCATCTTGCTGTTGATATTTTCTGACATTTTCTGATATCACGGCTTTCATGTGTGCCTCTTCTATTTGATGGTGTCTAAATTGTTACTCTTGTTGAGAACTCCGATGACATGCTGCCATCCATCCTGATTGAAGTTCCTTTAGACTTGAATTTCTTTCGTGAATCCGACCTCCAAAAGATAGTCAAGTTGGAAGATGATGGGCACACAGGATGAACAAAATTGGATGGGCCAGTTTGTTCCATAGATTCTGTTTCAGGATGTTTCAAGCGGTCAAGGTCCATTGTAAAACGCGGCAGGCTTGCACAGGACATTTCCATTCGATTCTGCGATTCTGGAGGTTCTGCCATCCTCCTACGCTTCATCTCCTTCAAATTTTCCATCTTCTCATCAGGATCTTTGGCTTTTCTCAGAAGTTGTAGTGGGCCATACTTCAAGCCAGGTACATGTATGATGCACACTGACTCTGGATCACTTGGGATACGTTTCCGTTTAGGATGAGATATCGAAGCCATCTTAGAGTTGTTCCTGGTTGTATAAGATCTTGGTCTCAGTCATATCAGTTCAACCTGAAAAGACACATAATCCCGGTGATGACATTGTTACAAGGTGGAATCAGGCACACGTACCTAGCTAGCAGATATTCCGGATTAAAGGTTTCCACGAGAACAATTTGTTTTTGTCGTTTGTCGTTTGATTTGCCACAGGTTGGTCCACATACAACCAATGCCAATTATTAATACTTCATTGGAGAGTTACTTCGAATTCTATATGGCTTCCACTGGTATATCTAGTGAGATGATATCCCCAAAAGTATATCTAGTTAGATGACATCCCCAAAAGTAATCAGTGATATACGGCAAAACTGGGTGAAAACATGATATAAGATACCATACTTTGAAAGACTGTAACAACAATTTCGTCCCAACTATTTTCTTGTTAACATTCAAAATCATGTTTATTATGTTAATGGGCTTTAAAAAAAATGGTGGGGTGTGGATCCGGGGAGGGGGATGATCGTGGGTCACGACCTATTAAATTTAATGGAAAAAAAGGGAATGTCTGGTGCTACCCGTAGACAAGGACACATTTAAAAGACACCTGATGTCATACTGATGATCTATTGATACAACTGTCATCAGTATTTTTACCTTTAAGACTGATTATTATCTGGCATTGACGTTTTAAATTTACACCAATTTAACTCAACAATAAGGGAGGGACCAACTGAGCAGAATCAGATGATCACAGCTAGTACAACACAGACTGTACCGTGTGAATGTCACATGCCTGTCATGCTCTGCCTTGTTCAACAGGGTCCGCTCCCCATCCGCTGGATGGCCCCAGAATCTCTAAAAGACAGGTTATTTTCTTCCAAGTCTGATGTGTGGTCTTTCGGGATCTTGCTGTGGGAGATTGTTACCCTAGGTGAGGTGAAAATAACACTTATCAATGAAGGGTAACTAGGATATCATTGGTCGTGATAAGAAACATTTTAGAATGCATTCCATACACATTGTCTATATATATTTTGGGTCATTATACTACCGCTGTGTAGAATGTGTTTCGCGAACTATTTGATACTGATTCATAAACGCATGCACATAGCATATTCAGAATCGTACAATCGATTCGTGTCATAGATGTACATGGCACAAGAAAATTATTCATGTCGCGTGTCATGTTCAAGTATTAAACTGTTTTGAAGCTCGATTTTCATTTTTTAATCCTATACAAGTATAGCTAAATCAATCTCATATGTGTATATTATATAACAGTTAAGATATTTAGGGCAGTTCTGAATGGTACTTATGCCACAGAAAACGAATATTCCCAATGTGTAAACTTCAACCGAGATACTTTAACATGGCACCACTCAGGGGCCAGTCCTTACCAAGGCCAGTCTGCCAGAGACGTCATAGGCTTCGTGATGGAGGGAGGAAGGATGCCCATGCCAAACCACTGTGCCCCAGAGTTGTAAGTACATCACAGCACAGCAGATATCGAGAAACCACACTCATTCTCGTTAGATACCATTTTTACACAGATAGAACAAATATATAGCAGGTTTTCACTGTATGTCAATGATCTCTAGAGTTGTTTTTGTTTATTGCTTTATGCCACACTCGGGAATATAACAGCTATTTGACGCTGCTCTGTACATCATTGACCAAAAAAACTGGGGATTGGTAATATGGTCGACGACCAACGCTGTTGTGGCATGATGACACAAATCACCGAACCTGACCACACAATCAATCTAGTGGCGTTTTACAAACGTAGGTGGCTGGGGACTAATTTTATTTCTGTATCGAATCCAAACAGTAATTCAGAGTCGTAAGCACATAGGCTATCTGTCAGAAGAAAGCATGAAACAGTTCTCTGGAGAAATAACACTGGTGATGACACTGGCCATCTTCTGTACAGTTGCCCCTGATCTCGCCTCCACCTTCGATATAGAACTTCTAATAGAACTGTGTTGAAAGGAACAGGAAATGATCGAGACATGTTCTTTGGAAACGTTAATGGCCGCAGTGCGAACTGATTTGAAAAGTGAGAGGCGATGAACACCTCTGGACACATTGCATTATACATATTAAACATAAAGGTTGGTTTTGCTTCTCGTTGTGCAGTTACTCTTTGATGACGAAGTGTTGGTGGGATGAGGAGGAGTCGAGGCCAGATTTTGAGGATCTGAGCAGTGAACTGGACTCTCTGCTGGAGGAGTCTGGCGACTACATGAAACTGTCGGACTTCCAGGATCACCTGTATATGATCCTCGGGGAACAATCTGGTGACGCAGAGAAGGTCTGAGAATCTTCTATAAAAGAACAAACTAGACATGGCGTGTCTGTACCCGTGTCGTTTGCCTTTTGCAATACATTGTAGGACATCATTGTTTTGTTCATATATCTAACACGCACATGTATTTCATTCATAAATGTATTAATTAAAACATTAGACTTTTTGTGAAATCGGCAGTGTATTCCAGAGGAATCACAACTTAGTGTCCCGATCTGTTTGGTCTATATGTAAATATATGAGAGCTAGTTGTCATTTGTTTTCACTTTTTTTGCAGATATTTCTTTGGAATGTGGAAACGGATTTGTCGCTTTCATATATAAATATATCATAATGTCTCAGTATATCAAATGTTACAATTACTGTCAATGATAAAAGAACATGCATGTTTGTTAAACTAGTTTAAAAATTGAAAAAGATAGTCATACTTAACTTTCGTTTTTTTAATGTTTAACATGGACGGAGGTAACTATTCAATGTTTTGGAGGTAAAAGCAGGTTCTAATGTGTGAGTTACAGGATGACAGATTACCCTTGATTGTGTTATCAGAAATGATAGAAACAGACATTACAAAAGTGGTACGAGTAGCGAATCTCATCTCTGGGGATCACAATAAGATCAACAAATGTGAATTGCAATATTGTTACATTAAAGTGACAAAACACCCTCAATCTAATAAGAAATATCTTTGTACGATTCCAACTATATCATGAGCAAGGAATCACCATCTAATAGTGATGATAGCAGGTTTTCGCGAAAGGTGAGTGTCTCCTGCCCAGCCGATGGCACCGTTACAATTAAACAAGAAAAATAACATTAACTGTAGGTTGTAGGTGTGACAGGTTGGAGAAATAGTAGAAAAAACGCAGAACTAATGTATTTCTCTGAACGCAGAACTAATCTATTTCCCAACATTGTGTTGTTAGTTTGAATATGTACGCCTTATTATTGGGTGTGGCTGAACTTGACCTTCATCGCAACTCGTCACTGCTGACAATAGCTGGCAAAGTTGTTGTTGAGAGTCAGCCTGCTGTATTGACAAAAGTTGCATGAAGCCAGATGTCACAAACCATCTATAATATTGTTTTACACTAACCGGAAGATTTACTTGGAACGAAATTACGACACAGTGATAGCTTGGAAATTCTGAACACACAACGACCAAAAATACCGTTTTCATTCTGACATGGAAATAGACGCTTGTTGTAAAACTGAAATTGTTCCAGTCAATGTTGTTTCTGGGTGACTAATAACGTATGTGTCCACCACCGGCATTAACCCAAACAACCACAGTCGTCTTACTGATGTTGTGAGTCGCCTGATGCCATCAAACGGGAGTCTCCGCTATTCCCCTGGACGAGCATCGTTGAGCTGAATTTTGTTGACTGGCGGCTGTTGTCGGTGTCGTATGTGCCAGTCCAAGTGAACCCACAAGTGTGCAATTGGATTCCTATCCGAAGAAACGTATTTGCCAAGGTACCTGCACATTGTTGTTGTATAATTCGTGGTGGATGGGGGCTTGTGTTCTCATGTTGCAGAATTGTTCCCTGGAGCCGTCCACCTAAACAATTGTCTGGAGAATGTGATCACAATATCCTTGAGTGTTCAGGTTGACATTTATTTCTGTTCACCCCAAATGCCTTCCAACTCTTCTACATTACCTCCTTTCTGTTCACCCCAAATGCCTCCCAACTCTACTACATTACCTCCTTTCTGTTCACCCCAAATGCCTCCCAATTCTACTACATTACCTCCTTTCTGTTCACCCCAAATGCCTTCCAACTCAACTACATTACCTCCTTTCTGTTCACCCCATATGCCTCCCAACTCAACTACATTACCTCCTTTCTGTTCACCCCAAATGCCTCCCAATTCTACTACATTACCTCCTTTCTGTTCACCCCAAATGCCTCCCAACTCTACTACATTACCTCCTTTCTGTTCACCCCAAATGCCTCCAAACTCTACTACGTTACCTCCTTTCTGTTCACCCCAAATGCCTTCCAACTCTACTACATTACCTCCTTTCTGTTCACCCCAAATGCCTCCCAATTCCACTACATTACCTCCTACATATGGTTGGACCTCTTGGATGCATCCAGGTGTCCATACACATCGACTCTTCCATGAACCGGATGCAGACCGAAGCAACTTTCATGCTCGAGATTGCACGTAATTATCTCATTTCCGCGATTCAACCCCTCCTATACACCTTGGTAGTGTTTGTGCGAATGTTTTCAGCTTGTTCCCTTTCAGCGGCTCACTGTGATTTGGGGGGCACGGGTGGCCCAGTCGTCTAAGGCGACGCGATTCGCTGTTCAGAGTTGCGTCACTTGGGCACGCCAGAAACCTATGACTGTGAGTTCGAATCCCGTTTCGCCCCGATTATGTTTCTAGGTTTGTCAGCACCAAACCCGTGCTCGTGGGTTTCACCGAAGTGGTAAACGTCTGAAACCTGCATTAAACCTACAAGAAGTAGCCGTGAATCGTCATATAGCAATGAGCATATGTTTGAAATAAATTGCTTCCTTTAATCTGTTATAACACATTTTCCTTAAATGTGTATAATGACTGATGTAGCTGAAACAAAGATAAAAGTGGCTTCAGGGCTATCGATGATGAAGTCGACATCTGATATTATATTTAGAATATGTATTATTTGTAAGGATTACGAAGTTTTAACAAGTTGTCCATGTTGTCCCATCACCATGATTATACCATATAGCCTTACCCCAGATCAGAGGCAGATGCAAACCCATACATGTCCTACTACTACTACTACTACTACTACTACTACTACTACTACTACTACTACTACTACTACTACTACTACTACTACTACTACTACACTTACTATTACTACTACTACTACTACTACTGCTATACACGACACTGTCCATGTTTAGACAATATTATTTGGTTGTCGGCGATCACATATCGTGTTGATCACACATACGTTGTTTTCCATAAATGTTCCTTGATGTAAAGATTATGACCAATAGCTTATGGATATTATTTCTGTAGTGGAGATAGCCTCCAGAAAGAATTCATGACTCAGATAAACGCCATGGAGTGTGTAATTGCTTCAACCCTGGTAAAACGTAAGGTCCCCAACAGCACATTATAGAAAGGTCAGGATCGATAACATGATTAATAGACGGGGTGGGAATTTACTGGAAAATATCTGCGCCTGACTATATATACTGAACCGCAAAAGAAACCTCACCATAGATAGATATATGAGAAACCTTATTTGTCCAAACACTGTAAACATACTTTGTGACATATTTAAAAGATGAAACTTGGGAAAACTGATCATCAAGATTGAAATTAAAGTGTCTAATGTTCTTAAAGTGAAACACAACACTAGTCTCTGAGAAAATGGCATCACAAGTCAGTATCGTGTGTCCGCCACGTGCATTGATGACTGCCGTGCAACGTCGATACATGGAATGAATGAGGCGGTTGGTGAAGGCCATAGGCACTTGAGCCTACACTCTGAGGAACGCCTGACACAGTTCAGCTGCAGTTGTCGGCCTTGGTCGGACGTCATTCAGTCGTCTTTGAATCTCGTCCCACAGGTGCTCAATGGGAATTAAATCGGGACTGAGGGTAGGCCACTGCAATGCTGGTGCTGTGTTACCCTCTGAAGACGGTCCAGGCGATGACGTCGGTGTCAGAATGGGTCCTCGGTGTGGCCTGTGACAGTGGAGGTGTCTGCTCGTCAATCGTCGACGCACGGTGTCAGCACTAATGTGTCGCTGGTGTGTCTCCATGGTCTATCGAGCAGTTTTCGCATCTTAAAGATGTTGTCGCACAATCTGACGATCCTGACATCGGGTGGTGACCCTTGATCTTCCACTTCATGGTCGGTCATCTGTAGTGTTGGTGGTCTGGTACCGTTGCTGGAGCCTATAAAAGGTCCTTACCTGGACTTGAAATGCATAGGCTACTTGCCGGGCAGTTTGTCCAGCTTGCAATCGTCCAAGGGCTACGTGTCGCTGATTTCTTGTCAATCTTGGCATGTGGTAGCAATTCAATAACGAATGAATGTTATCCGATCTGGGTGGATTTTTATAGAGCAAGAAATGGGGGAACGCATGTGCATTTCAATTTGCACGGAACTGACGTGCCTCGGGTTACCATGGCCGTTGTCGTGATGCGTTTGGGCGATCGGTTTTATTGTCATCTGCTTTGTTTTGATATCATCCAATTTCATTTTTTCGGACAAGGTAATGTTAAATTTTAGAAACTTTGCCAAATATTACACAGATATTTAAATGACAACTTTTCATGCAATGTTACTTGGGTTGACGTTTCTTTTGCGCTTCAGTATATGTATATATATATATCTGGTGAATACGGAGGACAATGCAGACACAGTTCATGGATAACAACTTCTTTTATACTGTAAAGGCGGCCTTTGGTATAGATCCTTATACCGTTGTCAAGCATGACTGAATGAGGAACATTGTACAAAATATAATATATACTGAACCGCAAAAGAAACGTCACCCCAAGCAACATTGCATCATTGAGACATGAGACGTTAGTTGTTTCCACTGCTTTGACTGATGGTTACAAATCGCTGAACAAAATCAACCGAGCGTGAAGAAACCTTTGTCTTGCCCAGTTCACTCCTTTGAATATCCCCAACTCTCTCATGGTGGATGCCTACTGTATTTTCTTGGTGAGTCGCCGATCATTCATCACCACCATTCATCATATTATACAGTTTCTATACAAATCCGCAGCACTTCTTAATAGCAGCATCATTAGGAAAGAGTTGTCACCGGGTACCATGTCCGCATGGATGGCTGTTTGAGTTCTTTGCTTGACAAATTGAAAAAAACACGGGAACATACGGTTCATCTGATAAAACAAAAATAGCCATCATATGAAATTGCTTTGGACATCTTTTTTGTCGCTAACGTGTCTGTCTTTAAATCTCATTAGGTTTCAGATCATGTATTTAACAGTTTTTGAATATTAATTGTGATTGGTTTATTCAACATTTCTGCCAAAGTGCTCCAGGTTTCTAATGTTATAGATTTAGATATGTCACGTATTCAATTCACGTGACAACGTGACCGGAGGCACCGTGACCGCCCATCTACATCCTCATCACACACGCGGTGTTGTTGAGATAGAGGATCTGGTTGATACGTACATCAAACACACCGCCAGAGGCAGTGATTAGTACAGCTGTGAAGCACAACATACGCATTTTTGGCCTTATAAATTTTCTCTTTATGTTTCTCTTAAAGTGCTTGATATGTACCACTCGGCATCGTGACCCATGAAGATCGGAGGTAGAATAGGTCTTCAGGAACCTATGCTTGCCGTACAAGGCAACTATGCTTGCCGTAAGAGGCGACTGACGGGATCGGGTGGTCAGGGTCGCTGACTTGGTTGATGCATGTCATCGTATCCAAAATGCGTGGATCGATACTCATGATGTCAGTCACTGGATTGTCTGGTCCAGGCTCGATTATTTACAGACCGCCGTCATATAGCTGGAACATTGCTGAGTAGCAACATTAAACAACAAATAAACAAACATTCAGCATTGCGTGTTCGTGTTTGCTTTGTGAAGGCCGCCTGACCAGAGAGGCACTTGAGTAATGGACATGTGGACAAGGAGAGAAACTAGCCTTACTTCCTAACTGCCATCCAAACAAATGTTATATAGTCTTCAAAAGCTGTAAGTGGGTTAGGATATTACTTCACATCGGCAATAACAGCGTCTATACGTCATTTCTGAATAGTAGCAGTGTTTACGACGTACTATGCGTAACAAAAAGGTTAGGGGTCATGAGTATTTTTGGGGATATTCTTTACAGTGAAGCCTTGGCACGCGATTCAAAAAAATATTCATAATCCCAAACTGTTTTGTTGAATATTTGTTTGTGGTTCATTTCTTTCATGTCTGGTTTTATGACTTTAAGTAAACACGAGTGATAGCCTATGGTTCTTTCCCTGGTGAAGCACGGTGTCTGACATCGTGTTTGATGCGGTGGGCGTCATTGACAGTCTCATCCCCTGTTGCCACAGCGACATCACACACCACCGTCTGCTGCAGGCGTGTCCGGATCAATATTATGATGGAGAAAAGAATATTAATCACCACATGGTACGAGAACTTGATGTTGGAGTACATTACATACTTGTGTTTTATTCACGAATTTTGGAATGTTACCTGCGGTGTTCACACAACCTTGACCTAATGCTTCAATTTTTTATATTGAAATTAAAATATGATATTGAATAAGGTGTGTTTTGTAACAAAGCTCGACAAGAAAAATATGACGATTCTGTACAATGTTGCATCGACGTATATATTATAGACGATATTACCAGTCTGAGTGTGTGAATGATGATCTTCTCTACAGTCGGTCTGTGAATGGCAAACCAGGGGTTAAACAATGATTCGTCTGCACCTACCCTGTCTTGGGGACAAGCGAGGGCTACTAAAGGCCTACCCTGCCAAGTTAAAAAAAGCGAGCGCTACTTGAGACCTACCCTGCCAGGGAGACAGGCGATGTGTAATGGAGGCCTACCTGCCCCGGTAACAGGCGAGGGGAATTGGAGCCCTAACCTGTTCGGAATAAAAGTGAGGGCTGGTGGAGACCTACCCTGCCCAGGACAAACACGAGGGATACTAAAGGCCTACCCTGCCCCGGAGACAAGTGAGGGGTACTGGAGACCTACCCTGCCACGGAGACAAGTGAGGGGTACTGGAGACCTACCCTGCCCCGGAGACAAGTGAGGGGTACTGGAGACCTACCTGCCCAGGAGACAAGTGAGGGGTACTTGAGACCTACCTGCCCAGGAGACAAGTGGGGGGTACTTGAGACCTACCCTGCCCCGGAGACAAGTGAGGGGTACTGGAGACCTACCCTGCCCAGGAGACAAGTGAGGGGTACTGGAGACCTACCCTGCCCCGGAGACAAGTGAGGGGTACTGGAGACCTACCTGCCCCGGAGACAAGTGAGGGGTACTGGAGACCTACCTGCCCAGGAGACAAGTGGGGGGTACTTGAGACCTACCTGCCCAGGAGACAAGTGGGGGGTACTTGAGACCTACCTGCCCCGGAGACAAGTGAGGGGTACTTGAGACCTACCTGCCCAGGAGACAAGTGGGGGGTACTTGAGACCTACCTGCCCAGGAGACAAGTGAGGGGTACTGGGGACCTACCCGCCCAGGAGACAAGTGAGGGGTACTTGAGACCTACCTGCCCAGGAGACAAGTGGGGGGTACTTGAGACCTACCTGCCCAGGAGACAAGTGAGGGGTACTTGAGACCTACCCTGCCCCGGAGACAAGTGAGGGGTACTGGAGACCTACCTGCCCAGGAGACAAGTGAGGGGTACTTGAGACCTACCTGTCCAGGAGACAAGTGGGGGGTACTTGAGACCTACCTGCCCAGGAGACAAGTGAGGGGTACTGGAGACCTACCCTGCCCAGGAGACAAGTGAGGGGTACTTGAGATCTACCTGCCCAGGAGACAAGTGGGGGGTACTGGAGACCTACCTGCTCAGGAGACAAGCGAGGGGTACTGGAGACCTACCTGCCCAGGAGACAAGTGGGGGGTACTGGAGACCTACCTGCCCAGGAGACAAGTGGGGGGTACTTGAGACCTACCTGCCCAGGAGACAAGCGAGGGGTACTGGAGACCTACCTGCCCAGGAGACAAGTGAGGGGTAGTGGAGATCTACCTGCCCAGGAGACAAGCGAGGGGTACTTGAGACCTACCTGCCCAGGAGACAAGCGAGGGGTACTGGAGACCTACCTGCCCAGGAGACAAGAGAGGAGTACTGGAGACCTACCTGCCCAGGAGACAAGCGAGGGGTACTGGAGACCTACCTGCCCCGGAGACAAGCGAGGGGTACTGGAGACCTACCTGCCCAGGAGACAAGTGGGGGGTAGTGGAGATCTACCTGCCCAGGAGACAAGTGGGGGGTACTGGAGACCTACCTGCCACGGAGACAACCGAGGGGTACTGGAGACCTACCTGCCCAGGAGACAAGTGAGGGGTACTGGAGACCTACCCTGCCCAGGACAAACACGAGGGGTACTGGAGACCTACCTGCCCAGGAGACAAGTGAGGTGTACTGGAGTCCAAACCTACCCAGGAGAAACACGAGGGGTACTGAAGGCCTACCCTGCCCCGGAGACAAGCGAGGGGTACTGGGGACCTAACCTGTTCCGAATAAAAGTGAGGAGTACTGGGGACCTACCCCGCCCCGGAGACAAGCAAGGGGTATTGGAGCCCTACCCAGTTCCGAGTAAAAGTGAGGTGTGCTGGAGACCTACCCCGCCCAGGAGAAACACGAGGGCTACTAGAGGCCTACCCTGCAAAGGTTAAAAAAAAAAGCGAGCGGTACTTGAGACCTACCCTGCCAGGGACACAGGCGATGTGTAATCGAGGCCTACCTGCCCCGGTAACAGGCGAGGGGTATTGGAGCCCTACCCTGCCCAGGACAAACACGAGGGGTACTAAAGGCCTACCCTGCCCCGGAGACAAGCGAGGGGTACTGGGGACCTACCCTGTTCCGAAATAAAGTGAGGGGTACTGGGCGACCTACCCAGCCCCGGTGACAAGTGAGGGCTACTGGAGCCCTGCCCTGGCTAGGAAACAAGTGGGTGGTACTGGGGACCTACCCTGTTTCGAATAAAAGTGAGAGGTACTTGGGACCTACCCTTCCCCGGAGACAACCGAGGGGTACTGGAGACCTGCCCTACCCCGGAGAAATGCGAGGGGTACTGGAGACCTACCCTGCCCCGGAGAAAAGCGAGGGCTACTGGTGACCTACCCTGCCCCGGAGACAACCGAGGGTTACTGGAGACCTGCCCTACCCCGGAGAAAGCGAGGGGTACTGGAGACCTACCCTGTTCCGAATAAAAGTAAGGGGTGCTGGAGACCTACCCAGGAAACAAGCGATGGGGTACTGGAGACCTTCCCTGTTCCGAATAAAAGTGAGGGGTGCTGGAGACCTACCCTGCCCAGGAGAAAGCGAGGGGTACTGGAGACCTACCCTGTTCCGAATAAAAGTAAGGGTTGCTGGAGACCTACCCAGGAAACAAGCGATGGGGTACTGGAGACCTTCCCTGTTCCGAATAAAAGTGAGGGGTGCTGGAGACCTTCCCTGCCAAGGAGAAACACGAGGGGTACTAAAGGCCTACCCTGCCCCGGAGACAAGCGAGGGGTACTGGAGACCCACCATGCCCCGGAGAAAAGCGAGGGCTACTGGTGACCTACCCTGCCCCGGAGACAACCGAGGGGTATTTGAGACCTTCCCTACCCCGGAGAAAAGCGAAGGGTACTGGAGACGTACCCTGCCCCGAAGAAAAGCGAGGGCTACTGGAGACCTACCCTGCTCTGGAGAAAAGCGAGGGGTACTGGCGACCTGTCCCGGAGACAAGCGAGAGGTACTGGGCGACCTACCCAGCCCCGATGACAAGTGAGGGCTGCTGGAGCCCTGCCCTGGCTAGGAAACAAGTGAGGGGTACTGGAGACCTACCCTGTTCCGAATAAAAGTGAGAGGTACTTGGGACCTACCCTGCCCCGGAGACAACCGAGGGGTACTAGAGACCTGCCCTACCCCGGAGAAATGCGAGGGGTACTGGAGACCCACCCTGCTCCGGAGAAAAGCGAGGGCTAATGGTGACTTTTCCCTGCCCCGGAGACAACCGAGGGGTACTGGAGACCTGCCCTACCCCGGAGAAAAGCGAGGGGTATTGGAGACCTGCCCTGTTCCGAATAAAAGTAAGGGGTGCTGGAGACCTACCCAGGATACAAGCGATGGGGTACTGGAGACCTTCCCTGTTCCGAATAAAAGTGAGGGGTGCTGGAGACCTACCTGCCAGGGAGACAAGCGAGGGGTACTGGAGGCCCATCTTGCCCAGAAACAGGCGAGGGGTATTGGAGACCTACCCCAGAATCCCAACATACCTCTGTAAAAAACATAACAATTTATTTATTTTATGAATCGAGCATATCGAATAAACAATCCTGTTAAAACCTGATTAGAAATTATACCTTCTACTCGTACACATTATTTTGGAAACACAACAGCCCTCCCTGCTCTCAACATCCCACATATGAAATGAACACATCCAGTGAGAACGTACGAACCTGAGAATGTCAATTTGCCACAGTATCGTGTTACACAGTCTCCGCCTGGTCATGCTCGACAACCTACATTCATACACCTCATTGACAATACAAACGTTTTCGCGAGGAATATGTTTTCAGATATCGTGCGTGCATTTCACACTATGATTCATCCTCATATCCGTGTCACCTTCTCGCATGAGTGCTACTCCACAACGTTCAGCTGCTTGTCTATGTACACAACGTACCAGCCTTTGATACCCATCGAGGCCCGTCGCGTTCACATTTCAGTTCTTCAACAAAGACGCAAGTCAGGTTCAAAGGCGCGATATATGCCTCCCTGGATCCATTTCAGATCAGACTTCACAAAGTAGCTACTTACCCTATTAGTCCTCCCCCATTTCATTCAAATTCAATGTCTACACTTAGGATTTAGACTCCAAACTGTTTTATGCGTGTACAACATTTCAAAGGGTAGATGTTTTGATAGCATCTTTGGCCCTTTTAGTCCCTGTAATCTGGGCAATTTTCTCACTTAACCTGGAACAAATTGCAACACATTTTATTTCACCACAATGCATTTCCACAAGGTCCCAAACACAACACGAGGAAAGTCCCAAGCAATCCCTGTTTGGGAAATATGTCTAATTTGCATAATCCGTACTGGCCACCAATTATCAATATATCTTCCATATTTCAGGTGAGTTTCAATCTATTGATGAAAAAAACATGCTTTGTATAGCAAAAAAGCCATATAATGTTTCTGAAAAGTTTTTCAACTGGAGCTACTGGACGTTTTCTACTTTTGAGAAATCTAGATTAAATTCAAGATGGCCGACAAGTTTCCTAAATATGTGTTTAGACTGTGGAATCTTCTAACTCTAAAACAGTCTGCCGGGACTTATATGCATATTACTTATGAGTCATGTAATGACAACGTCCTGAAACTGTTTACATTTATCAACTGGATCAACTGTTTTGATTAATGCTCCCTTTTAAACATCAAGCCTCTTAGAAAGCAAACCTCGAATACAGAATCGCCAACTGAAGAGAGGAAAACGTCATTTTAATCGACGTGGTGTTTTCTGTTCCCGTGCCCTGGTTTCTGTACATATAGACAAGGATAAAACGTGACCTTGTATCTAAGGCATCATGTACATTTACATCCCTTAGTCACACCAGAATCAGCTTCTTTGCCTCGATATGACTGCTTGGAAATGACGTTTAATGTGGACTGGAATACCGGAAATCGTGTCACTGCATATAAACAGGGTTAAACAATACCGTTTGATGCTATTTCATTTCTCAACCAGCCACGTGGAGTATCTGAGTAAGAATATAGGTCCCAAGCAACCTATGATTGCCGTAAGAGGCGATTAAATGTGGATTGGGTGGTCAGGCTCAGTGACTGGGTTGATGGCATGTCATCGTATCCATCGAAGCCCACCATGTCGATTACTGGGTGGTCAGGCTCAGTGACTGGGTTGATGGCATGTCATCGTATCCATCGATGCCCACCATGTCGATTACTGGGTTGTCTGGCTCAGTGACTGGGTTGATGGCATGTCATCGTATCCATCGATGCCCACCATGTCGATTACTGGGTTGTCTGGTCCAGACTCGATTACTCATTTTGAATTTTCAGTTGCAATATTGCTGAGTGTGGCATTAAACAACAAACAAGTTCTTCAGTCCTAAATTTGACATATAAACCGCATGAAACATTTGGCATTGCGAAACGATCATCACATTGATATGTACGTATTGTGATCGATTATTTTGGCTATAAAAACATAAGACCATTTATAAGCATGATACCAAGACTTCATAATCTGGCAGGTGATAGTGTTAGTGATTCTTGCAACAAATATTGTTATTTAATGACCCACTCACTTACTTATATACCGCATGTACACGTTAACTAACAAAGAAGGAACGTATCACGAGATGAGGATTTTCAGAAGCCCAACAACTCCACGCTCAATTCCTTGACGGTACATGTAACGGGACATTCGTCAACACTAATATCAACACAAACCACGTGGAGCTGATTGAAGAACGAATTTGTGTTTCCAATTGGTTCTAGCGGGAGTTACAAGAGGTATATTGTTGAAGGCCCCAATGTCAAGATTGAACATTTTGACATAAAGAAACAACAGCTAGTTGTACAACTGACATGTTAAGTGAGTTAAAGTTTCCACTTGCTCATAGCTGGAACAAACAAAATCTAACATGTACAGACGCCAATGGTGCTTAGAAACTCGGGGATTCAGCTGTTGTTTCGTCTAATGTTATCAGATGACTTCAGATTCCCTTTGAACTTTCTGGATAGGCGTGGACGTGTCTGGAGGCGTCCTAACGAACGCCATGCGAACGTCAATGGCAACGTGACAGATTTCGGGGTGGGTCTGTAATGATATGGAATCACTCTGACTGCCAGAACTGCATGGCATAAGGTCCATGAAAGGGTCACTGGACAGTACTACCGAGACAACATACTGGTTACCTATTCACGAAGCTGTCCCTAATATTGGCGTAATTGTGTCGTGGCGAACAAATACCTTAGCTAAGTCTATTCTCTTAAGTTTGCGACAAGAATTAAGACATGGTCGGGCCTGTCTCGGGAGCTTACGCCAGGTGCAATGGCGGCAAAAAGACGGCATATTGAAGAAAACGATTCGTCAGAATGGGTTTACTGTATCATTTCTGACCACAATACCAAGTGGTTTTTTTTCACATGCATTTTCAACACACGAACAACAGATCCAACCAGACACCGCTGAAACATTGTATTTACCGATAACGTGCATTCTATCGCAATGCTCGTGACCTGTTCTTGTTAACGGTTGTTCATTTATATGGAGAGTAAGAGTGGTTTCCCTTTGATAACGTATGAAATATATCGAAGAATGAGCACTTTGTCGATTATATATAGCTTGACGGCATGCTGTTCGAAAATCATTTAATCCATGAATGAATATTCAATTACGGATGAGGTGAGTCGAAATTGGGTTTAACGTCGCGTCCAAGATTATTGCACTTATATAGCGAAGTGCATCAACGCGTGTGTGTGGCTTCTTGTACTAATCCTGACTGATGCCGATTAATAGTGCTAGCCCACTGAGATACCATGCTGCGTATGACATGAATACTCCTCTCAGACACAGTATACTGACTCCGAGCCGACCAGTCCTTGTTTTAGCCCCTTAATACCGAGCGCCAGACAGGGTAACAACAAGTACCATCTTTTAACGTCTTTTGGTATGACGCGGCCGGGCAGCGGACCTCGGACCTTCCGCTCTCTGGGTGGACGCTCTACCACTAGACCACGGAGGCGGTCTTATGTCGTATGAAAAGAACGTCGTTAAATGCGAGTCCCCGTATTTAGCTCAACAATGCGACATCTCTGCGTCGTCCCACGTGACGTATTCAAAGCTCCCTGAAGCAAAATCGGTGTTGCGACGTGTCGCAAGTTTGTGATCATTGCTACTTATTTCGCAATATTTTCTTATCACATTTTCGTTTACCTTTGGCATTATCCTTTCAAATTATATATATTTGTTCTCAATATTTGCTATATTTATCTATAAAGAATGACAACTTTACGACAATATCCTTCCATTGATCAATTGTACGTAACTATAACATGAGGCTACTGCATGGATCACAGCACCGATATTTATCTTCTATAGCAATTTAATTGTTTATCTTTAAAAATAATTTGGTATTTTATAACAAATATATGAATAAAATTTCAATCAAGGGAATTCCTGAATATTCGAGACGTCATTGAGAACACGTTTATGACGATGGTCTGTAAATAATCGGGTCTAGACCAGACAATTCAGTGAGTATCGAACAAAGCTATTTGGGATACGGTGACATGCATCAACCACGACAGCGATCCTGACCACTCGATCCCGTTAGTCGCCTTTTCGGACAAGCCTAGGTGATTGAAGACCAATTCGAGATCTGATTTTCAAAGTACATGTTCTCTACGCTGTTGTTTTGTTAAAGACGTGTGTGTCGTATATATTTAAGTCGTACACTTCCATACGACGGCATGAACAAAGAGATATGAGTAGTGAGCTCCATTGCCTGACATGATTACGTCACGTGGGTTGGGCAATGGCGGTTTCGGGTTAAAACACACGCCGCTGAACGAATATAATAGACAGCATTGTATACAAACGTGTTCCGTGTACTCGTAAGTCAATGTAGGGCGGTGGCTGGGTGAGACTGCTGTGAGTAAGTGTTTAGATACGGCTCTGGTGTACTGACAGTTATCAAGTTAAGATGATCGTAACTCAAAAGCTTTTACCCAGATTAACGCAAGTCATGGCGTTAAAGCGCGTTGGATGGCATTATGTAGATTCTATTCACTGGTATCCTGTTGATGTGTTCCCAGTGGGGCGTTGATGTGATTTGTTTGTTTGTTTGCTTGTTTGTTTGTGTATGTTTTGTTTAACGCCGCACTCAGTAATATTCAAGCTATATGACGACGGTCTGTAAATAATCGAGTCTGGTCAAGACAATCCAATGATTGACATCATGAGCATCGATCCACGCAATTTGTATATGTTGACAGGCAATTAGGTCAGCGAGCCTGACTACCCGATCCCGTTAGTCGCCTCTTACGCCAAGAATGGGTTGCTGAAGACCTGTTCTACCCCGGATCTTCACGGGTCCGTTGATATTAAACTAGCGTCACATCCTATTCTTTCATCACATGTAATGGCGAAATCGCATTTACCTATGGAGGCGTCGAGGGTGGATGGGTGAATAACCGATGGATGGGTGGATGGGTGGATGGGTGGATGGGTGGATACATGACGATTGGATAGATGATAGGTGGATGGTAGGGTCGTTGACGGGTGGATTTAGAGATAACACGTGCAGGGATGGAAAGAAGATGTTGGGTGAGAGGATATTGAGTGAGTGAGTGAGTTTGGTTTTACGCCGCTTTTAGCAATATTCCAGCAATATCACGGCGGGGGACACCAGAAATGGGCTTCACACATTGTACCCATGTCGGGAATCGAACCCGGGTCTTCGGCGTGACGAGCGAACGCTTTAACCACTAGGCTACCCGACAGCTCGTGACGGAGGGTGGATATATGACGGGTGGATTGGACCAGCTCGAAGATTTGTTTGTTGTTTAACGCCGCACTCAGCAATATTCCACCTGTATGACGGCGGTCTGTAAATAATCAGTCTGGACAAGACAAGCCAGTGATTGATATCAGCATACTGATGCCCACGCAATTGGGATACGATGACATGCATTAACCAAGTCAGCGAGCCTGACCACCCGATCCTGTTAGTCGCCTCGTACGACAAGCATAGTCGCCTTTTACGGCAAGCATCGGATCTTCATCTAACCCAATAGGCTACATTGAGTGGTTACACTTGGGTAACTCAGTTGTACATCTGTCAGACATACAACCACCAACATCTACTTTATGTCAAGATAATACATATCAGCCAATCATAAGCAATCCCTTCACTTTACCGCGTGACTTGATTTACAATAAATAATTATAAACAAGTGCAAAATACATATGACATGCTTAGATGATTTAGGTCGTCACGCACCGTACACTCACAACAGCAGGGGAGTACGTTAAGGAGTCAAGACATCGTCCCGCGACATTCAGAGCGTGACTAAAGACTCGACACAACGACATTGTCCTACATACAAAGCTGGGCCCACTGTCTAAAGAAACACCAGAATGCTATTTTCCCACAGCGCATATTCCAACACTAAATCGTTATGACCTTCTAGATAACAGAGGCATGACAGACACATTCTTCCCACCTTGCATCCATGGATACCCCAGGGTCGTATGGAATCAGGAGATGCTGATACTACACAGCTAACTATGCCAAAGCTGCTATGCAAAATGGGAGGTGAATTTAGTTTAAGAAATAGGATACCCTTTACTCCTATTTGCATACATTGTAATGAACCAACAAGCAGATCGATAGTTGATGATTGATTTGCATCATATGTTCTGACTGATATACAGACGAAACTAATCGATATCGTTCCCAAGCTACCAACATGTAAACAAGCATAGAAAAGGCGTTCGATGTAAAGTACAAATCATTGCATGTAGATAATCAGGTTGTGTTATGTATGTTACACAGCACACTTAACACATAACATATTAAGGCGATCTGTAGTCATGTGACCACGTGATATAACCCCATCTCTAGCATATTCTGTTTGGAACCTTTCTGTACACTGTAAGTTACGAGGACTACAGCTATCTGTTGATTACCTAGCGCATACAGACATGTCATATCCCTCATTCACTACTTCTTACAAAAGCTGATCTTGCCCCTTGATGTCATGGACTACAAAAACTATTAATGCATGCACGAACGTAAATAATAGAACGAAGTGGTTTGTCTGGTTTGGCGACAACAGGCGTTTTAGTCCAACCGCGCTGATAACAGCTGACGGGTGTGTGGTTGTCGACACAAGAGAGAAAAAGCTTGTCAACGACGGCATTCGTAGCAAGGTAATGAAACAACATATCTGAATATATTGATTGATCGTGAGCTTCGTTTCTTGTAGTTTCTCACACATATATGTTCTACCTAGTCACGTTCGGGTACATCAAGACATGCGTGGTTTCTCTTTATAATTTTAGCAAGAAGTTAATATCCGATTCCACTTAATCAATACCCATGATTGATAGGAATCCAATCTGCTTACAAATCCCTTTCTGACCGGACTGTATCAAAAAGGTATAGAATTTATCCACGCACCGCATAACATGGCCACCCGACAAATCCGCCTACAGCAGCTCGGGTAGGCTGTGTTACGTGGAGCGGACATAATAGGGACGTGTCGTAAACATGGGTGTGTGGCGGTCCAATGTACAATAAGCCCGCAGCTTATTTCACAATCACGTGGGGTGTGGGACCAGTGACTTGCTGGAAGGGTGAGGCCAAGGGAACTCCCTCCAACCGGTCACAACATATTAAAGTTGGGTGTGATCCTGTCTATATTGTGAATTGAACTACACTCACAGAGCTAGTCTCGAAGGTAACGCAGGTTTCCACTTACTGGTTCAGGTGTGTTTCTGATCAAGACTAAAACTGTTCATATTCATGTACTAAAACTACCTTGTGTATTATTGATAAACCGAACATCTTAACCCTTACTATCATGACTTTGTTTTCATATAGAGTTTAATGATATGCTACATATCTCTGCTCTGTAACATATGACCAGGTATATGTGTCTGTTTATTGAAATCATGGTTTGCCTGTTGTTAATGTTTGCCTTTTTGTTCAGATGGCGTCGCCTTTGAGATGTCTGATTATACCAGGGATACTAATATTTATCAACTTACCGTCCACATATCAACAAGAAGGTAAGAGGATTTGGAAGTTATTACATGCACAAACACACACACACACACACACACACACACACACACACACACACACCCACACACACACACACACACACACACACACACACACACACACACACACACACACACACACACACACACACAGACACAGACACCGTCCACACGCACAAACACACACACACACACACACACACACACACACACACACACACACACTGCTGAGAGTATACATAATTGATACATATGTGTTTATCATTTTCAGAACAACCATATGCACATACATATATATAAGATACATATTATTTTCAGAACACACAAACACACACACACACACACATACACACACACAAGCACACACACAAGCACACACACACACACATATACACAGACAGATATATGGCCATGTACTTTTCAGTGAATCAGAACTTTTGTTCATAATATTATCGTTAATATAACAAAAGTCAATGTGATTTAGAGGACACAATTTATATCTTTTACAATGTAAATATATCTACATAAAGGAATCCACTGCGTTTATGTATATACCATTTACATTGCTGGACCATCTTCATGCATGGAATCAAATGCTTTTATATACCAGAAGAATATGGAGACGGATTTTTGCAGTTGATGTGAAATGGGGTTTAACGTTGCGTCCAAGATTATTACACGTATATAACGACAAGCAAACACGCGCGTGTGTGTGTCTGCTTGCACTAGTCCAGACTAATTCTGGTTTTATAGTGCTAACCCATTGAGATACCAACCCGCAGTTTAACATGAATAATCATATGCTCATATATATACATCAATAAAAGATAGATATCACTTTCAGCACAACCATATGCACATACATATACGTATCTAAACAATACATATCATTATCAGAACAACCATATGCACATGATATTCATATATAAACGATACATATCATTTTCAGCACCACCATATGCACATACATATACGTATATACGCAATACAAATCATTATCAGAACACCCACATGCACATAATAGACATATATAAAAGGTACATATCATTTTCAGAACAACAATGTGCACATAATAGACATATATAAAAGACACTTTTCATTTTCAGAACAACCATATGCGCATACATATACATACATAAAAGGTACATATCATTTCAGAACAACCATATGTACATACCCGATATACATATAATGAAGCCAGATATTATTTACAGAAAATAGCATGTGCAAGTACATATACATGTATGCAAGGTAGGTATTATTTCCAGAATAACTGTATGCACGTCCCCAAAATACATACATACACAGGTAGACATCGTTTTTTGGTACGTACATATACAATTATAAAAGGCATATATCCTTTACCGAACAATCACGTACGGATAATACACAAATATATATATAGGCAGATGTCACTTTCAGAACAACCACATGCATATATACATATAAATATACACATCTATACAAGGTAGGTATCATTTTCAGAACAACCATATGCACGTACACATACATCTATACAAGTAAGGTATCATTTCCATAAGTTTCCTCCTTGTAGGGGGTCGGAAGCGATAGATCCTATAAAAACTAGTTTATAGCCAACTATAACATACAAAGCTATATATCATCATCGCCATTAGCATTGTCAGCATACCATAAGTGTAAGGGTTTACTGTAGTACATAATCAAGCTGTTACTGTATTCGTGTTCATTTTTATCAACTTTCTTAGTTAAACACTTAAACATTGAAAAACCTGTTAATTTTATGCATATCTTTTCGATTTCGTTGTATGAATATATTTTCCCCATACAATATCATAAAAAAGTATTCACGTGACAAACTCAATTGTACTTTGGCATTGGCATTTCACACGGCTCATCTTCAGTTTTGCTAAAAGGTCGTTCATTAGAAACAGACAATACACTCATTGTATCCGATCCCGTTAGTCGCCTCTTACGACAAACATGGTCACCTTTTACGCATGCATGGGTTGCTGAAGACATTTTCTAACCCGGATCTTCACGGTGCTAGTCCAATTGAAGTAATTTTAACCTCTAATTATCTAAATAATGACAAAATAAGCTTAAACTTTAGACAAAAAACATAATGTTATAATATATCAATAAGAATTTCGCATAATAACACAATAATGTTTCCAAAGACACAGTCTACAGCTAGGCAGATATTATCTGAACAGATGACCTGGTTAGTTCAGTATTTTCATATCCCGTAGCTCAGTACGAGGAGGCATGGGCCAGTTTACATACAATCATTTCTGCGGGGCACGGATGCGCCCAAATGCGTCCTTAG
Organism: Haliotis rufescens; assembly: GCF_023055435.1. Lineage (NCBI taxonomy): Eukaryota > Metazoa > Mollusca > Gastropoda > Lepetellida > Haliotidae > Haliotis > Haliotis rufescens. The sequence goes on from NW_025964334.1 coordinate 59,177,354, forward strand.
GCATGCTAGAAACATTTGATCCTGAGTTCGAATCCCAGATTGGCCTTGGATGTGGTACATGTAAAATATTCAAATATCACAAACGATCAGGAATTTTTCTTTCAAGCCAATCCATTGAGCCTTGCTTATTGTTTTCATCACATGGTTGTGGACAGGATAAGCTTCCTGCTCTACCAGTAGCACCCTTCATTCACATGTCATTGTGTAAGTGACATTAACACTATTTCTTTCCAAATGTAAGTCCCCCTACTGCCGTGTGACACAGAGTCAACTCGACCTCACAACGCATGCTTCACAGGGACGGGGAGCTATTAACCGCTATGTATAACTCCGGGATTTTTTAACGACGCAATATCACATGGAGCTCACGAAACTGCTTTGATAGACTCCCAGATACTTTGTGTGTTTCGTTTCGCATACCTGTGAGGGGGATACTGCACGCTGAGTTGTACTGTGTGTGGTCGGCGAAGCGTGACATATAGTGTAGTCGATATATTCGTCCGATTAGAGGTATGACTCAGTTATGTGGGCTGTGTGGGTTGTAAAACACTGAACAATAGACGCCAAGAGGTTCCACTTGGCGTTCCCTGTGGGGATTGCGGGGCAGAGCAGGTTCCCAGTTCCCAGTCTTGTCTCATTGTAGGATCTCATGAACAGACAGCGCCACAGTACCCAGGCTTGTCTCATTGTTTAAACTCAGTGGTAATGTATGCCACAGTACCCTTGCCTGTCTCATTGTTGGGACTCATAGATAGAGTATGCCACAGTACCCATGCCTGTCTCATTGTTGGAACTCATGGATAGAGTATGTCACCAGTACCCTTGCTTGTCTCATTGTTGGAACTCATGCATAGTGTATGTCACCAGTTCCCTTGCCTGTCTCATTGTTTGAACTCATGGATAGAGTATGTCACCAGTTCCCTTGCTTGTCTCATTTTTGGAACTCATGGATAGTGTATGTCACCAGTTCCCTTGCCTGTCTCATTGTTTGAACTCATGGATAGAGTATGTCACCAGTTCCCTTGCTTGTCTCATTGTTGGAGCTCATGGATAGAGTATGTCACCAGTACCCTTGCCTGTCTCATTGTTGGAACTCATAGATAGTGTATGTCACCAGTACCCTTGCTTGTCTCATTGTTCGGACTCATAGATAGAGTATGTCACCAGTACCCTTGCTTGTCTCATTGTTGGAACTCATGCATAGTGTATGTCACCAGTTCCCGTGCCTGTCTCATTGTTGGAACTCATGGATAGTGTATGTCACCAGTTCCCTTGCCTGTCTCATTGTTGGAACTCATGGATAGAGTATGTCACCAGTTCCCTTGCTTGTCTCATTGTTGGAACTCATGGATAGTGTATGTCACCAGTTCCCTTGCTTGTCTCATTGTTGGAACTCATGGATAGTGTATGTCACCAGTACCCTTGCTTGTCTCATTGTTGGAACTCATGGATAGAGTATGTCACCAGTTCCCTTGCTTGTCTCATTGTTGGAACTCATGGATAGTGTATGTCACCAGTACCCTTGCTTGTCTCATTGTTGGGACTCATAGATAGAGTATGTCACCAGTACCCTTGCTTGTCTCATTGTTGGGACTCATAGATAGTGTATGTCACCAGTACCCTTGCTTGTCTCATTGTTGGGACTCATAGATAGAGTATGTCACCAGTTCCCTTGCCTGTCTCATTGGTGGTTCTCCTGTATAGTGTATGTCACCAGTACCCTTGCTTGTCTCATTGTTGGAATTCATGGATAGTGTATGTCACCAGTTCCCTTGCTTTTCTTATTGTTGGAGCTCATGGATAGTGTATGTCACCAGTACCCTTGCTTGTCTCATTGTTGGAGCTCATGCATAGTGTATGTCACCAGTACCCTTGCTTGTCTCATTGTTGGAACTCATGGATAGTGTATGTCACCAGTACCCTTGCCTGTCTCATTGTTGGGACTCATAGATAGAGTATGTCACCAGTACCCTTGCCTGTCTCACTGTTGGGACTCATAGATAGGGTATGTCACCAGTTCCCTTGCCTGTCTCATTGTTGGAACTCATGGATAGAGTATGTCACCAGTACCCTTGCTTGTCTCATTGTTGGAACTCATAGATAGTGTATGTCACCAGTACCCTTGCCTGTCTCATTGTTGGAACTCATGGATAGTGTATGTCACCAGTACCCTTGCTTGTCTCATTGTTGGAATTCATGGATAGGGTATGTCACCAGTACCCTTGCCTGTCTCATTGTTGGAACTCATGGATAGTGTATGTCACTTGTTCCCTTGCCTGTCTCATCTTTGGGAGTCATGGACAGGGTATGTCACCAGTATTCTTGGTATTCTTTGGTTCTCAGCCGTCTCATGAGTATCCGATGTTCAACACGTGACCTGGTTGCAGTGCCCCGACAGCATTGATCCTTGCTTATGCAATCAGTGGATTATCAGAGCCAACACTCATGTATATTGTCGACGGCGGCGTAGACAAGTTAACTTACTATCACTCCACGAGACGAGTCTCTGGTGGCACAAAAATACCAAGACAGTATTTTGTTGTTTCATTTCTTGAGTTTTGTGTAGGTGGGGATCAAGGGACTTCCTGCTTGACAGGTAGATCGTAAAGCGCCAATACATTCAACTAGTCTACACACTGAACACCAGAACACTAGTTTCCCCACATGGGTACGTTTACATAGACGCCCCTCGGCTGACAGAACCCGGTGGTCAGGGCTCGAATGCCAGTTTCGCCTTTATGATTATCTTTGTTCTACCTGCACCATGATCGATACCTGCGTTGCCCTGACGCACAGTGAGACACTCCGTGATATCCTGAAGTACCAGATTCTATTTGGCGTGAAGGGCAAAATAGCTTACATGAATAACCGGCGATCGACTATAAGATAAATGTTCGCCGATATTTACAAGTCACATGTCGGAAGTGGAATGAACTGGAACTGGAATATTGTGGCTGTGTAAGTCGATATTCAATATATGAGAAATGCAGTATCGATCAACTCTTAACGAAGATCGACTGTATAGAACAGTGCTCGGTATGGACGTCCATATATCGGTTCTAAGATGTCTAAATTGACCTTCTTAATTCATAACCATACAGAATGTTATCCCTGTGGTACCATGTTTTGCAAAACACGTCTGTTCAAGTTAACGGCGACACTATGGAAACTAAAGATTCAGTATACAGCTACATGTATATGGTAGCAGATTTCGGTCTGCAGACCTTACCGTAGGGGAATGTATTCTTAAACGAGAGGAGTTCACTCCGAAATACAATCAGAACAACTTTAATGATGCCTTTGAAGAAGTTGACCAAACAAATTATAATATGAGTGGCCGTTTTAATTATGATACATCTTAACAAATGTTTTGATTATTTGTGGTGGGCAGGAACGAATGTGTTTGGTGAATAACAGCAGCAAACCCCTTTCCATGAGAAATCGCTGCTAAATGACTACATTGCACGATTCCGACTTCATCTTGAGCTTGTGTTGATGAGTGACGATATCAGGTGTTTGTCCGATGAGTTTATGATTGTTCAGTTTAAAATGAGTCACTACACGAGTGATGTAGACATTGTCCCGAGAAGCTGTTTTTTTTATCTCATAATTCATAATGGCAAGCGTTGAATAAACAATAACATCCCTAACGAACGACTGTTTCCCAGTTTTTCAGATCACCATGAAAAATGTCACGGAAGCGCCTGGAGGGACTCCCTTTTTCATCGTTCAAGTCGTTGCTGGAGTCACGGGAGACGGAGAGTGGTCCAAGGAAGGCACCCCACTCTCCCCTGCTCAAGGCAAACTGATGATGACCGCAAATGGCCTATATCGCCAGCTGTTCGTATTTGACCTCGTGGCATCTGACGGTGGAAGATATACCTACACTATACAGGGCCGGTCCACGTCAGCCTATCTCACAGTTGGAGGTAGGTGATGTAGCAGAGTCACCGACACATACAATAACTCTGTCAGATTATGACATAAAATAACCTATTGTTCTTTGGTTCATGTCATGCTATCATGTTTCCTATTCTGTGTTGTGTAGGGGGCGGTCACTTACGAATCTCCAATCGACATCAAGCACAGTCATAGTGTGAATGAACCTGAATAAGGGAAAATATATGCAGTTATATTATGTACAACTTTAGACTTTACCTCTTTTAAACTATATATATAGCATACACTTCCCTGTGTAAGGATGCCTGCCTGTATAGCTTCAGGTCCAGTGGACGGGAACTGGGGGGAGTGGACACAGTGGAGTAGTCCCTCCTGTCCTGCCACGTGTGGTCCTACAGCCAGAGGCCCCGTCTACAGATCCAGGACCTGTACTAACCCAGCTCCCAGCAGTGGTGGAGCTTCCTGTCCGGGTCCCAGCAGTCAAAGTGATGCTCAAGATTGTGGACCCACTACCTGTGGTATGTACACATCAGGCTTTTTCAGTTTGGATGCTCCTCCCACTTGATGTTGATGATAGGAAATAACCAAGATGCTGCTCCATGTGGCGTAAATCCACTCACTTATTCCAAAGCATGTATTGCTGCATTTAACATGGTTGTTTGTTCTGGAAGGCTCACATTGCCTAGGACCCTTCTGTGGCAAATCCGGGAACCGTCATGAAGTGTTTAAGAGTCATTAAGATAACTTTATATGTTTACATAGAGCATAGTTTGTACACATGCTTGAGTAAAAGACGAATATGCTTGTCTTAACGGGATCGGGTGGTTAGACTCGCTGATTTGGTTGATGCATGTCATCCATCCCAATTGCGTGGATCGATCCTCATGATGTCAAGCACTGGATTGTCTGGTTCATACTCAATTATTTACAGACCGCCGTAATATAAGTGGAATATTGCTGAGTACGGCGTTAAACAACAAACAAACATTACAAGGCATAGTTTGTTTCCATAACGTATGTTTTCTTTGTTGATCCAGAGACAGTTATCATAATGTGTATATATTTGCGCCATATCCACACCCTGAGGTGTGTTTAAAGCGCTACATTAATACTGGTCGATGGATCAGTGTGCACTCGATTTTCATTCTCAGCTCCCTGGGGGATATACAAGCCAAGCTTCCTGTGGGGCGCTAGAAGGTAAACAGTCACATTATCATTTCATCCTACTGGTTATGGATTACAAAAGAGACGATTTCATTATAATTATAGCCACTGCAGTTAACGGGAACTGGGGTCAGTGGACACAGTGGAGTGGTTCCACCTGTCCTGCCACGTGTGGTCCTACAGCCAGAGGCCCCGTCTCCAGATCCAGGACCTGTACTGACCCAGCCCCCAGCAATGGTGGAGCTTCCTGTCCGGGTCAAAGCAGTCAAAGTGAATCTCGAGAGTGTGGTCCAGCTACCTGTGGTACGAACAAAAGAACCATATCTTCATATCATTTTTTAATGTGAATTTTGCACGATTTCACCTGCCCTGGTCAGCCGCACAAATTAATGAAGTTGAATGCGGGACGGTAAATTGTGGTATGTACAACAAAAGTGTACGGTTTTTCCATTTGACGAGAGCTCAGTCACGTGACCGCGTAATTGACCTTCACAGAGTATGAACGTCACAATTTAACGTCATTCGTATTTCACGCGACCGTATTCTTGAAAAATGACCTTAACAATGACGGGCTACTTCCGCATTTCCAAGTCACGTACACATAGATAAGCCTTGTTTCTGATCATTTAGACCCTTTTATCTTGAACTCCGCGTTTTAGCATACACTGAGAAACATCAGAGAGTTTGACTGCATGCCCGTTGACGAACATCCCCGCTACAACCCATCTTTGTGAACAAAACGAAGAAATGCACTAAAACTGCCGTAGTAGTCTGTCGACTCGTTCCGTGTCTGGTCTGACAGTTACAGTCTTCAGCAATCTATGAATTTACCTTAGCATAAATTTGACGCATCTTTATTATCACGTTTCATTGAACGACCAATTGATCAATGATGACTAACACCACACTCCGGCGCAGTGGTGACTTAGCATAACACCACTGCCACAGGCTAATTTGCATATCACGTGACCGGACTTTTCTCTTGTCTGTAAACAAACGTGCTTTTTCAAAAATCAGAATAGAACAGACTAATGCAAGTATTTGGGACGCTTTACATATTGTTTTGCATACTGTATAAATATGCTACTACAACTGCGAGAGTGAGTTGATAACAATACTATATTTACACATCAAAGTGAACGTATCGCTAGCTCTCCGTATAACAGCACGTGGAGCCGTACAACCAATGTAAACATAGGATAACTACGCAAATGAAAATAGTTTTCACGATTTAGGATATTTTCTCAATGAAAGTTAACCATTCTTAAACATAGATTTGTGTAGATATGTAGACTTGTCAAAAATGAAACAGATGAAAAACATATGCAATTTCTTGAATGGACTGTATTAGATGTGACGAATTGTTACATGGCGCGGGCCCGTGGCAGAGGTAAGATGCTGGTCGCATGGAACTCTGGGAAGGAGAATGGACGAACACATGTAACCGCAACTTCGGAAATCATTCTCTCCCGTCACGTTAATCGTGGCCGCCATTTTGATGTTTTGTACTTGACGTTGGGGTAGTTCTTAACAGACCTTTCTTATCCAAATGTGGTAGTATTTGAATACATTTGTCGTAAGGAAACTACAACAGATGTTGCCCTTTGAAAGGAATAAAAAATGTCAAAAAAAACAAAACTACAACAGATGTTCCTGTAAAGAATGATGAGCATACATACGTCGCACGCTCCGACGTGCATACAGTTTGGCCCTCACTCTGTGAAGATTCATTCTCCAGTGAAGTCACTCAAAGTGAAGGCAGTTCTTAAATACTTTGGGAGATACATTTTGTAGTGAAGACGTAGCACACAATTTCATAAAAATATTGATGATATTTGTTTAGTATAGCATCAGACATACTGCCACTCAATCGACCAAGTACATGTTTATTTAAACACACGGAGTCGCCTTTCTAATTGTCGCTGACGGGACTACCAGTTGGTCAGGACATGATCACGTGGTTCTCAAACACCTGGTGTCACAACAGTCACGTGACAGAGAATCGTGAATGTCTGTGTCCGAATTGCGGAGACATTAATAGTGACATTTATCATTGATGATGCGACTGGCAAAGGCGTTGAAGGTCAGGTCAGAGAAAAGTTGTTACAGTTTGCATTCAAACGATATGGAGAAAAGCGCTTGCTGCATTTTAATGTGTGTATTATACATTCCTTGTGGGTTGTTGTTTTGTGACTTTCCAGTTCTGTGATTGTATCGAGACGATGACACAGTGAAAATAGACAAACAACGTTCCTACTTTCCATACATGACAATTGCTGTGGTTGGATCCTACCTTGGATCATGTATCCATCGCCCACATCATTCCGTGTATTTGTATTTACCTGATAATGATAAGGATTGATAAACGCAGGTACAAGACATTTCACATGCATTGAAAACACTGCATTGTGCTTTACAGCATGCAATTTACTATCTTGCTTATGTTAAATACGTATTGTATTATTGGTAATTCTGAATTGCAGAGGTACATAAGGTCTCGAAACCGTGCAGCCAGTTGTGTCGCGTTGATGTAAAAAAAAGTACACACAGGAAAAACTATCTGTGATGCGATACATTGACTATTTTAAAGAACCGTCGATTATATACGTATCAGCTCATGTCCAACAAAGACATGGAAGACGCCTCTAAGATATGTAGAGGGAAACAAATATTTGAAATAGGTTTGATGAATATGTTTTCTAATATACACAATCATGTTGTTACAGTGACGTCTATCTTTGCACGGCAACTGTTGAACGTGACTCGGTCCGTTGGTGGACAGGTGATATTCCAGGTGGACCTTACTCAGTCAGGTGTCACAGGTGTCTGGACAAAGGACGGTGTCACGATAACCGCAGACGCCAAGCATCAGCTTGTTCCCAGTGGCAATGCTCAGATTCTGTATATCTCTGGTCTACAAGTGTCCGACTCTGGGCAGTATTCCTTCACTGCTAATGGAGAGACGACCTCAGCCCAGTTGACGGTTCAAGGCTCAAGTATGTTTTTTTGTTTAGTATTATAGTATATGATTGCTCAAATCTTTGCTGATACAACTAGAATATTGATGTGTTAGTATTGTAATGCATTTTGGGTACTGAATGCTTACATTGATGTATGGCTTTAGACACACCAGTTAACGGGAACTGGGGTCAGTGGACACAGTGGAGTGGTTCCACCTGTCCTGCCACATGTGGTCCTACAGCCAGACGCCCCGTCTCCAGATTCAGGACCTGTACTAACCCAGCTCCCAGCAATGGTGGAGCTTCCTGTCCGGGTCAAAGCAGTCAAAGTGAAACTCAAGAGTGTGGACCCACTACCTGTGGTATGTATACAAAGACGTCGGACGTTTTGTTTATGTACGGCATTTTACTTAAAGTTTATTGGTAGCATAGTGGTTAAAGCTTTCGTTCGTTAGACCGAAGAACTTGCTTTGTAATGGCTTGAATATGGTTAATCCTTTTTTACTCAAACACTGGTATTCTCTCTCATATACATGGCATATGGCATCAACATTTTCCTACTTAACACAAATCCTGTTATCTCGAAATAATACTTCACTCGTTGTTTAAGCTTAAATGACGTCTCTTGATAATACCAATTTCTAAAACGTTTTCAATTGATTCACTAAAATGATCTCCTCCCCACTTTGTTATGATCGATGGATCATCTCTTATTTATTCGAGATCACTTTGTTTCTCTCGTTGAGTGAGTGAGTGAGTCAATGAGTGAGTGTGTGAGTCTGTGAGTGAGTGAGTGAGTCAATGAGTGAGTGAGTCAGTGAGTGAGTCTGTGAGTGAGTCAGTGAGTCAATGAGTGAGTGATTGTTGACAAGGCCTTTTGGTACTTACATATATTTTCCCTTAACATTAAGCTAGAACAGCAAATAGGGCAATGCATTTTCGCTATGGTAGGACATGACAGGACATGTACATTAGCTTCAGCATTGCTCGTGTCACCTCGTGGCCTTTATTTGGTTTGCTTTTATAGTTTTGCCTCAACTTTCGCTTTTGATGGCGTAGTTATTGAACCAAAGAGTAAGTCAGGACAAAGGTCATGCGTTGTATGATGTATTTATGACACTTGAAAGACAGTTACGTGATTGGAGGTTCTTTAATTTCAAAGTAGACACAATGTATTGGTAACAACTTCTTTATCATATCATATAGAGACGTTTGGGAGAAGATACTTATTCCGTTGTAAAGCAAGTCAGTAACAGTATAACAGTATATGAAAGAAGTTGTTCTGCATTAACTGTGTCCACGCGGCCCTCCGTCATGATCATGAGCACCCTGAATAACTTTTGTATGAACTTCAGGACATATTGAACTCTTTGGATAAACTTCTCCATACCGGTATTCTGCCAATCGACGTTGGCTAGTAATCTGCTGAGATCTAACATCGTCGATTACCTTGGATTACATCGATTAATTTAGATTTTAGCATGCTTAATATGCCATTGAATACTTAACAATTTTCTCCATACAAATGCGAGCACTCGTCCTGAACATTTTCTCTCACATATCAAGGCACTATTGAATCCGGGCTGAGGAATATATCTGTCCCAGTCGGTCAAGCCGTGGTCTTGCAGGTCATCGTGACCCAGCCAGGTCTCGCGGGGGCGTGGCAACGTGATGGTGTCAGAATCACTGGAGGTTCCAGATATCAGATCACTTCTCCTGGCAAGAACCATATTTTCTTGATCAGCAATGCTCAGGTGTCGGACTCCGGACGTTATACACTCACGGTCAATGGGGACGTGACATCCGCATGGTTAACAGGTACACACGTGCTTACAGTATCTAGATGTTACATGGGTGATCTTGTCAGATAACATGGTTTTCTCGCCGAAAGACCTACAAACCTTGAAACTGTTACGAGTCGAGCAGTCATGACTGAAAATTGCATTTTTGTCAGGTAACAGAAATATTGCAATGCTTATTTGTTTATGCATCGTATTCAATAAATATATGAATTAACATTAATAAGTATATCACATCTTTGTACTGAGGTATGATGACATCAATCTCATGTAACTGGCATGAAACGTATTCGAGCACTTTGATTAATCATTTTACCTGACTTGAGAATCTATATCATAGCGAGTTTACGCTATATCCTACTTACCAACTAACATGCTTGATGCACTGTAGTGTACGTTTCAAACATAACGACTTTTCACTTCGCTTAGTAGTTTAATCACTTTGATGACAGTGTAGAATTCACAACTTGTGGAGGGTAACCTTAAATCTGGAAATTCAATTATGTTGTTTTTCTGATAGTTTATGGGGTCAGTGTGGAGGCCCATTGGTTTAAGTGTTGGCATGTCACGCCGAAGGCCCGAGTTTGATTCCCCACATAGCTGAATCCCATTTCTGGTGTAACCTGCCGCGATGTTGCTGGAATGTTGTTAAAAGCGGCGTAAAACTATACTCACTTTAATAGTTGACCAAGTAAAACACATCCTGGCGTCATGGCGTTCATGTGGATGGAATGCAAGGCGAGATGGTGAAACACACTTTCAGAGAGGACTAACACCTGGATTTCTTAAAGATTGTCCTTACTGGTTGATCGCTGTTAAATATTTGATCAATATATGACTTTACGAAAACCCTCTCACAACATTCTATGCTCAAATATATGGTATCTGTTACAATAAAAAAGATTCGAGTCTCGCCAGCTCAATTCAGAAGTTATTATTATCTCTAACAATATGTGTTACGTCTTAATGTTATAGAATGTGAGTATCATTTTATACTTGTTTGTAAACACAATCTTCAATTATGAACAAATATATTCCATAGTTTACATGTTGTCCAAATATCAATTTGTTTTGCGCACTCATGTTCACCGCACATGCTGCATTTTCACATTGAACTGAACACGGGTTGCGTCATGCATTGCCCATGCGTGTAAGGGGAATCAACTTCTGAACAGTAGTGTACATACACCATGCATTGCCGGTTGGAAGAAACATGCATACTTTGTAATTATATGTAACTATGGGTCAATGGCCTCTCATTATGCCAAGAATAAACATTGGTACATATTTCGCAATTATGGCTGTGAGGTGTAAAATGGGTTTTAGTTCATGCGACCCTTAATATAAACGAGTATACGTGTGTGTTTCGGAGACATTGCTGACACCATATAATGCGAATGATTAATACACTTCAGTGTGTAAGGATTAGTTCCGAAATAGTTTCAGGTGCAACAAACGGAAACTGGGGTGCGTGGACACAGTGGAGTAGTCCCCCCTGTCCTGCCACGTGTGGTCCTACAGCCAGACACAACGTCACCAGAACCAGGTCCTGTGATAACCCAGCTCCCAGCAATGGTGGAGCTCCCTGCTCTGGTCAGCCTGGACAAATTAATGAAGTTGAGTGTGGGCCGGTAAATTGTGGTAAGTACAACAAAAGTGACATATCTCTCCTATGTTTACCTTCGTTCCAATACGTTTGATATTTAACGCAAGACGTCACAATCAGTTTAACTTCAGTCACCTGATGACTCAAATGCTGGAGTACGTTGTCAGCTTAACGTTCTGTTTTAAACTTTAGGGGGCACGGGTGGCCCAGTACGGCAAAGGCGCCACAATTCGCTGTGCAGAGTTGCGTCCCTTGGACACACCAGAAACATATGATTGTGGGTTCGAATCCCGGTTCGCCCCGATTATGTTTCTAGGTTTATCAGCACCATACCCTGCTTGTGGGTTTCACCGAAGTGGTAAATGTCTGAGACCTGCATCACTTCGGGCCTTCCTCCCACATTAACCTGACACCCCGTGATATAACTGGAATACTGTTAAAAGCGGCGTTAAACACAACTCACTCACTCACTCACTTTTAAATTTACTTTAATAACCGTTGATATGATTGCTCCCCGAAACAGATGTTGTGAGATGTTGAATGACAAATGACAAATAGATTTCCGTCCTGTAATACGTAAATAGAAGACTGAATATCAAAACTCGAACACTCTATGAACTTACTGGAATAGTGCGGCGCTAAACAACTATTGCCAACTGCTGTGTGCGAATAATATGATCATCTGTTATATGTAGTAAATAAAAACAGTACGGTGGACGTGTCTGGTTTATACCCTTAGACCCCGTTATTCTGGACTGTTCCCAGTAAAATCGTCCGTATTAACAAATTATGTGTGCATGGTGTTGTCCATTTAACTGGAACATTGGTCCAGTGGATAGAACGTCTGACAATGGAGTGGAATGTCTATGATTCGATCCCCAGCCAGGAATTACCAAAAGACGTAAAAAGATGGTACTTGTTGTTACCTTGCCTGGCGCTTGGCATGGGGATAAAACAAGGCCTGATCGGCTCGGGGTTAATGTACTGTGTCTGAGTGGGATATTCATGTTTAACTGCTGCAGGATATATCAGAGGGCTGGCACGATTAAACCATTGTAAATAGCCCGGACTAGTGCAAGCAGATACTCCTACCGATACACACGCCAAACGTGAATGCACGTCGCTATATATGGCCAACAATCATGGACCCGACATCAGTAAAATCCACATGATAATGGTTAATAACAGCATATCGAGCTGTTTGTAGCTAATGATATTTGTCATTTCGTAGTTAATGCAATAAAAAGAAGCACCTTGGTTGATAACAAAATATTGTGAAACTACAGAGAATATTGTTTCACGGTGTTTTATACGCACCCGTGTATCCTAGCAATATGATATTTTGACATTTCTAACTTACTCGTGTTTTTCCCTGAAGGGTCCTCTATATTCACTTCTAAACTGGAGAACGCCACGAGAAGAGAAGGTCTTCAGATGCTCTTCCAGGTCGCGTTGACACAGACAGGTCTAACAGGGGTGTGGCAGAAAGACGATGGCGCAATTACTGACCCCCGAATTCAGACATCAAACGTTGGTAACAGCTACCTGTACATACAAAGCGTCCAGGTGTCTGACAGCGGCAAATACTCCTTCAAAGTCCGCGGGGAGACGACAACAGCTTGGCTCACTGTTACAACAGGTAAACAACACACGATTCAAGTCTCTTTTATTTACCTTGAAGGACTTTAAGTTAAACTAAACACACAACACTTTAATTGGTCAAGTGAAAAGTATACATTTGTCAGTACATATTCCTACAGACGGGACTCAACCAAAAAAGTACGAGAATCTGTACTTTACCAAGAAAGTGTTATCCCAAATGAAATGTAACATTTGTTACATTTGACTACTTTCTAAATGGCATTGTGTTTTCATAGATGTTTTTTTAGAAAGAAGAAAGTACTCTGAGTAGTAACGTGTAATTTTGACGATCGCCAGGATAACTAGAACACACTGACACGTGCGTTTTGGAGATATGAGTGAAACGCAATATTGTTAGTGGTCAATACACTTCAGTGAATGAACTTCTAGGCAGTAATGTGCATACATCATGCATTGCCGGTTGGAAGAAACATGCATACTTTGTAATGATGTGTAACTATGGGTCAGTGGCCTCTCATTATGCCAAGAATAAACAATGGGACATATTTCGCAATTATGGCTGTGAGGTGTAAAATTGGTTTTAGTTCATGCGACCCTTAATATAAACGAGTATACGTGTGTGTTTCGGAGACATTGCTGACACCATATAAATAATAAATGCGAATGATTTATACACTGTAGTGTGTAAGGGTTAGTTCCGAAATAGTTTCAGGTGCAACAAACGGAAACTGGGGTGCGTGGACACAGTGGAGTAGTCCCCCCTGTCCTGCCATGTGTGGTCCTACAGCCAGACACAACGTCACCAGAACCAGGTCCTGTGATAACCCAGCTCCCAGCAATGGTGGAACTCCCTGCTCTGGTCAGCCTGGACAAAGTAATGAAGTTGAGTGTGGGCCGTCGACTTGTGGTAAGTACAACAATAACGTACTGACACCCACTGTTTGAGACAAACCCTGCACGTATCTGTCAGAAGTGAACTTGTTTCATCACCCAGGGGGTGGCAACAGTTACCGTGTGTCGGGCAAGTACCGACATATTATCTAAACTACCAAATGGGATATGGTACACGTTTTAAGGTTTTTACAGTACAACTGACATATTATCTTAACTACCAGATGGGACATGGTATACTGCCTAAGGCAGTTCTAGTGGTGTGTGGAAGAGATAGATATTATCTCTGAGTTCCATCAGAGCGACAGGGTGGTATACCAGGTACCAACTATTGGTCTTCAGGAAGAAAAGGAATGGTCTTTATCATCCAAACCTGGCTCCCACAGGAGCTATCCTTGGGTGAGATCAAGCAATATTTACATTGTAGATATCGCTTCAATGAAATTGCATCACGATGCTTTTCAGACCATTGTAATGTCATTGGTAACCATCACATCACAATCAAATGAAATCACTATTGGCTCTGCTACTGAAGCTGTTAGCAGTACATTTGACACTGCTTATTCCTGTCTTCAAACTGAAAAAGTAGAAAGAATGTTGTTGGATGATAAATAGAATATCACCCTTGTGTCATTTGAAATCAAATGTATCAACACTCGTCGATAAAAGTTTAAAACCCCGAGGCTTACCGAGGAGTATTAAACTTTTATCGACACGTGTAGATCGATATATTTCATATCAATAGACACTTAGGTGAGATTCTCCATTGAACATACAAATGTAATGAGGTGGTGAACATGTAGAGTTCATGGTCTACCAGACCGAATACAGGCAGATGTCTGCCTTACAAAGCACATTAATCATGGATTCCATAAAGGGAGGTAAACCTCATAAACTGCTTCTGTAGGCATCATCTTGATCAGCAACAGAGTACAATGACGTATTTGGACCTCGAATTTTCGGTTTCTCACAGTTGATGGCGGAGTGTCCGAGTGGAGCAGCTGGAGCAATCCCTCCTGCCCCGCTACCTGTGGCCGTGCAGTCTTCCATACTCAGATACGCAGCAGAACATGCAACAGCGGCAGCACCTGTACACAGTCATTAGAGGAGACCAGGACAGTTATTTGTATGGACAGTTTTTG
The DNA here is from genome assembly GCF_023055435.1 of Haliotis rufescens. Lineage (NCBI taxonomy): Eukaryota > Metazoa > Mollusca > Gastropoda > Lepetellida > Haliotidae > Haliotis > Haliotis rufescens. The sequence goes on from NW_025964334.1 coordinate 59,192,418, forward strand.
TCCAGGTAAGTGACCATTGTAAATTCCTTTTGAATATACATAATCATGTCATTCCGACATTCGCATTGTCATGCTTTGAATTATATTTTTTAACTTCTACTAAAGAGAAAGACGAGAAAATAGTTATTTTTTAGAAATTTGATGACAATTCATGCAGACAAATTTCGTAACGAAAGTGAAGCATCATTCGACTCCTAGTAGTAGTCTGAACACTGTTGTGTAAACTCGTGCAAGGCTGTTCTGAGAATCTATGTGATAAAAGTGTCAAGACATGAAGGAGGCACATATAATATGCAGTATATCCCGCGGGAAATAATTAAAGGAGTTTTAACTGTTGACAACTTCTTTGATGCCTAGTTGATGGCGGGTTTACTCAGTGGAGCATGTGGACCACAACAACTCCCTGCACGGAGACATGTGGACCTGACGTCATGAAGACACTCATCCGCACCCGGACATGCACCAACCCAGCCCCGTCGTTCGGGGGCAGTGACTGTGTGGGCGACACCCAGCAGACATCGCAGGAGAATTGTAACCTGCCAGTGTGCGGTGGTGAGTGACAACGGCTCTGTAAAAGATTTGTAAATACGAGACTCGTAGTAAAACTATAATATTTCGACACTGAATTATTCTAGATCCCTTAAAGAAAGGTTGAATCTTCAACAGGTGTGATAGATGTACGAATATTCATTTGGTTTTGAATTGTTGTTGTACAATAAACTACGGTTATAACGAAATCGAAGGGACCACTAATTTTAGTTCGTAATAACCGTAGTTCGTTATAAGCATATATACAGCAATAATACAACAAATGGTCGGGACTAAAAGATATGTCCGTTATATTTGTCAGTTCGTAATAAGCGTGTTCATTATAAAAAGAGTTTACTTTACCTGTAAATCTGTCTACTTCAGCCATTCAGTCCCAGCTGCAGAGTCAATCTGCGGTCCCTGGTGGGGCGGTTGTCTTTGAAGCAGCCTTGAGCCAAGACAACGCTGTCGGCTACTGGCAAAAGAATGGCAACACACTTACTAATTCATCTAAAACGCGTATCGAATCAATTGGGCGGACCCAGAGGTTGACAATCTCCAATGTACAGGCGTCTGACGTTGGCAACTACTCCTTCGTCGTCAACGGCGAGACGACGACTGCTGCTCTCACTCTTCGATCCACAACCCCTGGTATTGACTACTGATAACCTACCTTCCTTTTATAATAAAACCTCCGCTTTTAAGATCCCGTGATACGAGTCCTGGTCCTAGGTTAAACTCAAGAAGTACCTTCCTGCGATGTATGACACCATTGTAGTTTGTACTTGCTTCCTCAGTCATCGTACACTCCGTGAATTATACAGCTACTTTGCTTCACTGATACAAGCGGCTACAACACGTGAATATCCAGGAAGGAATAGGTCTTCGGCAACCCATGCTTGCCATAAAAAGCGAGTCGTAAGCTTGTCGTAAGAGGGATCGGGTGGTCAGACTCGCTGACTTGGTTAATGCATGTCATCGTATCCCCATTGCGTGGATCGATGCTAGTGATGTCAATCACTGGATTATCTGGTCCAGACTCGATTTTTTACAGACCGCCGTCATGTAGCTGGAATATTGCTGAGTACGGCGTTAAGCAACAAACAAACAAACAAACAAACATCTGATATCGAACCATGGTATTAATAAACGATCAGAACATCAATGGGTCTGTATAATGTTTGCTCTTACAGTGATAGTTATTTGTGTAACAGTAGCTCTTATCGGTTACATTGATAAGAACATGTGCTTGATGCACACTGTTACAGTCGATGGCGGCTTCAGTGAATGGGGCATGTGGACCAGTGGTCAGTGTTCAGTGACGTGCGGAGACGGGATGACGACGGACACAAGAAGACGCACGTGCACCAGTCCTTTGCCTCAGAACGGAGGTCAACCGTGTTCAGGGCCAACGTCAGAGACTAGAACAACTCCATGCACCATGACATGTACAGGTATGCTACACTACCACAACACAGTGCACAGTGACATGTACAGGTAGGCTAAACTACCACAACACAGTGCACAGTGACATGTACAGGTAGGCTAAACTACCACAACACAGTGCACCGTGACATGTACAGGTAGGTTAAACTACCACAACACAGTGCACCGTGACATGTACAGGTAGGCTACACTACCACAACACAGTACACCGTGACATGTACAAGTAGGCTAAACTACCACAACACAGTGCACCGTGACATTTTCAGGTATGCTACACTATCACAACACAGTGCACCGTGACATGTACAGGTAGGCTACACTACCACAACACAGTGCACCGTGACATGTACAAGTAGGCTAAAATATCTCAACCTAGTGCATCGTGACATATAAACGTTAAAATAATGACACGCACACGCAGACGCACACGCACACGCACAGGCACGTACGTACACACGCACACGCACGTACGTACACGCACGGACGCACATACACACGCTCACGCACGTACGTACACACAAACACAGACACACACACCTGCTTTTCAATGTTAATGCGTGTGTAACTCGCCACTACTGAATTGTCTGGCCCAACGAAGACTCAATGTTTCGACGACTGCTTGGAAACAATACAGTCTGTATTGTTTCCAAGCAGTCGTGGTATAGCAGGAGTATGGTGGATACGATGTCAGGCAACTTTGTCCAAAACATGTAAGCGGCGATTGGTACCGGTAGAACAGAACATGTTTGCTCTTTACGCGAACACCTGGTGCCATCATTGACTTTCAGTGATCGATTCATATAATTGTCATCACAGTTGGACCATTTGAGCCTATAACGGAGGTAACCGATTATTCTGTATTTCAGTGAATGGGGGTTACACTCTCTGGAGCGACTGGGTCAGGGGCTCTTGCTCAGGTTCTTGTGATGGCGGAACACAGACAGACACAAGAACTCGCTCATGCACTAATCCCCGACCACAGAACGGCGGCCTACAGTGTTCAGGGCCGTCTTCCGAGACCCGGACAATATCATGTATAATGCCCGGATGTGAAGGTACGTGAATAGAACCTGACAGTAGTAGATATAGGTAAGCAAATAGGCGGGTACAGTGACATGTATAGGTGTGCAAATAGGCGGGTACAGTGACATGTATATGTGTGCAAATAGGCGGGTACAGTGACATGTATATGTGTGCAAATAGATGGGTACAGTAACATGTATATGTGTGCAAATAGACGGGTACATTGATATGTATATGTGTGTAAATAGACGGATACAGTGAAATGTATATGTGTGCAAATAGACGGGTACAATGAGATGTATATGTGTGCAAAAAGACGGGTACATTGATATGTATATTTGTGCAAATAGACGGGTACATCGATATGTATATGTGTGTAAATAGACGGATACAGTGACATGTATATGTGCGGAAATAGGCGGGTACAGTGACATGTATATGTGTGCAAATAGACGGGTACATCGATATGTATATGTGTGCAAATAGACGGGTACAGTGCCATGTATATGTGTGCAAATAGACGGGTACAGTGAAATGTATATGTGTGCAAATAGACGGGTACAGTGACATGTATATGTGTGCAAATAAACGGGTACATCGATATGTATATGTGTGCAAATAGACGGGTACAGTGACATGTATATGTGTGCAAATAGACGGGTACAGCGACATGTATATGTGTGCAAATAGACCGGTACAGTGACATGTATATGTGTGCAAATAGTCGGGAACAGTGCCATGTATATGTGTGCAAATAGACTGGTACAGTGACATGTATATGTGTGCAAATAGACGGGTACAATGAGATGTATATGTGTGCAAAAAGACGGGTACATTGATATGTATATTTGTGCAAATAGACGGGTACATCGATATGTATATGTGTGTAAATAGACGGATACAGTGACATTTATATGTGCGGAAATAGGCGGGTACAGTGACATGTATATTTGTGAACATTGACGTGTACATTGCCATGTATATGTGTGCAAATAGACAGGTACAGTGAAATGTATATGTGTGCAAATAGACGGGTACAGTGATATGTATATGTGTGCAAATAGTCGGGAACAGTGCCATGTATATGTGTGCAAATAGACGGGTACAGTGACATGTATATGTGTGCAAATAGACTGGTACAGTGACATGTATATGTGTGCAAATAGACGGGTACATCGATATGTATATGTGTGCAAATAGACGGGTACAGTGACATGTATATGTGTGCAAATAGACGGGTACAGCGACATGTATATGTGTGCAAATAGACCGGTACAGTGACATGTATATGTGTGCAAATAGTCGGGAACAGTGCCATGTATATGTGTGCAAATAGACTGGTACAGTGACATGTATATGTGTGCAAAAACACGGGTACAGTGACATGTATATGTGTGCAAATAGACGGGTACAGTTACATGTATATGTGGGCAAATAGACGGGTATAGTGACATGTATATGTGTGCAAATAGTCGGGAACAGTGCCATGTATATGTGTGCAAATGCACGAGTACATTGACATGTATATGTGGGCAAATAGACGGGTATAGTGACATGTATATGTGTGCAAATAGTCGGGAACAGTGCCATGTATATGTGTGCAAATAGACGGGTACAGTGACATGTATATGTGTGCAAATACACGAGTACAGTGACATGTGTAGTTGCGCTAATAGGCGGGTACAGTGACATGAATACATGAAGTAGCGCAAATAGACGAGTACAGTGACATGCAAGTGCAAGTAAATAGGTATAGTTGCCTGTAATTGAAGGCATATAGACAAGTACATTGGCGTATACAGGTAGATAAATAGACACGCAGTTAATTGTAAAAAAATAATTTTGTTTTAACAGTTAAACTGCTATTTAAAATTGAGAACCTTGCTTTATCCAAATCAATACATCTCCTAAAGGATCACAAGAAGAAACTGACAGTGACATCTTACATTTAGGTATTCCTCAGTTTAGGGGGAAATACAAAATTATATATTCCTCTATATTCACACTTGTGGGAAAATGAAACTAAGGATTTAATTATTTCAAAAATGTATTCCATTTGGGAATTGAACCCGGGTCTTCGGCGTGACGAGTGAACATTTTAACCACTAGGCTACCCAACCGCCCCTGCTCTAATACATGTAGTTTTCATCTAGGAAATGTTCGTTTCAAAGATGCTTACCACTAATTTCAGTTGATGGTGGTGAGACTGAGTGGGGGTCCTGGGTCAACAGATCCTGCTCGGTAACCTGCGGTAAGGGGGCAACTAGGACTACGGACAGACACCGGAACTGCACCAATCCGGAACCGAAGAATCGAGGTCGCGCCTGTGTACTCCACCTGTATGAATCTAAAGTGGTGAACTGTGGACTAGGTGATTGTCCGTCAACGGGTGAGGGGCTGTTTTATATATTTCTTGGTCTAATGTCATTCGCAGATTTAGTCCCCTTATCCAAGCAAGGACCCTTTGGTCGTGGGTTCACAGCCTTGCCATATTTGTTATCCTTACCCCTGTCCTTTGGTTCACCCCAAATATTTCTACTGCTAACTTGTCGGTAAATATGGTGTTGTTTGTTAAGGTTCACAGAATATAATATAAATATTGCCAACTGTGACCCCAACTTTTCTGTACAAAAGCCTGGCATGTTGTTTTGACGCGTGACATATTGTTGTTTTGACAAGTGATATATTCTTGTTTTTAAAAGTGGCATATTGTTGTTTTGACGCGTGACATATTGTTGTTTTGACAAGTGATATATTCTTGTTTTTACAAGTGGCATATTGTTGTTTTGACGAGTGACATATTGTTGTTTTGACAAGAGGTATATACTTGTTTTTACAAGTGGCATATTGTTGTTTTGACGGTGACATATTGCTGTTTTGACAAGTGATATATTCTTGTTTTTACAAGTGGCATATTGTTGTTTTGACGAGTGACATATTGTTGTTTTGACAAGTGGTATATTCTTGTTTTTACAAGTGGCATATTGTTGTTTTCACAAGTGATATATTGTTGTTTTGACAATGGCATATTCTTGTTTTGGCTAGTGACATATTCTTGTTCTAACAAGTGGAATATTGTTGTTTTGACAAGAGGGAAAATTCTTGTTTTTAAAAGTGGCATATTGTTGTCTTGACTAGTGGCATATTGTTGTTTTGACGAGTGACATATTGTTGTTTTGACAAGTGATATATTCTTGTTTTTAAAAGTGGCATATTGTTGTTTTGACAAGTGACATATTGCTGTTTTGACAAGTGATATATTCTTGTTTTTACAAGTGGCATATTGTCGTTTTGACGAGTGACATATTGTTGTTTTGACAAGTGGTATATTTTTGTTTTTACAAGTGATATAATGTTGTTTTGACATGTTGCATGTTGTTGTTTTGGCAATTGGCATACATACTGTTGTTCTGACAATTGACACATTCTGTGTTCAGGAAAAAGCTCTTCTTTCACACTGGAGAGAGACGGTTTGTACATTGGTCTGATCGCCGCTATTATCGCCATCGGCGTCTGCCTCATCATCATCATTGTCGCCTGTTGCTTGTGGAACTGCAGAAAAGAGTGAGTAGACCTTTCACCCGATAACCTCTTTCAGCTGTGTCAAATATTTGTCGCGTGTGTTAGCTGTGTTCATATGTATATTCATGTGGAGTTTTCTCATGCAAACTTGAGCAGATCAGGGTCTGGTTGGGTTGGGGTGGGTTGGATTTATCTGGATTTGGTAGGGTCGAGGGTAGTGGGGTAGAGAGGTTTGTGTAAGGCTTGTGTAAGGCTTGGAGTTATATTTAACTCATTGGATCTGAACGACATTTCCATTTCCTATAAACTGTATGTCCCGATTGGAAAAATATTTACTTGTCTGTGGATTTGAAACAAATATTTCAGGAGGAACATACATATAAACTTGATATGGAATAAGAACGAGCTTGGTATCCCATATATAGTATCAACAGTGATTTTAACCAATTATCAGAAAAAATACATAATGCTTATGTGTCCATAAGATAAGAGTACATTGCGTAAAGATTCTTTCACTGCATAATCGCCTGTTGTGCTGTATAAAATCGATGCAACAACACGTTGAACGTTGAAATGACAAGTTATTTGATTTGCTGTCGCGAATATACAACTTGGCTGCTTCATCTGAACTACCTAAAACCACACAATATATTCGTCTATATTGAATTTGTATACATGGATTTAAAAGGCCAGATTAATTCTCTTTTTTAGGCTATGTTTCTTTCAAATTCTTTGAGAAGCATATAGAAGTTGGAGTACTAATTAAGGATAGGATAGGACATATGGATGAACAACTTCTTTATTACAATTTGAAGCGACGTTTCGGTGTAGGCTCTAACACCTTTGTCAAGCAAGTGATCACCGAAACGTCGCTCCTAATTGTAATAAGGACGTTGTTCATCCATATATCTAATCCTTAGTTATGTTTCGTCCAGTATATTGCAATTCTAAGAGAAACTGTTTTTACACATATCTACACCTAGAACAACTGATGTGTTTAGCATGCAAATGCATCATATATACACTTTTGTTGCAATGAATAAACTTATATAATAATTTTATAACGTTAAAGAAACTTTGGAATTTTCTTACGAAGTTCACCTATTAGTCAATCAAACCAATGCAAGTGTTATGACACATGTTTTCCATTATCGTTCGATATTCTACCAGTGTACGTTACACCGCTTAAGTGTCAATATTCTTTACGCCATTTTGTAAGTTTTCAACCCTCCGTGGAGTGTCGGATAGAGACCAGCGCTTCATGCACAGCACCACTAAACCCCGACCCCAGTCCGCACTCGTCACCTTCACACAAATAATCTACCCTAATATCTCTGTTTCCTTCCCTTTTCTGTTTCAGACCGTTACCCAAGAAAAATGACCACTGTATGTCTGTTTCATGATTAAGTAACTATGTACTCGGCTTATGTAACCTGATATATCAACATGCATTTGCGTTTAATTGCACAACAAACTTTATCTGATTTCAGAACCACCACATCAAAAGTGAAAACAAAAGCTAAACATGAGCTTCTGAAAATATATCAATTGGACAAAGACGGGTTTTAGTTCAATGATTAGACCAGAGAAGGTATTCGTAGCTCGGCTACATAGGGCTCGCATATATCTACCAAACACCTACAGGCGACTTCCGTTAGGTCAATACACAATGACGTTTATCAAATACTCTGTACATAACGCTGAGATTAAGCAAACGAAATGGACAAAGGGTGGGGAATGTAATGACCTTTCTGGTGACATTTATCTTGACTTTCTTGTGACAAACTGTTCCCCATTGCTTATAAATTGGCATCCTCCCTTTCGCAAGTAGGAATTGGGAACATGGTATTTTTGTTGTACGTCGTTAACATGATCGGATTGCTAGATTGGTCAGGCTATCCGTGATAACGCCTACTCAGGTGGGAACAGGTGCTGACAATGTGTGACTTGTTTCCGTGTGTATCCCGCTCCATGTTATCACGTGCTTCCAGACAATGTCTTTCCTATTTCGGGAACCCACAGCACACTTTCGTCAGGTTAAACAATTCATTTCTTAGCTATGTCATGAGGCTTAATTGTTCATTGCATTTTCGGAACATTATTTATAAATCCCTAACAGGTTGATAAATTTGTTATCGGGCATGGAACCTATGAAATTGGAATTTATCTCAGAGTTTTGGTTTGCTCTGGCGATGCTATACTTGTTAAAAAGTTTCTTTGGGCTAGTTGTTTGATATAACGGAATTCGCCTGGAGAACAGCTGTTACATTACTACTACACGAAACTGTTACACGATGCAATGTATATTGTCGTAATGGTATTACTAATCTAATTATCAATAGTGGTAACCGTTAATAGTTGACGCTGACAGCCTGACATAGTGTCCCCTCCCCGTTATTTAAAGAAGCATTGCATCGCGTCGGTCCAACACAGTTTCCTGAAGAAACTGCGATATCGCACAGTGCCCTTTCCACATTATTAGGTAAAGAATTATTGTTGTATGTTGGTATAATACAATTCACTGCTCAACCTCTCCCAGAGATACACTCCAGTTCATACATTCTGATGAGGCTGCATACGTACATTCGTGCTGCGTTCAGTTCTCAAATGTAATAACAAAGAATATATTTGTCACAAAAGCTTCAACTCTCAAGATTATGTGTTACAACTGTTACTCCTAAGTTAAACAGCCTTTATCTTTCATTGTTAACACCATTCACACAACATAACAAACAGATGATATTATTAGTGAGTGAGTTTGATTTAACGCCGCTTTTAACACTATTCCAGTTATATCACGGCGTGTCACTACTTCGGTGAAACCCACGAGCACGGGTATGGTGCTGACAAACCTAGAAACATATTCGGGGCGAACCGGGATTCGAACCCACAATCATAGGATTATGGCGCGCCCAAGGGACGCAACTCTGCATAGCGAATCGCGGCGCCTTAAACGATTGGGCCACCCGTGCCCCCGATGATATTATTATGCTTTATGACAAAGTGTAACAGAATCATCCGTGTTGGTAAATATAGCAATTAGATGTATACCGCATTTATCGCTTTCGTTTAAAAGATAGACTAATGTGTCGAAATATATATGTAAACATCTTAAACAGTCATATTTGCTTGAGCATTCATCTTCTTTTCTAGTTGTAGAGTGGACGAGTTCACTCCTTTTGATTTCAACACAATATCACCGATTCATAAACCACGCCCATCACAATGATATAGCATTCGACCAATTAGAAACACGCACATGTGTACAAGGGGTTTCAATCCCAGTTATGACATACATGGACGGGTAGTTAATGTCGCATACTAACTGCCAATATCACCTATGCCATCTAACAAGCCAATCGTCTCATGCATGCAAATGTGTTCTTGGTGATGGTCAGAGATAAGGTGTATATTTGTGTTGGTCAGCGTTTAGGGGTATATTGGTGTTGGCCCGCGATTAGGGGTATACAGGTGTTGGACAGCGATGAGGGGTATAGGTGTATTTGTCAGTGATATAAGGGGCATAATGATGTTGGGCAATAATTAGTTGTGTATTGCTGTTGACCTGGGATTAGGGGTGTATTGGTGTTGGTCAATGATGAGGGTTTATAGGTGTTGGCCAGTGATTAGGGGTATACTGGTGTTGGGACGCGATGAGGGATATGTGTGTATTTGTCAGTGATAAGAGGCATACTGGTGTTGGTCAGTAATGAGCTGTATGTTGGTGCTGACCAGTGATTAGGGGTTATTGGTGTTGCACAGTTTTAGTTTATATGGGTGTTTCTAGTTATCAGGATTATATTGGTTTTGGCAAGGTGTTGGATTAGGGGTGTTGAATTAGAGGTGTATAGATGTTTGCTAGTGATTAGGGTATATCACTATATTAGTGTTGGCTAGTGATTAGGGTATATTACTATATTAATGTTGGCTAGTGATTAGGGTATATTACTATATTAGTGTTGGCTAGTGATAAGGGGTGTATTGGTGTTTCAGTGATAATTGTATTTGATTGTTGGTCTTCAGGGGCAAAATGTTCAAAACCGATTTTATTTTTGCCATGTGTGTTGTCACATGAACACGATTGGAAGTCTTTGTTTCCTTTGGTATCCTCACTTTCAAAGGTGACATGCAAATATAATGTCATTTGCAAAATGAATATATATGTGTTCACACCATGTCATTTAGAAAGTGGTCAAATGTACCAAATGTTATATTTGGGATAACACTTTCTCAGTAAAGTTCAGATTCTATTACTAAAATAACATTTTAATATATATGTGTTTTGTCTTTTAAAATGCCTTGATAAAATGTATGTGGCTGATAACAGCACGAAGCTGATATCAAGACACATTCAACATGTTAACGTCTAATCCTGCATGTGTCTTCACATGTACATGTATATCACGCGTTTGTGTTTTGTTGTATGTCCGACACATATCGTTCCAGATCTAGAGTTTACAAATCTACTTCTACACCTGTGTTTTTGCAGGAATACAGAACGTGATCATGTGTGTCTTTCTTAAACAGCTGTATCTCTATGTATTATCTCCCATTGTGGCAACGTCTTTTGCTCCCATTGTGCCAAATGGTATACCCTATTGTTGCAACGTGTTATCTCCCATTGTGGCAACGTGTTATCTCCCATTGAAGCAACGTGTTATATCCCATTGTGGCAGCGTGTTATATCCCATTGTTGCAACGTGTTATATCCCATTGTTGCAACGTGTTATATCCCATTGTGGCAGCGTGTTATCTCCCATTGTGGCAGCGTGTTATCTCCCATTGTGGCAGCGTGTTATCTCCCATTGTGGCAGCGTGTTATATCCCATTGTGGCAACGTGTTATCTTCCATTGTTGCAACGTGTTATCTCCTATTGTTGCAGCGTGTTATCTCCCATTGTTGCAACGTGGTATCTCCTATTGTGGCAACGTGTTATCTCCCATTGTGGCAACGTGTTATCTCCCATTGTTGCAACGTGTTATCTCCCATTGTGGCAGCGTGTTATATCCCATTGTGGCAACGTGTTATCTTCCATTGTTGCAACGTGTTATCTCCCATTGTGGCAGCGTGTTATCTCCCATTGTTGCAACGTTTTATCTCCCATTGTGGCAACGTGTTATATCCCATTCTGGCAGCGTGTTATCTCCCATTGTGGCAACGTGTTATCTCCAATTGAGGCAACGTGTTATCTCCCATTGTGGCAGCGTGTTATCTCCAATTGTGGCAGCGTGTTATCTCCCATTGTTGCAACGTGTTATATCCTATTGTGGCAGCGTGTTATCTCCCATTGTGGCAACGTGTTATCTCCCATTGTGGCAACGTGTTATATCCCATTGTGGCAACGTGTTAGCTCCCATTGTGGCAACGTGTTATCTTCCATTGTTGCAACGTGTTATCTCCCATTGTGGCAGCGTGTTATCTCCCATTGTTGCAACGTTTTATCTCCCATTGTGGCAACGTGTTATATCCCATTCTGGCAGCGTGTTATCTCCCATTGTGGCAACGTGTTATCTCCAATTGAGGCAACGTGTTATCTCCCATTGTGGCAGCGTGTTATCTCCAATTGTGGCAGCGTGTTATCTCCCATTGTTGCAACGTGTTATATCCTATTGTGGCAGCGTGTTATCTCCCATTGTGGCAACGTGTTATCTCCCATTGTGGCGACGTGTTATATCCCATTGTGGCAACGTGTTATATCCCATTGTGGCAGCGTGTTAGCTCCCATTGTGGCAACGTGTTAGCTCCCATTGTGGCAACGTGTTATCTCCCATTATTGCAACGTGTTATCTCCCATTGTGGCAACGTGTTATCTCCCATTGTTGCAACGTGTTATCTCAAACTGTGGCAATTGGCATCTCACATTATGGCAATGTGTTATCTCCCATTGTGTATATCTCCCACTGTGGCAACATGTTTACTCACATTGTTACAATTGCTATATCACATTATGGCAACATGTTTTCTCACATTGTAACCTTTGGTTTGAACTTCGTAACTCTCGTTTCAGTGCCAAAACCCATCACGAGGCAGATAAGATGAATTCTTTTGAACTTGAGAGTATTTCCCGAAGCCAGCCAGACTATGTTCCCAGAGGGAAATATATGGACCCCAGTTTCAATGGCGCAGTGAGATCATGAGGTGACATCGTATGCAGCACATATAGGGTTCCTTGACGAGGACTATAGACAACGAATTAAAATCATTTGCTTCTTCAGTGAATATGTTCTGAATATGTTACCTGCTGGTCATTGCTTATCACATATCATAGGAGTCTCACTGACACACTTTACAAGGAGAAGCAGATGCAAGCTGGCAAAGGGTGTATGTACATCACGTGAGGTCGGACGCTGCCTGACCTATTTACTTTCCCACCAAAGTTGGTAAATGAGTAAAGACAGTGGGATAAGGACAGTGTGTGCTACGATATTATTTATGAGAAATATCAGTTGAATGTAACGACAGGTTACAGCTACATGCATTTTTAAGATTAATACATCAATATTTCGGTACATATTGTTTGTGTTCATTATCATTTTGCTATTGTCCTGTAAAACCCTGCGGGTGTCACATGTCACTCTTGTCACATGTCAAATGGGTCACTAGTTGGTCACATTAGTTACAACCTGGTCATATGTGTGATTGTTTGTGTTGGTCACAAGTTGGACACAGACAACGCAGCCATTATTTAGATTGTACAGTCACAGGCCGCACGTTAAATATATCAAAGCAAGATAATCTTGATCATCCGCCGAAACAAATTGCATTTGGCACAAAGGACAAAATAGTTGTGAAAATTATGTGAATGGTCCACTGAAATTCGTAAAAGTACGTGTGTCTGTGACAAAATAGAAACACGTAATACACGTGATTCAGGATATGCATTTGACTACTGGAAAGGAACGTGTCTCTAATACAGGGTGGAATAGAATGTGGCTCTAATACAGGTTATGCCTCCAACCAACGGAACACGTGATACAGGATCTGCCTCTAACCAACGAAACACGTGATACAGGATCTGCCTCTAACCAATGGAACACGTGATACAGGATCTGCCTCTAACCAACGGAACACGTGATACAGAAAGTGTCTCTGACCAACGGAACACGTGATACAGGATCTGCCTCTAACCAACGGAACACGTGATACAGAAAGTGTCTCTGACCAACGGAACACGTGATACAGGATCTGCCTCTAACCAATGGAACACGCCCTAAAGGATCTGCCTCTAACCAACGGAACACGTGATACAGAAAGTGTCTCTGACTTATGGAAACTAAACGTTATACAGGATGTTCCTGTGACCAATGGAAACACGTAATACTATGTTCTTCTGACCAATGGAAACACGTTATACAGGATGTTCCTGTGGCCAATGGAAGCACGTGACACAGAATGTTCATCTGACCAATGGAAACACGTGAAACCAGATGTGCCTCTGACCAATTGAAACACGTATTACAGGATGTAACTATGACCAACAATACCCTTCTGTTTTTCCTTCTGTCTATCCTGGACAGGACGCTATATATTTGCTGCCTTCCGAGACGTGTTACACACCTTATTCCCCATGTTAATGTTAGACATGAATAATGTCTGTCTGTCGGAAAAATATTGGATCAATGTCGTATGTGGATTTTTATATACTTGCTATATATAGAATTTGTTGTCATTGTAGAACTGCATACAGAATATTTTCATTTATGTCCTTTTTAAATATTTTCATTTTTACGTAGAGTGTGAATGCGATTGATGGATGGTGTTGCTTGTTAATACATATGTAAATTATATTTATGCTACCATATTTATAAAATCTTTAATTCAATTGGTGTTATAATTTTAAAACGCAACTAATGGATAACCGATCTACAGTAGAAGACTAACTGCTAAATGTTTCAGTGTACCCAAAGTGAATCTGATCTTGAAGTTTCTTTGACTGCGTTAATTTAACGCTGTTAGAATTGGCCTTAAGCAACCCTTGCTTGTTGTAAGAGGCGACAAATGTGATCGGGTTGTCAGGCTCGCTGACTTGGTTGATGCATGTCATCGTATCCCAATTGCGTAGAACGTTGCTCATAATGTCAATTACTTGATTGTCTGGTCCCGATTGATGACTGTGGCCTCAAACAACAAACAAACAAACAGCCCGTGGGTGCCTTCAGCCTGCGTGTGCAATAAACAGGCCTACTTATGAACCGGCATGCTTACAAATACCTGTCTTTTATTGTCATTATGTTATACTTTATAGGGCTAAACTTTAGTGTCAGTATAGTGACCGCATACTCATGCAATTATTTCAAGGGCATAACATGCAGGAAAGAGTATGTAATTAATCCACTACGTTGGCTACTTTGGTAAATACACTGTATTATTCTAATTATATAAATTTTTAAAATTCCGACGTAAAATTTGCAAATAGTGAAATATACATCGAATTATGTAACTTGGGTATATGTGGGTCAAATAAGAATTGACTTTCACTTTGTGTGAGTTCATTGGAGTATGAACCTTCATATACTGAGGGCCAAACTGTATGAACGTCGGAGCTTTATATCACTATTTTTACCCCAAAGGGCGTAGACCTTCATCTATACACAGTTATGTTTAGTACGTGTGACTTCATGTTTACACTGACAGCCATACAACAACCAACTGTATCGCGGATCGAGTCGATACTATAATAGTTTGAACGTGCATTTCTTCGTTTTGTTCATTGGGATGGGTCGTAGCGAGGATATTCGTGAACAGCCATGCAGTCAAACTCTCTGGTGTGGTGTATACTGAAATGCTGAGTTAAAGATCAAGGTGTCTAAATGTTCAGAAAGAACGCTTTCGTATGTATTCGTGCTTGGGGTACCCCCCCTAGTCCGTCAGTGTTTACGTCATTTCAAGAACACGGTCTCGTGAAAAACGGATGAACGTCAAAATGAGTCCAATGGAAAAGCTGTATATCGTGTAAACTTCAAATAAAAAATATAAATGAAACACCATCAATAGAGAATAACTAATCTCGATTATTCACCGAAACATATTACATTATGTGTAAAAGGAAAAAAAACGGTGAATATTATAAGAACCGAAAATCAATGATGACATCAGGTGTTTGCGAAAAACGTGTCCAACCATACAGCTTTACCTTATAGTTAGAATCGTACACCCCTTACAAACACTGGTCATCACTTCCCGTTACATACACTGCTGTCGTCACACCCGTTACATACACTGTTGTCGTCACACCCGTTACAACCGCTACAAACACTGTGGCCATCACACCTGTTACTCCCGTAACATGTAAACTGCACCCATTGTACCCTCTACATTCACCTGATGATAACTCTGTCAAACGGCTGAACAGCGATGTAGTCTTGTGGTTAAAGCATCGCTCGTTACGGAGGTTCGTTTCTTCATAGGAGGACCTTGAATGGTATCCTTACACCAAGTTTACCGAGGCATTGCGGATTATCGTCTAAAGCTTCGTAAAATTTCACTCAAATGTTTCCAAGAAGTACACAATATCGTTGTGGCAAGCTTGGAAAAGTGATGTAGTGAGAGATATCAGTGGACAATGGATATCAGCTTGCATTGGGCGTAAAAGCAAAATAGAACATAGTGAACATAAAATGAACGGATGACTGAAAATCACACGTTATCGCGGCAAGGGCGTTAACTTACTATGACAGTCCAGATTCCACCCTTCCATTCCGGAGTTACATTTTGGCATGACTAACGTGTCTATGCATAGTCCAATCAAATCGAGTATCGGAATAGATAACTGGCTCGCAAACAACATGGATTCCAACGTGCAGGTTTCGGTCGACAACAGGATTTGCAAAGCAAGTGGTCCGTCAACTGGGCGTCGACATATATTTTGCAAATCTTTTCATCTTTTTACTCAAGGTGCTCAAGTGATTTCATGCGCATCGTGAGGTATTACCATGTTGATCGATTATCGACCATTATGCTTGAAGCAAATGCCCCAGATACGAGATGTGGAATCTGATTGGTCAGTTGGAGGGACAGAACATAACTCGTAATAGCCAGTGGTGGAGCCACGATCGAGACTGGAAATCCCAGCCTAGTTCGGCAAGGGTGGAAACTGGACTTTTGTAGTCAGTTAACGCCCTTGCCTCGGGAAGATGGGAAATCAGTGATAACACCAGATGTTCTCGACCACGGCAAGCATGTGCTGCCCTAACTGTAGCATCACCCACTGACACAAACAACGGTGAACACAATCGAATCTTGACCCAACAATCCAGTGATGGATCAGAAAATGAACTGACACGATACGGCGTTTACTGAGTTTGTCGAAACGAAAAACAAAATCTTGATTTTTTAATTACACTTGCCGTGTTCAAGTGCAGAAATTCTGCTGCTCGTAAGTCAACAAAAACATTTAAGAAACATGTTGGGGGTTTTCAACACAGTGGGTATGTCGGGGGCAGGTTTAATGTCTCGGCCCTAACATTTCTTTTGTAGTTTACTCAACATAATTAATAGTGAGTGAGTTGGGTTTAACGCCGCTTTTAACAGAATTCCAGTCATATCGCGGCGTGTCAGCTTAATATGGGATGAAAGCCCGAAGTGATGCAGGTCTCAGACGTGTACCACTTCGGTGAAACCCATGAGGACGGGTATGGTGCTGATAAAGCTAGAAACATAATCGGGGAGAACCGGGATTTGAACCCACAATCATAGGTTTCTGGCGTGCCCAAGGGACGCAACTCTGCACAGCGAATCGCGGCGCCTTAGACGACTGGGCCACCCGTGCCTCTGAGCTTAAGACGAAACTCGGGACTTCAGCCCGCCAGCAGAAACATCGACCCAGTTCTGGGCGAAAACGATATCATAGTTGTAACATTTATATGAACAGATCATTGAAAGTCAGTACTGACACTAGGTGTTACAGGGAAGGCCAAGCATGCCCTGATCTACCCTCAGCGTTATACTATTTGCAACATTTTTTCAACAAATGTAAACACGACCCAGGAAACTGTGCGGAAGTATTTATTATGCATTAGTAATGTCCAAACATTGAAAGTAGTACAATATCAATATTAAATAAAAAGTATAAATATACATGGTAATAACAGATTAATTTTACATTTCTTTTCCCAAAATGGTAAAATGAACAAAATCTCAAGTAAGACACAGTGTTTCTTTCAATTGGTGAAGACAGTGAGATCATGAGTGGTTTGGGGTCTTTATACTCAATACAGCTGTGACGTTGGGAGTTGTCGGTGAAATGTAAAAATATATCAATATTCATATAACAAACTGGTAATAATTTAACAGAAATGCATTAACGTACTGTAAAACATACCGTATATATTTTGCATATCAACAAAAACATTGGTTCCTTTTGTGAACTGCATCTGGTTCGGGTGAGGTTGACTTTCAAATGCGAGATGTAATCTTATTGGCATGGAAATAATGTACTTGTCAGGAAGTTAGCTAACTAATTGTGGCAAGGGTCTAGCCAAGACTCAAATACAATATCATCACTTGTACCAGATGGTTAAATCTTATAGGTGCGATAATTTCAGTGATACACCGGCAATATATATTTCATGTACACGCTAGGATAAAGATGCAGTTATCTAAAATATAATACGTTGGCAGGACTAAACACGAAAATGTTAAAAACAAAACAATGAAACATCACACTTAGCATATCGATGCAGTTTACAATATGGCACTAGTAGAGAGTTCACTAGAATATTGACTCCCGGCTGTAATCACTGACTATAGTTTTCCTTGTTGAAAGCACGTGTGAACTGTACACGTGTTCTAAGCTTGTGTGAACAGGACAAGCTCAGTGGTTCCTTCAATACAGGTTGCCAGGGTCACACTTGTACAAGTTGATCTGAAAAAGAGAGTCAATGTTCAACATGATTTATTAACTCAATGACTCGATTTATTATCTCATGAAGCTATTTAGTTCTAAACGCCAACGTCATGGATTAATTGGTCCCGAACATCCACGGAAACACATTGCACAGAGCGTAAAAGGTAAACTAAACATGGCATCAGTCACTGAAAATCACATCTTCCCGAGGTAAGGGAGTTAACTGACTATAAAGTCCAGTTTCCACCCTTGCCGAACTAGGCTGGAATTATGGAGTTACAATTTGGCTGGGCTAACGAGTCTGTGCTTAGTCCAATCAAAATCGCGTAACGAACGAGACATGCGGTTCGTTAACAACAGGAATTTCAACGTGCAGATTTCGGTCGACTGCAGGATTTGCGAAGCATGTGTAGCGCCAACTTGGCGTCGACAGATATTTTGTAAATTCTTTCATGCTTTTAATCAAGGTGCTCACTCGATTTGATGCACTTCGCGGGGTAAGACCCCTTGTAGGATAGATCTTGTTAATCGAGCAGATCGTCTTGACTGGGCGCCGCCCGTTTGTGATATGAGAGATGGAATCTGATTGGTTGATAGGAGGAACATAGAAGGGACATAACTCGTAATAGCCACTGGTGGCGCTACGATCGAGCCTGGAAATTCCAGCCTAGTTTGGCAAGGGTGGAAACTGGACTCTTATAGTCAGTTAACTCCCTTGCCTCGGGAAGATGTGAAAATCAGTGATGACACCAGGTGTTCGCGTAAAGGGTAGGCAGGGCCTGTTCTGCCAGTACCTGATATTTTCATTCTAGTGGGAGTTTGATGTAGGTAGATCGCTGTTAATGTTATCGGTTACCTTAACCTCTGTGATGCGATTCCATTAAATTTACAAATGATCAATGTATTGTTGACGAATATTTTAGATAAGTTATTATCTGCATCATTTACCCGTTCAATGGATCAGTTTGCACTCTAATTTAATTCTGATCTCCCTGGGGAGTATACTTATGAGGCGCTAGAAGCTTAACAGACACATGGTTATCTCATTCATTGTACAGACACATGATTATCTCATTCATTGTACAGACACATGATTATCTCATGTCATTGTACAGACACATGATTATCTCATGTCATTGTACAGACACATGATTATCTCATGTCATTGTACATACACATGATTATCTCATGTCATTGTACAGACACATGATTATCTCATTCATTGTACCGGGAACCCCAAAACATATTCTTCGCGACCCATGCTGCTTCAACTCGGCTGAATTGACATAGGGGTGAAATTATCATCAAACTCATTTACAGAAGTCCCATTTGTTAACGACTCATGTAGTATCTTCGCTGAACAAAAGTATGCATATTTCAGATGTAAGTCAAATGGGTAAGTCCCTCCCCAGGGTTAGGCAATGGCTATTGCGTATTAATCCCTTCGGCATTATGGGTGAGTGAGTGAGTGAGCATGGTTTTACGTCGTTTTTAGCAATATTCCAGCAATATCACGGCGGGGGACACCGGAAATGGGCTTCACACATTGTACCCATGTGGGGAATCGAACCCGAGTCAACGCTTTAACCACTATGCTACCCAACCGACCCTTTAGGCATTTTGTAGGCTGACGTAACAGTTAATTTGATATATAACTTATTATAATTTCAAGAGTGAATATGGTCTCCATCATAAGTTGAAAATGACTTGACAGTAGAGCACTTCTGAACATTATTGACCATGGCCCACTTGTACAGATCGATATTAACACTATAACAAATCAACTTGCTTCACTAGAAATACCTAGAATAGTTGTAGCGATACGATCGCTTTGCGCAAGTGGGCCAAGGCGTAATTTTCTCAGCTGAAGCTAAGGTGCATGCAGATGTACAGCTGACGTAGCGATGTCGTCCCTGTGGCTACCTACCTCATCCAGCTGACCATCGAACGCTGTAAGCACTGACCCATCAGATCCGAAGGTCAAGCCACACGCCACTAAGTCCACCTTGGGCGCTGCAGAAAACAATGAGGATTATGTTTTAATAAAACAACGACAGTGAAACCCTTGGAATCCAGAAGATCGGTTACAAGGACTTTCCCTTTATAATGGCAACTGTTGTACATCGTGTCCCAACATCGAAGACTGACGTATATACAAAGGTCATGATCCGTGACAATATTGTGTTCAACGGGAAATGTGCATGCTGTTTTAACAGCACCGTCTGATTTAACGACTTTGTAGGGTTGTCATAAAAACAACTAAAACATATTAACTCCCCTTGTTTAGGTATGTAGAATCTAATTAAAGCATACATTATTCATCAAACAACATAATCTAGGTGTTGATTCTATGCATAGGTCGGTATGACTGATTCTCCTGACATACATGGAACCACATGTGGTGGTGCTTTTGCTGATATAAAAAGTGCAGATGTAATCTTATGTCCGTGCTAAAACAGCTGCATCAAGACAACGTCCGACCCACTTACAAACAGCTGTATCTGATCCACTTACAACCAGCTGCATCTGTTCCATTTACAAGCAACTGTATATGATCCACTTACAAACAGCTGCATATGATCCACTTACAAACAGCTGCATATGATCCACTTACAAACAGCTGCATATGATCCACTTACCAAACAGCTGTATCTGATCCACTTACTACCAGCTGCATCTGATCCACTTACAACCAGCTGCATCGGATCCACTTACAAACAGTTGCATCTGTTCCACTTACCAAACAGCTGGCCCATGACCTTGTAGTTGTCCTGCTGGATGACCCCTGTCAAGACCTTGCCGTTATACATGAAGGTGACGTCCTTCCACTGCGACGGAGCTAGACCCTGAAGTTTTAGCAACACACGTCAATATCACCAGAATCGTATAATTCAGCCAAACTCTACAGCAATTAACGAACCATATGATTCTGGAGGAACCTTATCTATGAAAAGCGACACAAGGAGCAATATTCAAGTCATGATAGAGATATGAACGTGAGCGAGCCTTTGTAGTCAAACCAGTGAGTGTTAGCTTCAAGGCAATAACAAACGAAACACTGCCGAGGTGGGATGTCATTATGACTTACATGTTACAGTTGTATAGTCAAACACTGCCGAGGTGGGATGTCATGATGACTAACGTGTTACAGTTGTATAGTCAAACACTGTCGAGGTGGGATTTCATTATGACTAACGTGTTACAGTTGTATGGTAAGACACTGTCAAGGCGCGATGTCATCATGGCTTACGTGTTACAGTTGTATAGTCAAACACTGTCGAGGTGGGATTTCATTATGACTAACGTGTTACAGTTGTATAGTCAAACACTGCCGAGATGGGATTTCATTATGACTAACGTGTTACAGTTGTATAGTCAAATACTGTCGAGATTGGATGTCATTATGACTAACGTGTTACAGTTGTATAGTTAGACACTGTCGAGGCAGGATGTCATTATGACGTTTTACAGTTGTATAGTAAGACAATGTCACCACGGGATGTCATTATGCCGTGGTACAGTGGTATAGTAAGACAATGTCACCACGGGATGTCATTATGCCGTGGTACAGTGGTATAGTAAGACAATGTCACCACGGGATGTCATTATGCCGTGGTACAGTTGTATAGTAAGATTATGGCACCATGGGATGTCATTATGCCGTGGTACAGTTGTATAGTAAGATTATGGCACCATGGGATGTCATTATGCCGTGGTATAGTTGTATAGTAAGACAACTTCACCACGGGATGTCATTATGCCGTGGTACAGTGGTATAGTAAGACAATGTCACCATGGGATGTCATTATGCCGTGGTACAGTTGTATAGTAAGATTATGGCACCATGGGATGTCATTATGCCGTTGTACAGTTGTATAGTAAGATTATGGCACCATGGGATGTCATTATGCCGTTGTACAGTGGTATAGTAAGACAATGTCACCACGGGATGTCATTATGCCGTTGTACAGTGGTATAGTAAGACAATGTCACCACGGGATGTCATTATGCCGTGGTACAGTTGTATAGTAAGATTATGGCACCATGGGATGTCATTATGCCGTTGTACAGTTGTATAGTAAGATTATGGCACCATGGGATGTCATTATGCCGTTGTACAGTGGTATAGTAAGATTATGGCACCATGGGATGTCATTATGCCGTGGTACAGTTGTATAGTAAGATTATGGCACCATGGGATGTCATTATGCCGTGGTATAGTTGTATAGTAAGACAACTTCACCACGGGATGCCATTATGCCGTGGTACAGTGGTATAGTAAGATAATGTCACCATGGGATGTCATTATGCCGTGGTACAGTTGTATAGTAAGATTATGGCACCATGGGATGTCATTATGCCGTTGTACAGTTGTATAGTAAGATTATGGCACCATGGGATGTCATTATGCCGTTGTACAGTGGTATAGTAAGATTATGGCACCATGGGATGTCATTATGCCGTGGTACAGTTGTATAGTAAGATTATGGCACCATGGGATGTCATTATGCCGTGGTATAGTTGTATAGTAAGACAACTTCACCACGGGATGTCATTATGCCGTTGTACAGTGGTATAGTAAGACAATGTCACCACGGGATGTCATTATGCCGTTGTACAGTTGTATAGTAAGGATATGGCACCATGGGATGTCATTATGCCGTTGTACAGTTGTATAGTAAGACAATGTCACCACGGGATGTCATTATGCCGTGGTATAGTTGTATAGTAAGATTATGGCACCATGGGATGTCATTATGCCGTGGTACAGTTGTAAAGTAAGATAATGTCATGGCGGGATGTCATAATGAGGTGTTGCAAACATCGTCACAGTTTGATGTTAGTATGACCACCGTGTTTAAATTGTACTGTTAAATCCCAAACCAAATGATACTCTTCTGTTGTCAGTAGTACGTACCATCGTAGAAATAGGCATACTGAGCAGTGTGCCGTACCACGACGTCAGCTCGAAGACCAGGGTGTTGTTGTGGATGGCGATGATCATGGTGTTGCCGTGTCGACAGTCGCTGCTGCTAGCAAGCACCTGTCTCCCTCCACTTCCGTTTTCTCTGTACCTGAACCGGAGCACAACTGGACATCCAACACCGGCGTCCGGCAGCTTCACGTCGGCCACCAGTTTGCCTAGCCCGGTAAATGCCGCAACACCATTTGTGATATTCACTGTGTCAAGCGTCAGCCAGTCTCCTTTAGCAGCAGCAATGGCGTTCTGGTTGTTGAAGGTCAGCGAAAACTCTGGGTTGCAAGCTGCACATAGGGACAGATGACAGACATTTACAGGATGTGCAGACACACGAACAGAAGGGGTCCGGAAAGATAACAGACACTTACAGCATTTACAGAGACCCGAACAGAAGGGGTACCGACAGATGACAGACATTTACAGCATTTACAGAGACCCGAACAGAAGGGGTACCGACAGATAACAGACATTTACAGCATTTACAGAGACCCGAACAGAAGGGGTAACGACAGATAACAGACATTTACAGCATTTACAGAGACCCGAACAGAAGGGGTACCGACAGATAACACCATAAGTAGAGAGCGGTAACAGAAGGTGTAGAGAGCAGTGACAGAATTAATAGAGAACGGTAACAGAATGTAGAGAATGGTAACAGAATGTAGAGAGAACAGTAAGGGAATGTAGAGAGAACGATAACAGAATTTATTGAGAACGGTAACAGTATGTAGAGAACGGTAACAGAATGTAGAGAACGGTAACAGAATGTAGAGAGCTGTGACAGAATTGATAAAGAACGGTAACAGAAAGTAGAGAGCAGTGACGGAATTTAAAGAGAACGGTAACAGAATGTAGAGAGAATGATAACAGAATGTAGAGAATGATAACAGAATGTAGAGAACAATGACAGAAGTCTTAGAGAACGGTAACAGAATATAGAGAACGGTAATAGAATATAGAGAGCGTTGGCAAGATTTAAAAAGAGTGGTAAAAGAGTGTAGAGAACGATAACAGAATGTAGAGAGCAGTGACAGAATTTATAGAGAACGGTGACAGAATGTAGAGAGCAGTGACAGAATTTATAGAGAACGGTGACAGAATGTAGAGAACCGTAACAGGATGAAGAATGAATCGACACAATTTATAGAGAAGGGTAACAGAATGTAGGGAACGGTAACAGAATGTAGAGAGAACACTATCAGAATGTAGAGAGCAATAACAGAATTTATAGAGAGCGATAAAAGAATGTAGAGAGCAGTGACAGAATTTAAAGAGAACGGTAACAGAATTATAGAACGGTAACAGAATGTAGAGAAAACGGTAACAGAATGCAGAGAGAACAGTAACAGAATGTAGAGAGAGAACAGTAACAGAATGTAGAGTGTATGGTAACAGAATGTAGAGAGTATGGTAACAGAATGTAGAGAGAGAACAGTAACAGAATGTAGAGAGTATGGTAACAGAATGTAGAGACAGAACAGTAACAGAAAGTAGAGAAAACGGTAACAGAATGTAGAGACAACAGTAACAGAAAGTAGAGAACTTTCAAAGAAGGTGTGGAGAGCAGTGAAATATTTTATATAGAACGGTAACAGACTGCAGAGAGAACAATACAGAATATAGAGAGAACGTTAACAGAATGTAGAGAGTATGCTATCAGAATCTAGAGACAAAGGTAACAGACTGCAGAGAGAACAATACAGAATATAGAGAGAACGTTGACAGAATGTAGAGAGTATGCTATCAGAATCTAGAGACAACGGTAACAGACTGCAGAGAGAACAATACAGAATATAGAGAGAACGTTAACAGAATGTAGAGAGTATGCTATCAGAATCTAGAGACAACGGTAACAGAACGTAGAGAGAACAATACAGAATATAGAGAGAACGTTAACAGAATGTAGAGAGTATGCTATCAGAATCTAGAGACAACGGTATCAGAACGTAGAGAGAACAATACAGAATATAGAGAGAACGTTAACAGAATGTACAGAGTATGCTATCAGAATCTAGAGACAATGGTAACAGAACGTAGAGAGAACAATACAGAATATAGAGAGAACGTTAACAGAATGTAGAGAGTATGCTATCAGAATCAGGAGACAACGGTAACAGAACGTAGAGAGAACAATACAGAATATAGAGAGAACGTTAACAGAATGTAGAGAGAACAGTAACAGGATGTGCAGGGAATGAAGACATAATGTAACAGAATGTAGAATGAGTGGTATCAAAATGTAGAAATAATGGTAACAGAATGTAGAGAGAACGGTAACAGCATGTAGAGTTAACGGTTACATAATGTAGAGATAATGATAACATAATCTTGAGAGAATGGTAACAGAATGTAGAAATAATGATAACATAATGTAGAGATTGTGGTAACATAATCCTGAGAGAATGGTAACAGAATGTAGAAATAATGGTAACATAATGTAGAGATAATGGTAACATAATGTAGAGAGAACGGTAACAGCATGTAGAGTTAACGGTTACATAATGTAGAGAGAACGGTAACAGCATGTAGAGTTAACGGTTACATAATGTAGAGATAATGGTAACAGCATGTAGAGTTAACGGTTACATAATGTAGAGATAATGGTAACATAATGTAGAGAGAACGGTAACAGCATGTAGAGTTAACGGTTACATAATGTAGAGAGAACGGTAACAGCATGTAGAGTTAACGGTTACATAATGTAGAGATAATGGTAACATAATGTAGAGAGAACGGTAACAGCATGTAGAGTTAACGGTTACATAATGTAGAGAGAACGGTAACAGCACGTAGAGTTAATGGTTACATAATGTAGAGATAATGGTAACATAATCTTGAGAGAATGGTAACAAAATGTAGAAATAATGGTAACATAATCTTGAGAGAATGGTCACAGAATGTAGAGTTAACGGTAACATAATGTAGAGAGAATGGTAACATAATCTTGAGAGAATGGTAACATAATGTAGAAATAATGGTAACATAATGTAGAGATAATGGTAACATAATCTTGAGAGAATGGTAACAGAACGTTGAAATAATGGTAACATAATATAGATAGAATGGTAACAGAATTTAGAGTTAATGGTAACAGAATGTAGAGATAATGGTAACAGAATGTAGAGAGAACGGTAACAGAATGTAGAGTAAACGGTAACATAATGTAGAGATAATGGTAACATAATCTTGAGAGAATGGTAACAGAATGTAGAGAGAACTATAACGGAATGTTGTGAGAACAGTAATGGAATGTAGAGAACAGTGTTAGAATTTATACAGAACAATAACAGAATTATAGAACGGTAACAGAAGGTGTGGAGAGCCGTGACAGAATTTAAAGAGAACGGTAACAGAATGCAGAGAGCAGTGACAGAATTTATAGAGAACGGTAACAGAATGTAGAGAGCAGTGACAGAATTTATAGAGAATGGTAACAGAATGTAGAGAACGGTAACGGAATGTAGAGAACGGCCACAGAATGTAGAGAGCAGTGACAGAAAAATTAAAGAGAACAGTAACAGAATGTAGAGAGCAGTGACAGAATTTATAGAGAACGGTAACAGTATGTAGAGAGCAGTGACAGAAAAATTATAGAGAACGGTAACAGAATGTAGAGAGCAGTGAGATGATTTATAGAGAACGGTAACAGAATGTAGAAATCAGTGACAGAAAAATTATAGAGAACGGTAACAGAATGTAGAGAGCAAAGACAGTATTTATAGAAAACGATAACACAATGTAGAGAACGGTAACAGAATGTAGAGAGCAGTGACAGAAAAATAATAGAGAACGGTAACAGAATGTAGAGAGCAGTGACAGAATTTATAGAGAACAATAACAGAATTATAGAACGGTAACAGAATGTAGAGAGCAGTGAGATAATTTATAGAGAACGGTAACAGAATGTAGAGAGCAGTGACAGAAAAATTATAGAGAACGGTAACAGAATGTAGAGAGCAGTGGCAGAATTTATAAGACAGAATGTAGAGATCAGTGACAGAAATTATAGAGAACGATAACAGAATGTAGAGAGCAGTGACAGAAAAATTATAGAGAACGGCAACAGCATGTAGAGACCGGTTAAAGAATGTAGAGAGTAGTGACAGAATTTATAGAGAACGATAACAGAATGTAGAGAGCAGTGACATAATTTATAGAGAACGGTAACTTAATATACAGAGAACGGTAACAGAATGTAAAATATAGAAGGAACTTGTTTGTTCTTTGCTTCAGCAGAATATCAACAGAAGTGGTGGTAGTTGTTGTTGTTGTTGTTGTTGTCGTAGAAGTAATACTGTAGTAATTGTATTATCATCAATATACTATTTAGTATTAACTTGGCTGTTACACGTATACACGAATACACGTATATCAGAGTAAATGGGCAGTAAACATAAAGAGAGGATGTCTTACTGTCATTCTTGCGCACGTTGCAGCCGCACTCGAGGATGTCGAAGTAGGAGCCGGGGATGCAGCCGCTGTCCATCCATCCAAGAAAACCCACATTCAGTTTGTAGTTCTCAGGCTTATCCCAACCAGGGGCTTTGTCGCATATATCTGAAATATAACCATGGCAGCGAGTTGATTGATGACACATCATAGACAATGGGTACACAGGATGCAACGTGCTCTGAAAGCAGCACAGAGAGAGGGAGAGAGAGATGTATTGGTTGGTGCATTACATCTATGGCCTTTGTACCCTGGGTCGTCGGGCGATGTGCACATAGACTCACACACAGCTACATCACACCATACGTTCCGAGGGATTGTCTCCCCGACATTCATACAGGTAATGTCGCTTTGTAAAACGCTTTGATTCAGCCATTTTGACAGCTAGCAGACAACCAAGTTACTTCCCTTTACCCAATGCATCCGTATAAACATCTGTTCATTTCAGCTGAACGATACTTGCTCGACATAAGCAAGTTAGCTCTGGTGTGTTACGATTGTTTTATCAGCGGTGTCCATGAGCTGGGTACATGGACAATATTTGCCCGCTCCTTAACCAATCAAAAGCTAGTATCTTAATGTAAAGGGAGATATTTCCACATTATTACCTCCCATCGGATCATGTAACACCTACCAGCAGATGTGCAAGGTGTGGGACAAGCATCACGACAGTATAGATCCGGGAAGCAGCCTCGTCCTGCAACGTACCGGAAGCCCACAGCGCAACACTCGGCCTGTGACCTTCCATGGTCACATGACCAGTAGGCGCGACAGCTGCCCTCCATGTTGTATGTTGTTACGCAAGTGTTGTTGCACTTCTCTGGTAATACATCAACACATATACATCATAAACTGATGAAATAAGGGACACTTAAAAGAGTATAGTTACTGTTTCTCTCTGTGCATCAGAAAATTCATCATATTAACAAAAGTCAGTTACGATAGTTTTACAACGCTTTTATCAACATTCCAGCAAAAACCACGGTAGAGGACACCAGAAATGGGCTTCACACATTGTAGCCATGCGGGGAATCGAGTCCGGGTCTCCGGCGTGACCAGTAAACACAAGGCGAAGGAGTGTTTGTCCGCAAAACGATCTTAGTGCGTCGACCCTAGTAGATCTTTCTCAAATTTAAAGCAAGGATATCGTATGGGTAATTATTGCTGAACTTGGATATTTTTCATGCGCATGTTACTCTCTGTACTACAGAGTTTAAAAAAAATATCCATTGACTTCATTTTAAAAGTCGACATTTAACATTTAACCATTGAAAGTCATACAACTAAAACTAACAACACGAATTCAACGTCGTTTTCTTTGATTATGCATGTGGATCGTTTGATTGAAACATAAACTGTGTTTTGAAAGTATTTAAAAGACACGTTAATGACCTGGTGTAGGAGGCCTAGTTCAATCCTTGGCTCAAATCACTCTCGAGTGATTGCGACATTGCAAGATTCAATAATGACACGTGACAGAGAAACCTAATTATTAACTGTTTGTTACATTGCGCGATTCAATAGTGATACGTGACAGACAAACCTACTTGTAAACAGAATGTTACATTGCACGATTCAACAGTGATAAGTGACGGACAAGCCTACTTATAAACTGAGTGTTACATTGCCCGATTCAACAGTGATACATGACAGACAAACCTACTTATAAACAGAGTGTTACATTGCACGATTCAACAGTGATACGTGACAGACAAGCCTACTTATAAACTGAGCGTTACATTGCCCGATTCAACAGTGATACGTGACAGAGAAACCTACTTATAAACTGAGTGTTACATTGCACGATTCAAAAGTGATACGTGACAGACAAACCTACTTATAAACTGAGTGTTACATTTCGCGATTCAACAGTGATAAATGTTCATTTGCACACTTACCATGGGGACAAGTGACCTTCCACGAGTGGTCACATCTCATGGTCGCTTGTGACCAGTAGTGACCAAATGGACATGTGCGGTACACAGCCGATACCTCACCGTTGGGGTTGAAGTAACACTGGACATACTTGTCGCAGTCGGTGGGGTGATAGCGGTAACCGACGCCGCTGACATTCATGACGCTGGCGCACAAACCTGGTATTCAATGAAAGCAGAATAAATACTGAGCTTTGCCTACATATGCGTAAACGGAGCAGGAAACCGTATTCTTGTAAATGCTGGACAAGGAACATTATTTAATGTAGTGGTGATGAAAATGAGGATTTAGATATGATCCAGTATATATGATCCAGTGATATTATGACCAGAAAACCATTAGTGTGTTCATGTAAGTAGCTGCTAAACCGCTCCACTCTAAACTATTTTTGAATGCACCCATACTCATCTATTGGCTCTGTCATCACGTGACACAACTGTCTTACCTGGGGTAACTGTAAAAGAAGAAAACATCGTTCAGTTCATCTGCAAATATTGTTGAATGAATGAATACATGATACGCGTTCAAAATTCTTGTTGTTCCTTTTGATGCTGTTTATACACCTGAGAAAAAGTTAAGCGCCACCTGCTGTTTTGGCAATGAATCTTGATAACCCTTGCTCTGACACAAAATCTATGGCAAGGGAGATACTTGACAGTAGAAGTGCAGTTTCCTCCCTGGTCGAACAAGACTGGAATTTCGGATTTATATCTTGGTCAGACAAACGAGTATATGCATAGTCAAATCAACATATAGTAACGAAATCGACATCCAGTTCGTAAACAACAATGAAACTGCTGTGAAGATTTCGCCCGACTGCAGGATTTGCAAAGCAAGTGTACCGTCAAGCCTCGAAAATAATTTTTTCAAATCTTTTCATGTACTTAATCAAGGTGCTCAAGTAATACAAACTGATTCTATCAATGCATAATGTATCCATAGCCCCTAGCACAATAGAAACAATAAGTGTATAAAATTTGATTCGGAGACAGTAGTTATACTTGTACACGTGGATACTGAGGCAGTAGTAATACTTGTACACGTTGATAGGGAGACAGTAGTAATACTTGTACACGTGGATACTGAGGCAGTAGTAATACTTGTACACGTGGATACGGAGACAGTAGTTATACTTGTACACGTAGACACGGAGACAGTAGTAATACGTGTACACGTGGATACTGAGACAGTAGTAATACTTGTACACATGGATACCGAGACAGTAGTAATACTTGTACACATGGATACGAAGACAGTAGTAATGCTTGTACACGTGGATACGGAGACAGTAGTAATACTTGTACACGTGGATACTGAGGCAGTAGTAATACTTGTACACGTGGATACGGACACAGTAGTAATACTTGTACACGTGGATACTGAGGCAGTAGTTATACTTGTACACGTGGATACTGAGGCAGTAGTAATACTTGTACATGTGGATACGGAGACAGTAGTAATACTTGTACACGTGGATACGGAGACAGTAGTAATACTTGTACACATGGATACCGAGACAGTAGTAATACTTGTACACATGGATACGGAGACAGTAGTAATACTTGTACACGTGGATACGGAGACAGTAGTACTACTTGTACACATGGATACGGAGACAGTAGTAATACTTGTACACATGGATACTGAGACAGTTGCTATACCTGTACAATTTGCTATGTTGCAGGCATCATTTCTGTACTCCACGTTATTTCCGGCACAGTTCGAATGCGTTGACAGGTCTTTGTTGCACAATCGCGTTCTGCTGACCCGTCTCACGGTACTGGGAGGTCCACAGGAAGGGCAGCTGGGCTGATTCCATGAGGCCCACGCAGACCAGGTTCCTATGGAAATATATGGAACAGTTTAGTTGTATTACGTTATATCAGCTTGAAAACTGCAATATCCCAGCTGTATCACGGCGGTCAGTATATAGTCAGGTCTGCACCAGACAAAAAAGTGATTGACATAAGAAGCATCGATCTATGCAAGTCAGCGAACCTGACAACCCATTCCTTTCAGTCGCGTCTAACCATAAGCAACATCAATTCATACCCGAATCTTCACGGGGGTTTAAGGAAGTAATGTTCTCAGTGATACAAGTTACAGAGCACATGTATGGTGCATGATAAGGTACGATAAATCGAAACTGGTGTCGTCATATGCTGCCATAATAATGATAAGTTATGTTTCCGTTTTATGTCTCTAACAAGGTAGGATGTTTCAACTCCTTCGTCCTTGTTATGAATATGTTCTTATTAAATAATAATCGTCAAAGAATGTATATATCATTAAAACAATAGCGAACAATGGGTATCCTGTTTTAAAATCCGGTTCGAGTTCGTCTAGAGCGACTCATGGCACTAGGCCAGACAAATAAATAGAAAGTGGCTATGACTTTCAGTTGGAACACAGACACAGAATAAACAACAACTTGTTAATACACTGTCAGCGTAACAACTACACACTATAACCAACAACGGCTACACAATATGTCCATACACTGAAAGCATGTACACAACATGTTGACATAAACGTACACACCACAACATGTTCATACCATAAATATTTATACACATCGAAATGTTCATACCCTGCATATTTATACACCACATTATATTCACACCATACATATTTATACACGACAAAATGTTCATACCCTGCATATTAATGCACCACAAAATGTTTATACCCTGCATATTAATGCACCACAAAATGTTTATACCCTGCATATCAATACACCACAAAATGTTTATACCATACATGTTTATAGACTACAAAATGTTTACACCCTTCAAGAAGATTCACCACAAATGTTCATTTACCATTTTGTTTAACTTGATGTGTGCCTAAGACAGCGTTCGAAATACCTGCCTGCCCGACCGTCCGAGACTGGTTGATTTCAACTCGGGCTGCCCGGGATTTTCAAATCCCCCTGCCCGACGGTCGGGTTATATTTCATAGGTGAAAATATTCTAAATATTTCCCGATGATAAGCATTGATTCACATGTAAAGATGAATGATAAAATGTAACCAAAAAGAAACCCCGTTAGCTTTTAGACAACCTAACATTTAGCGATGCGCTTATGCTACAAGCAATCAGTTTTCATGTTTTTAATTAAATTATCCCGAGAAACATATGATTATAGTGGGCAGGCAGGTTTTGGTCAGGGCTGGCAAGTATTTCAGCTAGCCAGTCCTGTGGTCTGGCTGAAATTTTTGGGAGTTTCATACCCTTCCTAAGACCTGTGATATGTTTCAGGAATGAAGGTCACTTTTTCTACATGTGTTACATATACCCAGGGCGTACTTCACCCTGGGCATAGCTCATTATTGGAACATGAGCAGGTTCATCCCGATTCAACTAACTTTATATTTGTTGAAAACAATTCATAACAAGTCAAAATACCTCTGCAATTGAGAATGTTGCAAGTTCTGATGTCAGAGTCAGTGCTGGATCCAGAGCAAAATGCTTGACCCGCTACCTGGTTACATGTTCTGGTTCGAGTGACAGTTCGTGTGATGCTGAGACCACATGTGGGACAACCTGGATTACTCCATTGTCCCCAGTTGTTCCAGGAAGCTAAAACACAACATTCACATGACCAGACTACACAACACAAAACGCAAAACAAAAAACATGACGAAAACATCAAATACAAAATGGCCCTGGAAGAGAGGAACCAGTATCGCTCCCTTTGGTCTTATTACTATAATACAAATGAACACGCAACCATAAGCACATCAACATATAGGGCGCATGTCTTACATACTCGTAAAGCAATTTCAATCGTACCTTGATTAACCCAGATTGCTCTGTTCGTATCATATCGTAAAACGTACCTGTACACAATGGTATTGAACACGTATCGAATCTGGAATCACTGCCTGACCCGATACAGTTGTCATAAGTTGTCAAAAGTTTGTTGCATACTCTGTTCCTGAACACCTGTCTTTGCGTACCGACTGGTCCACAGGTAGGACAGTTGGGCGTGACCCAGGAGGCCCACGCTGCCCACGTTCCTGAAATAACCAGCGTTTGTTACCCTCTGTGTCGTCATCAACTGCACACAATACTATATCACTGCCAGAAGTAGTGGGATTTTGTATGCACCTACTTCATGAATGAGTACCGAACTGTCCCTAAGCCAAAGAATATCCACACTTCGAAATTGTTCCCATTTGTAATCTATCAATGTCTTAGTTTAGTTTAGATTGTTAAATGACACTCACATGATATCATATTTTACGCAGATGGTCATTGGAATTTTTGGATAGTGTTTCATTCTAAATACTTTTGAGACACGGGACTTTGGTATGAGTTAAGAAATGAAAGACACTTTACTTAGCCATGGATCATTTTTGTGTAACCTTATATAGGAATATGTGAATGTTCATTCCAATTTGATTAATGTAACTGACATATTTGTTGCAAACAGTTGACAACAAAGTCAACATACCTCTGCAATTGGGAATGCTGCAAGTTCTGATGTCAGAGTCAGTGCTGGATCCAGAGCAAAATGCTTGACCCGCTACCTGGTTACATGTTCTGGTTCGAGTGACAGTTCGTGTGATGCTGAGACCACATGTAGGACAACCTGGATTACTCCATTGTCCCCAGTTGTTCCAGGAAGCTAAAACACAACATTCACATGACAACACTACAGAACAACGAACACAAGTATTAACACAAAACAACAGAAGATGTTACCAGTTTACATCGTTGGCTAAGACAAACACATCAAAAGTACAACACGTGGGTAAAATGTAAGGACGTGTAACACAAATACAAACGAACACAAAGCTGCAAGCACACGAACATGAAAAGATCATGAAATGACTGACACGTGAAACAAAGTCAGTCGTAGAGGTAAATGTGTATGTACACGTCCGTACATGTCAACCTAAGACGTACCTGTACACACTGGTATTGAACACGTATCGAATCTCGAATCACTGCCTGACCCGATACAGTTGTCATAAGTTGTCAAAACTTTGTTGCATACTCTGTTCCTGAACACCTGTCTTTGTGTACCGACTGGTCCACAGGTAGGACAGTTGGGTGTGGCCCAGGAGGCCCACGCTGCCCATGTTCCTGAAATAACCAGCGTTTGTTACCCTCCGTGAGGTCATCAACTGCAAACAGCACTTTATCACTGCCAGAAGCAGTGGAATTTTGCATCCACCTACTACATGCTTTAGTACCGAACTTTCCCAAACCCAAAGAATATCCACACTTCGAAATTGTTTCCATTTGTAATGTATTACTATCAATAAATTAGTTTCAATGTCAAAAGCGACTTTTCTTGAGGGTACAAAGTATTTTCAACTCTCATTCTCTTAATTCAAATGAAAGCTTATCATTAGAGTGACAAGGTGGATACACACATGTTCTTGTCCCTGCCCTACGAATGTTTGAATTTTGAGAACTAAACCCTGGATGGATATCGACATTGTTTATCTTTAATATACATTTAAACGAATCGGTTTTCCTTGTGATTTGCTTTCTGTCCCCAACATGTACTTAAATTGAGAGAAGGTTAAAACTTCATAAGTCCGAAGAGTGACATTCTAGCTACACATGGTGTCAGTATAACCCACTCGAACCG
Source organism: Haliotis rufescens (assembly GCF_023055435.1). Taxonomy (NCBI): domain Eukaryota; kingdom Metazoa; phylum Mollusca; class Gastropoda; order Lepetellida; family Haliotidae; genus Haliotis; species Haliotis rufescens. Next base: position 59,227,755 of record NW_025964334.1, read on the forward strand.
AACATGGGTTTGTATACAAACAATAAGTGGAATCTGATGATTTTCCATCAAAGTAACCACGCACAAACATGTTGTATCATGTTTTAAAATGCAGTTTTAGCATCAATGTTTTGGTTGCGATTGAACTGTTAAATGACACTCACACAATATCGTATTTTACGCAGATGATCATTGGAATTTTCGGATAGTGTTTGGTTCTAAGGACTTCTAAAACGCGGGACTTCAGTATGTTTTAAGGTAAGTGAGTGAGTATGGTTTTACGCCGCTTTTAGCAATATTTCAGTTATATCACGACGGGGGACGCCAGGAATTGGCTCAACACATTGTACCTATGTCGGGAATCGAACCCGGGTCTGCGGCGTGACGAGCGAACGCTTTAACCACTAATATACCAGACCGCCCCTGTATGTTTTGAGGAATGGAGGACACCTTGCTTTGCTATGGATCATGTATATATAACTTTATGAAGGAATATGTGCAGACTCAATTGAATTCAATAACTGTAAGTACCTCTGCAATTTGGAATGCTGCAAGTTCTGATGACAGAGTCAGTGCTGGATCCAGAGCAAAATGCTTGACCCGCTACCTGGTTACATGTTCTGGTTCGAGTGACAGTTCGTGTGATGCTGAGACCACATGTAGGACAACCTGGATTACTCCATTGTCCCCAGTTGTTCCAGGAAGCTAAAACACAACATTCACATGACAACACTACAGAACAACGAACTTAAGGACAAACTCAAAACAACAGAAGATGTTACCAGTTTACAACGTTGGCTAAGACAAACACATCAAAAGTACAACACGTGGGTAAAATGTAAGGACGTGTAACACAAATACAAACGAACACAAAGCTGCAAGCACACGAACATGAAAAGATCATGAAATGACTGACACGTGAAACAAAGTCAGTCGTAGAGGTAAATGTGTATGTACACGTCCGTACATGTCAACCTAAGACGTACCTGTACACACTGGTATTGAACACGTATCGAATCTCGAATCACTGCCTGACCCGATACAGTTGTCATAAGTTGTCAAAACTTTGTTGCATACTCTGTTCCTGGTGACCTGTCTTTGTGTACCGACTGGTCCACAGGTAGGACAGTTGGGCGTGGCCCAGGAGCCCCACGCTGCCCACGTTCCTGAAATAACCAGTGTGTGTTACCCTCTGTGTCGTCATCAACTGCACACAATACTGTATCACTTCCAGAAGTAGTGGGATTTTGTATCCACCTACTTCATGACTGAGTACCGAACGGTCCCTAAGCCAAAGAATATCCACTCTTCGAAATTGTTCCCATTTGTAATGTTTTACTATAATTAAATTAATTTCAAATAGTCAAAGGCGACTTGATTTATAGGCACAATGTGTTTTAAACTCTCATTCTCTCAATAAAACAGACAGCTAATCATTAGAGTGACAAGGTGGATACACACATGTTCCTGTACCTGCCCTACAAATGTTCGAATTGTGAGGAGAAAACCTTAGATGGATATCAACATTTGTTTATCTTTTATATACATTTAATCGTATTGGTTTTCCTTGTGATTTGCTTTCTGTCCCCAACATGTACTTAAATTGAGAGAAGGTTAAAACTTCATAAGTCCGAAGAGTGGCATTCTAGCTACACATGGTGTCAGTATAACCCACTCGAACCGAACATGGGTTTGTATACAAACAATAAGTGGAATCTGATGATTTTCCATCAAAGTAACCACGCACAAACATGTTGTATCATGTTTTAAAATGCAGTTTTAGCATCAATGTTTTAGTTGCGATTGAACTGTTGAATGACACTCACACAATATCGTATTTTACGCAGATGATCATTGGAATTTTCGGATAGTGTTTAATTCTAGTGACTTCTAAGACGCGGGACTTCAGTATGTTTTAAGGTAAGTGAGTGAGTATGGTCTGACGCCGCTTTTAGCAATATTTCAGCTATATCACGACGGGGGACACTATAAATAGGCTCAACACATTGTACCTATGTCGGGAATCGAACCCGGGTCTGCGGCGTGACGAGCGAACGCTTTAACCACTAATATACCAGACCGCCCCTGTATGTTTTCTGGAATGGAGGACACCTTACTTTGCTATGGATCATGTATATATATAACTTTATGAAGGAATATGTGCAGACTCATTCGAATTCAATTACTGTAAGTACCTCTGCAATTTGGAATGCTGCAAGTTCTGATGTCAGAATCAGTGCTGGATCCAGAGCAAAATGCTTGACCCGCTACCTGGTTACATGTTCTGGTTCGAGTGACAGTTCGTGTGATGCTGAGACCACATGTGGGACAACCTGGATTACTCCATTGTCCCCAGTTGTTCCAGGAAGCTAAAACACAACATTCACATGACAACACTACACAAACACGAACACAAGTACAAACACAAAACAACAGAAGATGTTACCAGTTTACAACGTTGGCTCAGACAAACTCTTCAAAAGTACAACACGTGGGTAAAATGTAAGGACGTGTAACACAAGTACAAACGAACACAAAGCTGCAAGCACACGAACATGAAAAGATCATGAAATGACTGACACGTGAAACAAAGTCAGTGGTAGAGCAAATTTTGTATGTACACGTCCGTCTATGTCAACCTAAGACGTACCTGTACACAATGGTATTGAACACGTATCGAATCTGGAATCGCTGCCTGACCCGATACAGTCGGCGTAACTTGTCAAAACTTTGTTGCATACTCTGTTCCTGGTGACCTGTCTTTGTGTACCGACTGGTCCACAGGTAGGACAGTTGGGCGTGGCCCAGGAGGCCCACGCTGCCCACGTTCCTGAAATAACCAGCGTTTGTTACCCATCAACATCTACATAGATTTATACAGCATAACGCCCCTTACGAAGTACATCCAAACATGCAATCTGTTAGTGTTAATAATTTCTTTTTCAACGGTCATGTGTGACAATGTTGTCACAGAGTGTCCGGACGTAAACTCTGCTAGTTCAAGTAAAACAGATTAAGCAGCACAACCAGGTCGAAAAAACACATTCCTGTACCCTGACAATGCTCAAACCAATGAAATACCATTTGCATAGAAACTATGCTTTGTACATGATGAACTAACAACAACATGTCGTACATGTCGTATCGCATTATGTTTTCGAAAATATTAGTTCTTCACTATCAATGATATAGTTGAATATGGAACATGGAACAAGATGAACATGGAACATGTCGGTGTACTTGCATTGACGATAAATCAATAACAAGGTCAAATACCTATGCAATTAGGGATGTTGCAAGTCCTAACTTCGGTGCCAAAGCTGGACCCAGAGCAAAATGTTTGACCCGAAAGCTGGTTACATGTTCTGGTTCGAGAGGCAGTTCGTGTGATACTTAAACCACACGTAGGGCATCCAGGGTCAACCCACGAGCCCCAGGTGTTCCAGGTGGCTACAACACAACATTCACATGACCAGACTACACAACACAACATCAACACTGCTATTGGAGCTGCAACACAACTAAATGGATTACATATAACAGAACACAAAAAGAACTAGTATGGTTACATGGTGTTCTTAGGTGAAATTACGATAAGAAATAATGTGCTAATGAGATGGAGATTTATTCATCATCTAAAAAGACCCTAGATGAAAACTATTTCTGTATTTGACAGTTGTCTGTGGCAGTGATCACTACCAGAGAACCGATTGTGTGGGAACTGTATTTCCATTACAATTGGCGTCGCTTGGATTTGTCTAAAAGCAGCTTCGGGCTACGATGGAGCACAAGCAGGAACAGTATTGACCATACTAACCATTGATCACTAAGCAACCAAATACAGTGCTCTGTGAATACACAAATACGACAACAATGTATGAGGTTTCGTCGTGAAAATATATTCATGTCTGAACTAACAGTTTAACTTATTCTAACATATTTGTTTGGCCTGTGGTTGCATGGCAATGTATGAGGTTATGTTCTGTTGACTACCTTGGCACGCGGAAATCTGGCACACAGCTGTTCTGGTTTCAATTGTTGTTCCCGGACAATCGGTGTCGGCTGTGTTGGTCTTAAAGCAGGTTCGCGTTCGAGTCTGTTGGGTGGTAACATTGGTCCCACAACTGGAACAGTTGCCAACTGACCAGGCTGTCCATGCGGTCCATGTCCCAACTGAAACAGGGTTTAATACGGAACTCCTTTCTTGTCACACGGATCATTTCTTTGCTTCAAACTATCAGTATATGTCACATTCACCCTAACTAAAAGAAACGTCAGTATGCTCCTTCATTCTTGTCACCCTTGGCATATCATTGCTCGATATTATACCAATTTTATTTTTAACTCTCATCTAATCTTTAACCCGACTGAGGCCATGTACTAATACACAGTTAGCTAGGTTTGGTGTTTCTCGTTACACGCGAAACTTATACACAGATGCCCTTTCAGACTTTACCTATACCCGACACACAGAACGACAACCCGGTGGGGCTCCGCGTTAGAGGTTGTCTCCACAAATCAGAATTAGTTTTTCGACGAGCCGCTTTCGTATAGACGAAAAACAGTGCAGATAGAAGGTTGGCAGCTGCGACTGAATGGTTTTGGGGAAGTGGTTGGGGGTTAGAGTTTGCGTAGGCGAGAATAAAAGCGACAAATGTATGACATACAATTCTGTAAACGTTTGACGATAACAACTTTGATGACACCTACGCGAACCCGCAACATTTGTTGCACTTTATCAACTATTTGTAGTCACATCTAAATGCAAATAAAAGCAACAAAGACAAAATTAAAAGAAATTATTAAAACAATGACATATTCCTACTATATTCAACATCAACAGATTCCCAATGTTGTTCTCACCTCTACACGTGGCAACGTTGCATGTGTCTGTTTTAGTTTCTGTGGTTGAACCAGGGCAGTCTGCGTATGTTGTTATCGCCTTGTTACATGTTCTGACCCTCGTGAAGGTCCCAGTGTTGGTTTGACCGGACGGACTGCAGGTGGGACAGCCTGTGACCACCCAGTTGGCCCACTGAGTCCAAACCCCTACAATAGAGAGATAACACGATACACTCGGGACGGTCTGTGAACAGCCAGCTAGTCCACTGAGTCCAAACCCCACAATAGAGAGATAACACGATACACACGGGACGGTCTGTGAACAGCCAGCTAGGCCACTGAGTCCAAACCCCTACAATAGAGAGATAACACGATACACACAGGACGGTCTGTGAACAGCCAGCTAGTCCACTGAGTCCAAACCCCACAATAGAGAGATAACACGATACACACAGGACGGTCTGTGAACAGCCAGCTAGTCCACTGAGTCCAAACCCCTACAATAGAGAGATAACACGATACACACGGGACGGTCTGTGAACAGCCAGCTAGGCCACTGAGTCCAAACCCCACAATAGAGAGATAACATAGGATGGCCTGTGAACACTCAGCTAGTTGACAGAGTCCAACCACCAATAGAGAGATAACATGATACAGACAGGATGGTCAGCTCGTCGACTGTCTAACCACCAACACTACAGAGATACCAAGGTACAGACAGAATGGTTTGTGAACTGCAAGCTCGTTCACTGTGTCGAACCACCAACAACAGACTGATAACGTGGCACATTGTGCGAGGATGGTCTTGGCTGTTCTCTCCAACGTTCAGAAAACAAAGAATAGACTACAATACAGAAATTATTTTAGTCGGGACACGCACTGCATTATTTCAAGGACTGGCACATGTTTATTTTGTTGGTTCACACATTGTACAACAATATGCAACAGGACTAATGCGCCATTTCCTTGTGGGTACAGGTATTAATATCTCCGTTGCCACAAAGTAAGCGTAGTCCAAGCAGCTTCACGAATCTACCCTAGCAAATCTCTGCTGAGAAACAAGTCGGTGCCCAAATGGTAGCTCCCATCGTCAGTGACAGTTGAGGTTTCACTCGAACCCTCTCTTTCTATAGGATAAACTCTCTAGTTCTTCAGTTAGACACACTGCTAAGGAATATAAACAGATAAATCATGTTTTACAACTTCTGGGATGGGGATATCAGTATTTACAGAGAAAAAAACCATTAATGTAGATGGGTGAAAATACCACAAAAAACGTGACTTGTTGCAAATTTAAGAAAGCATGTTGCAACTCTTTGCAATTAATAAATTTGTAAATACTGTCAAATGAATTATACACTCATAATTGTGTGGTGGACCACGACCCTATACTTGTTTTTAGGTCCTGATGTGCGGGGTTCCACATAACAGTTCTACAAGTGAGTCATATTATATTTCTTATGTTGAGTGAATACCAACACTGAGGACTTTCAGGACTTTCTTATATCGTGATAAGTAACAAAATTGTGTAATCGTCTACAGTTATATTTCTCACCGATATCAGTGGTAGTTAAACGTTGGCAGGTTTTTTTTCTCCCCTAAACCACATGAAGATCACTCTTCAAGCAGAAAGAAAGTAGAAGTTAGGAGATATTTGACATTCGTGTGACTTGATTTCTCAAAATATTGAATAATCAAACCTATGCAATTGGGAATGGTGCAAGTCCTAACTTCGGTGCCAAAGCTGGACCCAGAGCAAGACTGTTGACCCGCCAGCTGGTTACATGTTCGGGTTCGAATTGCAGTTCGTGTGATGCTGAGACCACACGTAGGGCATCCAGGGTCCACCCATGATCCCCAGGTGTTCCAGGTAGCTGCAACACAACAACATGCAACACATTTAATAGGGGCTACAGCTCCAACTCAACTAATCTAATAGCGGCTAAAACACGACATGGACACATCTAAGAGAAACCGCTGTTTACATAACACCTACATTGTGAGCTTTGCTAGTAATTTCACAAGAACAGGCATTTACTTAAGTTCAATGGCAATGAAATCGGTTTATAGTTGGAATTGTACAATAGACTTCTTATGAATATGGAAAAGGGTTTAGTCGCTTTTGTTTGCAAGAGTCGGAAATAAATCACTCACTGTTCAATCAATGAACCCGTTTTGTTGTAACGAAACAAGACTGACAATCCAATGTCAGACACTGAAGATCAGGAGACTTATCGTATTGATGTACAGAGGGATCTTAAACTGAATATTGTACCTGTACATATTGGAATTGAACAGGCATCGACTCGAGACTGTGTGTTTAGTCCTGGGCAATCAGCATCAGTCGGTTGCGCTTTAGTGCAAATTCTTGATCGCGAGACAGATCTTTGGGTCCCCGATGGTCCACAGGATGGGCAGTTGGGCTGAGTCCAGCTTGTCCACGTGCCCCAGGTACCTATAAATATTGTATGTTAACTGCTTGCTTAAGGTTGTGATTATTCGAATTCCACATCAGGATGGTTATAATCAGTTCTAAATGTGTCTTTTTTGTCTCTAAAGTGTATGCAGCCAAACAATGAGGTATTTCAAAACATTTTCTCATGTCTAAATAAATTTAGAAAATTGTGTTGTAATTATTCGCTTCCAGTTTTATATTTCACCTAAACCAAAGACAGATTTGAAACAGAAAAAAGAAGGAAATATGAGAGAGAATTTACATTCGTGTGACTTGGTTTGACAAAAAAGTTGAATAATCAAACCTATGCAATTGGGAATGGTGCAAGTCCTAACTTCGGTGCCAAAGCTGGACCCAGAGCAAAACGTTTGACCCGAAAGCTGGTTACATGTTCTGGTTCGAGAGGCAGTTCGTGTGATACTTAGACCACACGTAGGGCATCCAGGGTCAACCCACGAGCCCCAGGTGTTCCAGGTGGCTACAAGACAACATTCACATGACCAGACTACACAACACAAGCACAAACGCAGATCAATACAAATGTTATTACTTTAGAACATTGTCTCTGACAAATACATCAACACAACACAACACAACGCCACTAATATACACCGCAACAACTTCCAACAACATTGCCTGAAACAAATACATAAACAAACATCAACTCCTGGTCGTATTACTACTATACAAACACACAACCACATGCACACGAACATGAAAAGATCATGAAATGACTGACACGTGAAACAAAGTCAGTGGTAGAGGAAAATGTGTATGTACACGTCCGTCTATATCAACCTAAGACGTACCTGTACACAATGGTATTGAACACGTATCCGATCTGGAATCACTGCCTGACCCGATACAGTTGTCATAAGTTGTCAAAAGTTTGTTGCATATTCTGTTCCTGGTGACCTGTCTTTGTGTACCGACTGGTCCACAGGTAGGACAGTTGGGCGTGGCCCAGGAGGCCCACGCTGCCCACGTTCCTGAAATTACCAGCGTTTGTTACCCTCCGTGAGGTCATCAACTGCAAACAGTACTACACCACTGCCAGGGGAATGAATATTGTATCCACCTACTACATGACTGAGTACCGAACTTTCCCAAAGCCAAAGAATATCCACATTTCGAAATTGTTCTCATTTGTAATGTATTACTATCAATAAATTAGTTTCAAATAGTCAAAAGGGACTTTTCTCACAATGTATTTTCAACACTCATTCTCTTAATTCAAATGAAAGCTTATCATTAGAGTGATGAGGTGGATACACACATGTTCTTGTCCCTGCCCTACAAATGTTCGAATTGTGAGGACAAAACCCTGGATGGATATCAAACATTTGTTTATCTTTTATATACATTAAAACGTATTGGTTTTCCTGGTGATTTTCTTTCTGTCCCCAACATGTTCTTAGATTAATAGACGGTTAAAACTCCGATGAGTTACAGTCTAGTTACACATGATGTCAGTATATCCCACTCGAATTAAAAATTATTCTGTATACAAACGCTAAGTGGTATCTGATAATTTTACATCAAGGTCGCCATGCACAAACATGTTGTATTATGCTTTAAAATGCATTTTCAGTATCAATGGCTTAGTTTAGTTGGGATTGTTAAATGACACTCACATGATATCGTATTTTACGCAGATGATCATTGGAATTTTTGGATCGTGTTTCATTCTAAATACTTTTGAGACACGGGACTTTGGTATGTGTTAAGAAATGAAGGACACTTTACTTAGCCATGGACCATTTTTGTGTAACTCTTTATAGGAATATGTGAATGTTCATTCCAATTTGATTAATGTAGCTGACATATTTGTTGCAAACAGCTAAAAACGAAGTCAACATACCTCTGCAATTGAGAATGTTGCAAGTTCTGATGTCAGAATCAGTGCTGGATCCAGAGCAAAATGCTTGACCCGCTACCTGGTTACATGTTCTGGTTCGAGTGACAGTTCGTGTGATGCTGAGACCACATGTAGGACAACCTGGATTACTCCATTGTCCCCAGTTGTTCCAGGAAGCTAAAACACAACATTCACATGACAACACTACACAAACACAAACACAAGTACAAACACAAAACAACAGAAGATGTTACCAGTTTACAACGTTGGCTCAGACAAACACGTCAAAAGTACAACACGTGGGTAAAATGTAAGGACGTGTAACACAAATACAAACGAACACAAAGCTGCAAGCACACGAACATGAAAAGATCATGAAATGACTGACACGTGAAACAAAGTTAGTTGTAGAGTAAAATGTGTATGTACACGTCCGTCTATATCAACCTAAGACGTACCTGTACACAATGGTATTGAACACGTATCCGATCTGGAATCACTGCCTGACCCGATACAGTTGTCATAAGTTGTCAAAAGTTTGTTGCATATTCTGTTCCTGGTGACCTGTCTTTGTGTACCGACTGGTCCACAGGTAGGACAGTTGGGCGTGGCCCAGGAGGCCCACGCTGCCCACGTTCCTGAAATTACCAGCGTTTGTTACCCTCCGTGAGGTCATCAACTGCAAACAGTACTACACCACTGCCAGGGGAATGAATATTGTATCCACCTACTACATGACTGAGTACCGAACTTTCCCAAAGCCAAAGAATATCCACATTTCGAAATTGTTCTCATTTGTAATGTATTACTATCAATAAATTAGTTTCAAATAGTCAAAAGGGACTTTTCTCACAATGTATTTTCAACACTCATTCTCTTAATTCAAATGAAAGCTTATCATTAGAGTGATGAGGTGGATACACACATGTTCTTGTCCCTGCCCTACAAATGTTCGAATTGTGAGGACAAAACCCTGGATGGATATCAAACATTTGTTTATCTTTTATATACATTAAAACGTATTGGTTTTCCTGGTGATTTTCTTTCTGTCCCCAACATGTTCTTAGATTAATAGACGGTTAAAACTCCGATGAGTTACAGTCTAGTTACACATGATGTCAGTATATCCCACTCGAATTAAAAATTATTCTGTATACAAACGCTAAGTGGTATCTGATAATTTTACATCAAGGTCGCCATGCACAAACATGTTGTATTATGCTTTAAAATGCATTTTCAGTATCAATGGCTTAGTTTAGTTGGGATTGTTAAATGACACTCACATGATATCGTATTTTACGCAGATGATCATTGGAATTTTTGGATCGTGTTTCATTCTAAATACTTTTGAGACACGGGACTTTGGTATGTGTTAAGAAATGAAGGACACTTTACTTAGCCATGGATCATTTTTGTGTAACTCTATATAGGAATATGTGAATGTTCATTCCAATGTGATTAATGTAGCTGACATATTTGTTGCAAACAGCTAAAAACGAAGTCAACATACCTCTGCAATTGAGAATGTTGCAAGTTCTGATGTCAGAATCAGTGCTGGATCCAGAGCAAAATGCTTGACCCGCTACCTGGTTACATGTTCTGGTTCGAGTGACAGTTCGTGTGATGCTGAGACCACATGTAGGACAACCTGGATTACTCCATTGTCCCCAGTTGTTCCAGGAAGCTAAAACACAACATTCACATGACAACACTACACAAACACAAACACAAGTACAAACACAAAACAACAGAAGATGTTACCAGTTTACAACGTTGGCTCAGACAAACACGTCAAAAGTACAACACGTGGGTAAAATGTAAGGACGTGTAACACAAATACAAACGAACACAAAGCTGCAAGCACACGAACATGAAAAAATCACGCAATGACTGACACGTTAAACAAAGTCAGTCGTAGAGTAAAATGTGTATGTACACGTCCGTACATGTCAACCTAAGACGTACCTGTACATAATAGTATTGAACACGTATCCAATCTTGTATCACTGCCTGACCCAAAACAGTCGTCATAAGTTGTCAAAACTTTGTTGCATACTCTGTTTCTGGTGACCTGTCTTTGTGTACCGACTGGTCCACAGGTAGGACAGTTGGGCGTGGCCCAGGAAGCCCAGGCTGCCCACGTTCCTGAAATAACCAGTGTGTGTTACCCTCCGTGAGGTCATCAACTGCAAACAGTACTATATCACTGCCAGAAGTAGTGGGATTTCGTATCCACCTACTACATGACTAGTACCCCCACTTTCCCAAAGCCAAAGAATATCCACACTTCGAAATTGTTCCCATTTGTAATGTTCTACTATCAATACATTCGTTTCAAATAGTCAAAACTTGATTTGAAGGCACAATGTGTTTTAAACTCACTTTGTCTAATTCAAATGACCGTTAATCACTAGAGTGACAAGGTGGATACACACATGTTCTTGTCCCTGCCCTACAAATGTTCGAATTGTGAGGACAAAACCCTGGATGGATATCAAACATTTGTTTATCTCTTATATACATTTAGATGTATTGGTTTCCCTTGTGATTTGCTTTCTGTCCCCAACATGTACTTAAATTGAGAGACGGTTAAAACTTCATAAGTCCGATGAGTTACAGTTTAGTTACACATGGTGTCAGTTTTACCCACACGAATTGAAAGGTATTCTGTATACAAACGATATGTGGTATCTGATGATTTTACATCAACATCACCATGCACAAACATGTTGTATTATGCTTTAAAAAGCTTGTTCAGTATCAATGTCTTACTTTAGTTTGGATTGTTAAATGACACTCAAATGATATCGTAGTGTCCGTAGATGATCAGTGAAATGTTCGGATAATGTTCGATTCTAAGGACATCTAAGAGGCTTGACTTCGGTATGTTTTAAGAAATGGGGGACACCCTACTTTGCTATGGATCATGTATGTATAACTTTATGAAAGAATATGTGCAGGCTCATTCCAATTTAGTTAATGTAAGTACCTCTGCAATTGAGAATGTTGCAAGTTCTGATGTCAGAGTCAGTGCTGGATCCAGAGCAAAATGCTTGACCCGCTACCTGGTTACATGTTCTGGTTCGAGTGACAGTTCGTGTGATGCTGAGACCACATGTAGGACAACCTGGATTACTCCATTGTCCCCAGTTGTTCCAGGAAGCTAAAACACAACATTCACATGACAACACTACAAAAACACAAACACAAACACAAGTACAAACACAAAACAACAGAGGATGTTGCCAGTTTACAACGTTGGCTCAGACAAACACGTCAAAAGTACAACACGTGGGTAAAATGTAAGAACGTGTAACACAAATACAAACGAACACAAAGCAGCAAGTACACGAACATGAAAAGATCACGCAATGACTGACACGTTAAAAAAAGACAGTGGTAGAGGAAAATGTGTATGAACACGTCCGTCTATATCAACCTAAGACGTACCTGTACATAATGGTATTGAACACGTATCGAATCTCGAATCGCTGCCTGACCCGATACAGTTGTCATAAGTTGTCAAAACTTTGTTGCATACTCTGTTTCTGGTGACCTGTCTTTGTGTACCGACTGGTCCACAGGCAGGACAGTTGGGCGTGGCCCAGGAGGCCCACGCTGCCCACGTTCCTGAAATAACCAGCGTTTTGTTACCCTCTGTGTCGCCATCAACTGCACATAATCACTGTCAGAAGTAGTGGGATTTTGTATCCACCCACCACATGACTGAGTACCGGACTGTCCCAAAGCCAAAGAATATCCACCCTTCGAAATTGTTCCCATTTTTAATGTTTTACTATCAATAAATTCATTTCAAATTGTCAAAAGCAACTTGATTTGAAGGCACAATGTGTTTTAAACTCTCATTTTCCTAATTCAAATGACAGCTAATCATTAGAGTGACAAGGTGGATTTACACATGTTTTTGTACCTGCCCTACAAATGTTCGAATTGTGAGGACAAAACCCTGGATGGATATCAAACATTTGTTTATCTTCTGTCCCCAACATGAACTTAAATTGAGAGAAGGTTAAAACTTCATAAGTCCGATGAGTTACAGTTTAGTTACACATGGTGTCAGTTTTACCCACACGAATTGAAAGGTATTCTATATACAAACGATATGTGGTATCTGATAATTTTACATCAACGTCACCATGCACAAACATGTTGTATTATGCTTTAAAAAGCTTGTTCAGTATCAATGTCTTACTTCAGATTGTTAAAATGACACTCAAATGATATCGTATTTGACGTAGATGATCATTGAAATTTTCGGATAATGTTCAATTCTAAGGACATCTAAGAGGCTTGACTTCGGTATGTTTTAAGAAATGGGGGACACCCTACTTTGCTATGGATCATGTATGTATAACTTTATGAAAGAATATGTGCAGGCTCATTCCAATTTAGTTAATGTAAGTACCTCTGCAATTGAGAATGTTGCAAGTTCTGATGTCAGAGTCAGTGCTGGATCCAGAGCAAAATGCTTGACCTGCTACCTGGTTACATGTTCTGGTTCGAGTGACAGTTCGTGTGATGCTGAGACCACATGTAGGACAACCTGGATTACTCCATTGTCCCCAGTTGTTCCAGGAAGCTAAAACACAACATTCACATGACAACACTACACAAACACAAACACAAGTACAAACACAAAACAACAGAAGATGTTGCCAGTTTACAACGTTGGCTCAGACAAACTCGTCAAAAGTACAACACGTGGGTAAAATGTAAGGACGTGTAACACAAATACAAACGAACACAAAGCTGCAAGCACACGAACATGAAAAGATTATGAAATGACTGACACGTTAAACAAAGTCTGTGGGAGAGGAAAATGTGTATGTACACATCCGTACATGTCAACCTAAGACGTACCTGTACACACTGGTATTGAACACGTATCGAATCTCGAATCGCTGCCTGACCCGATACAGTTGTCATAAGTTGTCAAAACTTTGTTGCATATTCTGTTCCTGAAGACCTGTCTTTGTGTACCGACTGGTCCACAGGTAGGACAGTTGGGCGTGGCCCAGGAGGCCCACGCTGCCCACGTTCCTGAAATAACCAACGTTTGTTACCCTCCGTGTCGTCATCAACTGCAAACAGTACTATATCACTGCCAGAAGTAGTGGGATTTCGTATCCATCTACTACATGACTAGTACCCCCACTTTCCCAAAGCCAAAGAATATCCACACTTCGAAATTGTTTCCATTTGTAATGTATTACTATCAGTGAATTCATTTCAAATAGTCAAAAGCAACTTGATTTGAAGGCACAATGTGTTTTAAACACTCATTTTCTTAATTCAAATGACAGCTAATCTTTAGAGTGAAAAGGTGGATTTACACATGTTCCTGTACCTGCCCTACAAATGTTCGAATTGTGAGGACAAAACCCTGGATGGATATCAACATTTGTTTATCTCTTTAGACATTTAAACGTATTGGTTTCCCTTGTGATTTACTTTCTGCCCCCAACATGTACTTAAATTGAGAGAAGTTTAAACTTCATAAATCCGATGAGTTACAGTCTAGTTACACATGGTGTCAGTATGACCCCAGAATTGAAAGGTATTCTGTACATAAACGATATGTGGTATCTGATGATTTTACATCAACATCACCATGCACAAACATGTGTTTAAAAAGCATGTTCAGTACCAATGTCTTGTTTTAGTTTGGATTGTTAAATGACACTCAAATGATATCGTATTTTACGTAGATGATCATTGAAATGTTCGGATAATGTTCAATTCTAAGGACATCTAAGAGGCTTGACTTCGGTATGTTTTACGAAATGGGGGACTCCCTACTTTGCTATGGATCATGTATGTATGACTTTATGAAAGAATATGTGCAGGCTCATTCCAAATTAATTAATGTAAGTACCTCTGCAATTGGGAATGCTGCAAGTTCTGATGTCAGAGTCAGTGCTGGATCCAGAGCAAAATGCTTGACCTGCTACCTGGTTACATGTTCTGGTTCGAGTGACAGTTCGTGTGATGCTGAGACCACATGTAGGACAACCTGGATTACTCCATTGTCCCCAGTTGTTCCAGGTAGCTAAAACACAACATTCACATGAGCAGACTGCACCAGTACAAACACAAATACTAACACAAACAGAAACCAACTGAAATAATACCCCTTTAAAGCGTCCTCAAAATAATTCTAGTACTTCGGCTTCGTAAGTTTATTCAAAGTTTCAGATCGACGACAATCTTGTGGTAAGAATGTTGTATGGAAAGGATCTAAATTTATGCTGGAAAATTATCCCCGTTTTTAGCACCGGTACAGAAACGCCACTTTGAAAAAATATAGAAATATTGAAATCCTCACAGCAACCATGTCTTCTTCTACCCTAAAACTTCTAAACTGTCACCAAAAAAAAAACATGGCGAGAAGCTAACAGACTGACGCTCCAAGTAGATGTCATGTTTTGCTTGTTTGTTTGTTGTTTAACGCAGCACTCAGCAAAACTCCAGCGGTCTGTAAATACCTGTAATCGAGTGTGGAGCAGACAATCCAGCGACTGACATCATGAGCATCGATCCCGTTAGTCGCCTCTTACGACAAGCATATAGGTCATGTCTTGATAAAGAAATGATGACACGTCTATGAATCTAAAATTCAGACGATCAGTATTCTGTGATGTGTCCCTGATGCATGATTTAACGAACCACAAGTTTACAGATTTTCTGTAACATTTGTCGCCATCATTGTCATCATTTGAATTCATTTAGAAATGTCAAAGGCTGGGTTTTTTTCAAAACGACTGTAGCCAAATCTTGTTCTGTCATGTTCAGATCGGTTTGGAGTGGGCGAACGAAGTTGTGGTTTCGAAACTGAATGAAATTCATGTTTCCCTACTTTAAGCCTCAATTGTTTGTTAAGCCATGCTTGAATTTTGTCACAATACAACATACCTGACCGCACATCTGTCTCAAGTTTACTTTTTGAAATCAAAATTATTAAGGGCAGTCTATAGTAAAATCATACACAACACAATTTAGAAGAACATTTACCTTGACATGGGATGAGGGTACAGGTAAATACTCTGTTGTCTACAGCATTTCCGGGACAGTCCAGGTCTGTTGGGGAGGCTTTCACACAGTCTCGGGTTCTCTGCTGGTTGATGTTAGGGTTGGATCCGCACAGCGGACATCCCGGGGTCCATACACTCCACAATCCCCACTGGCCAAAGGCTGCTGTAGGTACGGCAGATAGGGGTATATCAGATTACATAGAA
This sequence comes from Haliotis rufescens, assembly GCF_023055435.1. Taxonomy (NCBI): domain Eukaryota; kingdom Metazoa; phylum Mollusca; class Gastropoda; order Lepetellida; family Haliotidae; genus Haliotis; species Haliotis rufescens. The sequence continues at coordinate 59,244,145 of NW_025964334.1, forward strand.
ACATTTATACCACACATAGGTGATGGTTGTATGTGGAAGACAGAGGGTGTTTGACACATGTCTTCTCCGATGTGACATTGGTATTGGTCGAATGAACATTAACATTTCATATAATATTCCAGGGATATCGGGGACGATGGACATTTAATGCATATATTATTTCTAAATAATTAATAAAACAGTGAGTGAGTGAGTATGGTTTTAGGCCGCTTTTAGCAATATTCCAGCAATATCACGGCGGGGGACACCAGAAATGGGCTTCACACATTGTACCCATGTCGGGAATCGAACCCGGGTCTTCGGCGTGACGAGCCAACGCTTTAACCACTAGGCTACCCGACCGCCCAATTACTAAAACAACATCAAATGACGGCGAGCTATAGACGCCTTCCCGTTATCAGCCTCAGAGAGTAATTGGTGAGTGAGTGAGTTTGATTTTACGCCGCTTTTAGCAATATTTCAGCAATATCACGGCGGGGGACACCAGAAATGGGCTTCACACATGTACCCATGTCGAGAATCGAACTCGGGTGTTCGGTGTAACGAGCGAACGCTTTAACCACCAGGCTACCCGACCGCCCCTCACGAGTAATGGACATGACATGTGATGCATTGGGATAATATTGACGCTCGGATTTGTAGTTTTTCATTTGATAGGTCTACGAGTTAAAGAAAGTGACAGCATACATTCAACGTCCTTCACATATAAACAGTTGCATTATGAAAGTTACGATGTGTGACGTCTGCGGTCACAATAACATAAAACGTCAAAGCCAGGGAACAACCAGTCTCGATTATCCGCAGAAACGGATTGCATTTGGCGTAAAAGAGCAATAGCGTGGTGACAATTATAGGAAGGGATCACTGAAACTCAGTGATGACACCAGGTGTTCGACAATAGGAAAGGTGTAGTAAACATGTGTGTACGGTTAACACGAAATCCGAGGAAAGGAGTGAGTCAATAGGTGGGCAAGTAAGGTACCACATAAGCACTAAACACATAGAATGTCAAAATTGATCATGTGTGTACAACAGTTAAGTGAGTGAGTGAGTATGTTTTACGCCGCTTTTAGCAATATTCCAGCAATATCACGGCGGGGGACACCAGAAGTGGGCTTCACACATTGTGCCCATGTCGGGAATCGAACCCGGGTCTGCGGCGTGACGAGCGAACGCTTTAACCACTAGGCTACCCGACCGCCCCCTACAACAGTTAAGCCTGACACACAGATCAAGTGAGGCATTTGTACGTGGGCAGTAAAACTATATGATCAAACTGCGTTGATGGGTTGTTCTCAGTGATTATTTCATGTATGCGTACATTACTGTAAACGCATCTAATTTTGGATGTAAATATATAATTTATTTGGATTGTGCAAAACTATCTCAGATTAGTGCAAATTTTAGACAGTTACACAGAATTGCGACATTTGCAACAAGATGACTGTGTGGGTGGGTTGTGAATATAATAACGTGACGGTAAATGTTAAGCAGGACAATAAACATGAATCTGCACAATACAATCGAGAAATACAACAGCGAAGACAGAATCAGAAGGACAATCAACTTAGTAAACTGCGGAACTCAATAGGTGCTGTTGGTGGCATAAGCTGTTTGACTCTTAACAACATGTAGTAGCCTATAGTTTAGGGCAACCAGCTAGCATCAGCTGTTTGACTCTTCACAAGAGGTAGCCTATAGTTTAGGGCAACCAGCTAGCATCAGCTGTTTGACTCTTCACAAGAGGTAGCCTATAGTTTAGGGCAACCAGCTGGCATCAGCTGTTTGACTCTTCACAAGAGGTAGCCTTTAGTTTAGGGCAACCAGCTAGCATCAGCTGTTTGACTCTTCGCAACAGGAAGCCTACAGCTTGCATATGGCTAACATTTATTTTACAGGGCAAAACTATTTTAGATGATTACATATGCAAGATGTCAACGCTTTAACCACTAGCTTATCCGACCTCACTAACAAGCACTGTGTGCAACACATAAATATATGTAAACTGGAATACAATAACTTCCCTTTCAAAAGTAATTAGTAAATTCCAGAACATTAACTGGTTTTTGAAATACATAAAACACATACATTAAAAATGTCTTTAAAGTAATTTTCTGAAGATCCGGGGTAGAATAGGCCTTCAGAAACCCATGCTTGCCGTAAAAAGCGACAATGCTTGTCGTAAGAGGCGACTAATGGGATCTGGTGGTCAGACTCGCTGACTTGGTTGATGCATGTTAGGATCGATGCTCATAATGTCAATTACTGGATTATCTAGTCGGTTATTTACCGCCGTCATATAGCTGGAATATTGCCATTCGGCGTTAAACAACAACTAACTAAATAATCAAACAAACAAACTTCAAGTAAATTTCACGGTAAGCCTTTGTTAAAATTTAATGTTTTGAAGACCTTTGAGGAAGAACGTTATGTATTTTCAGCTTTGCTGGTGTTATTGAGTATTTGACGCCGGATATTTAATTTTTAACCTACTTGATACCAGTCATGTAATAAGAAATACAATCACCGCTCTCATTAATTCAAACATATCACCTATTATATCCTAATATTCGTATATATTCACCTCAAACAGCTACCAAGGTCGAAACGTTCATACAGGGAACAGCATATCGGCGACACGGAGGTAATATTACTTACGCTTAAAGCCTTAAAGGCAATATATTATCCTGAAAAAGATTTAGACTTGTTGGTTAGTAGGATGCATGTACGACATTGGTAAATCTTGTCGGGGGCTTAATGTGCCACGTGCGTCTACCTACACACTGATGACAGATAGAACAGACAGTAACCTGTACAGACGTCTGTGTTACATGCAACTTGGAAGGTTTCACTGGAGGAACCAGCGCACGAGTTCGTGGGGTCTTCGCATGTTCTGGTGCGGGTGATTGTGAGCAACCCTCCTCCACAGGAGGCGGAACATTCCGTCCGGCTCTCTACCCAATCCAACCATCGGAATGCTGGGGTTTAATAATAACATGTTACTTGTCAACCTACCCAATCCAACCACTGGAACGCTAGAGTTTAATAATAATATATTACTTGTCAACCTACCAAATCCAACCACTGGAACGCTAGGGTTTAATAATAACATATTACTTGTCAACCTACCCAATCCAACCATCGGAACGCTATGGTTGAATAATAACATCGTGGAAAGATAAAATCATTTTTATCAAAAGTAAAGTTGTATATTTCTGGACCTCCAATCCTTTATCTATCCAGCAATACCTTACTCTATGTTCATGGAGTATTCGTCATTCTATTTGTCCGGGTGCAAGTTTGGGAACTACTTGTGATGTGAACACGTGTATAACAGAACATGCAAACTAGCGTCACTAGACGTACTACTGGAGGTACAGGTAAACGTATTGATGAAGAGAAAAACTCAAAAAGGATTCACTTCTAACAAAAGATTATGTCATTGTTTTAATCCCATACATTGTTTTTTTGTAAAAACAAATAATTATTGGTTTTCAAACATGTACTCAAGATACTTCTTCGATAGTGTACATTGATATAAACTGACAATATCTCCCTTCACCATCGATTCAACAATTGCTATCGAATTAACACTAGACGTGCGTGCGTGCGTGCGTGTGTGTGTACATGTATATGTGTGTGATGTGTTTGGTGTATGTATGTGTGTGCGTGTGTGTGTGTTGAGTCCATGAAGTACAATACCTGTCCTAAAACGTATGACGTACGGCACTTGGGAAAAACAAACATCACGTTCACAAATAATAATAATAATAATAATTGCTTTCCCCAAGTGATAAACGTTCACTGAAAAGCGGACATATCTTACCAGGATATTGTAAGATCGTTACTGATGGAATGCTTTTATACACAAAGGAAGTGACATACTAGGCACGGCCTCTAAACTCTACACAAAGCGGTCGTTCACTTACTGGGACAACCCTGTGTGTTGCAGACTTCATTCCGAACATCTCTGCTGCTTCCGGGGCAGGTGTTGGTGAAGGCCGTGCTGTTGCATCTCCTCACGTACGTCCGCTGCTGTGTTCCTCCTCCGCAGCTCCTGGTGCACGGTGTACCAACTAAAGGCTGGGAGATCCATTCAGACCATACTGCAACTACGATTAGAGATGGGACAAGGCTAAGAGTTGACAATCAGGAACAAGGTGGTATTAAATAGTTCCTGTTTCTTCATTCAAAATGTCACTAAGAAGAAGAAACTGGTTAAGTGTGAGATATAGATGTGGCCTCATGTTAACATTAGTACGTTCCGCCTGTAGTTAACTCCTGCATGTAAAATGACACTGTCTACGCATGGGGCAAATGTTCCCATTACATAGGGTTAAGTACCAGCGTCAGAACCATTTCTATGATTATGTAAAATCTCTGCTTAAAGCAGTGTATGATGCATAATAGTTCATACCAATTTCATAAAAGCGACAAAATCGTTCTATGTGTTTTTGAATTATTATCAAATACTGATGACAGGTGTTCGCGAAAAGATGAGCATATCCTCCCCAACACCCGTCACAAACACATGCAAAGACAAGTCAATACCTCCGCTGCACTGGTTGGAGATGTTGGTGAGTTGTGAAGCAAGTTGTGCGAAGTCTGACACAAGCACCACCATGTCCGGAGATGAGGCCAGATTGCGCAGCTCCTGTTGGTCGATGAGATCCCCCACGCCCACGGCCATCACCTGCACATCCTTGTTCTTCAGGGTGGTTGCTGCCGCGGCTGTTTGGGTGCGATCGTCTGATGCTCCATCCGTAATGATGATGACAACTTTGGCTGCGTCTCTGTTGTTGGCAGTGAACAGTGTGTCGATTCGATTCAGGGCTAAATGTGTGTTGGTAACGCCGTTTGGATACTGAAGACCTGCCACTGATTGACTAAGGAGAGAACTGTCGGCTGTTAGATCTAACTCCCCTCGGAGAATTGTACTGTACAGCACGTAGCCCATACGGAGATCAGTTGTGCGTGTGAACATTTCCTCGATGAATGACACCAGTGCTGGCAGAAGGTCGAACTCAAAGGGGTCGGGGTTGATGCTGTTTGATCCGTCAATAGCGAGGAAGATATCGAGGCTTCCTTGACATACTGGTTAGAAAGACATATACTATTTACTTCACAAACCCCAATATGATATAAATAGATGCATATAGATTTTGATTCTGATTAGCTCGTGTATTCACTTATGTTGTTTTCATTGTGTATACTGTTTGAGTAATACTTAAAACATATTTGTACATGATGTAGAGACATTTGATGTATGACACCCTGCTGATTCAAATATGCTTGAAGTAAAACCTATTTTTCCGTTATTCCACAAACCCACAGTTATCCACAGTTACCACAGAGGCCCACACATACCAACATTTACCCACAATCACCAACATTTACCCACAATTACAAACATTTACCAACAATTACTTGCAGTTACCAACAGTTACCCACAGTTACCAACAGTTACTCGTAGTTACTAAAGGTTACCTATGGTTATTGCTTGGGACGTTGACAATTTCATACTACCCACTCAAATGTGATCTTATCCACTCAAATGTGATCTTATCCAACTACGTGTGATCTTATCACCTCAAATGTGATGTTATCCACCCAAATGTGATCTTATCCACCAAAATGTGATACTATCAACTAGAATGTGATCTTATCCACCTACGTGTGATCTTATCCAACTACGTGTGATCTTATCACCTCAAATGTGATGTTATCCACCCAAACGTGATACTATCAGCTAAAATGTGATCTTATCCACCCAAATGTGATACTGTCAACTAGAATGTGATCTTATCCACCCAAATGTGATCTTATCCTCCCAAATGTGATCTTATCCACCCAAATATGATACTATCAACTAGAATGTGATCTTATCCACCCAAATGTGATCTTATCCACCCAAATGTGATCTTATCCATCCAAATGTGATCTTATCCATCCAAATGTGATTCTATGCTTGATAACGGTGTAAGAACCTGCACCCAAACGTCGCTCGTTATTGTAAATCTGTTCATTCATTAATCTTATCCTTACTCAAATGTGATCTTACTCACTCAAATATCATCTTATCAACCAAAATATGACACTGTCCACCCCAATGGTATGTTTATCCACGTGACTGTCAATTCGAATGAATGGTTTTACTGCCTCTCTGCACGTTTTTATTCTGGTAATGTTAAAGCAAGAAATTTACATACCTGCTATTGGTGTGTCTGCAACAACAACAAATACAAATTAATAAAATATAAACAATCTTCAAAGTCAAAATAGCAAAAAGTTATTACAAATACATGACACTGCCACAACAAGAAATAAACATTTTAGAAATATAACAACCTTCCAAATCAAGATAGCAAAGAGTGACATGACACTGATACCCTGAAGAAGTGGATGCTCAAGCACTTACTTCGTGGCACGACTGTGACTGTGGCCAAAGTGGTCACTCCTCCTACAGAGAGGGTGTACTGGCCAGCATCACCCAGCTGCGAGTTGGTCACTCTGAGGGTTTGGTCTGTGCCAGTGCCTGTGATGGAGAACCTGCCGTTGCTGTTGACCACAACACCGCCCTTGGTCCATCTGGCCCCAGGAATATTGGCTTCGCGAAACACAGCCGTCAGGCTGAAGGTGTCTCCCACTGTCACTTGAATATTGATTAACCGTTGCAGCACTGGAATCAGATTTCAATGTACAGTATGAACCTTGATTCAATGTCACTGAGCTCAAAAATGAAACATGTTACAAAGATGATATTTGGTTTTGTTTGTTTGTTGTTTAATGTCGCACTAAGCTATATGATTGCGTTCTGGAAGTAATAGAGACTGAACCAGACAATCCAGTGATTGATATCATGTGCATCGTCTACGCAGTTGAGATACGATGACATGCATCAACCACGTCAGCGAGCCTGATCACCCGACCCTGGTAGTTCCCCTTACAAGCATGGGTTGCTGAAGCCCAATTTTAACCCGGATCTTCACGGCTCCTCCTGAGAAAAACGTTACAACCGTGAGAACGTTAGTGTTAGGGTTTCAATGACATGGCCGCACAATCCAGGCGTTTCTGTGCTGTTTTCATTTATCTGATACTATTGCGCTAAGAAACGTGGCAATTCGACGGCATTCAGATGGAATTGACAAAATGATTAAGAAATATGTTTAAGCAATATGAACACTTTGATGTGTCGGTGTGAACAAAGATACGTTGTTCTTATAACGTCATAGAAATAGTTACAAAATACAATAAAAGCTGATATTATTTGAATGTTGAAAATAGTATATCCCACAACAGATTACAACTTATCAGCAAACTCATTGAAGATGAGAATGTGTTTATTAAGCAGTGGAAAATAACAGTGTCCCAGAAATAGAGACAGTATATATGTTGGTACACACAGGTACAAGGCGCCGTGTTGCAGTTTTCTGTGGTAGTGTGGGACGTGGGGCCAGAACATGTTCCACTCTGGCAGGTGCGGGTCCTGAAGACAGTCTGGGTGCCGCCGTTACAAGGAGCCGAACAGGCCGATCTGCTGACCTCAGTCCAGGTTGTGAACACTCCTGGTCATATCAAGAGTTGTAGTGTTACAAGCTTCATGCAACATATTGACTTAATCGTAACAATATTCGTATCTACCCTCGTGACGGACACTATGGGCGGACACTATAAGTATTGATGAGCTATGTCTGAATTTTGTTCTTTTAAATATAGTTAAAAAGCACTTTCCGTGTTAAATGTAATCGCTTCAGGAATACCTCTGCGGTTTTGCCAACGCCTAATTAAATTAACTTGTTTGAGAGGATTTAGAAGTTGGAGTACTAAGTAAGGATAAGATATATGGATGAACAACTTCTTTTCACTTGCTTATGACGGTGTTAGAACCTACACCGAAACGTCGCTCCATATTGTAATAAAGAAGTTGTTCATCCATATGCCTTATCCTTACTAATTAAAATAGTTAATTGTTTCTACGTTTCAGAGTGATGTTTTCTCTGAGTGGTGTTAAAAGAAGTTTTCCAATACGAGGTCGGTTTGGTGAGAATATCGAATTACATAACAGTTGAGAATATTAGTCTCCCACCTATGTCCATTAGGTTTGTTTGTTTGTTTGTTGTTTAACGCTGAACTCAGCAATAATCCACCGATATGACGACGGTCTGTAAATTATCGAGTCTGGTCAGATAATAAAGTGATTGATACCATGAGCATTGATCCAAGCAATTGGGATATGATTACATGCATCAACCAAGACAGCGACCCAGACCACCCGATCCCGTTAGTCGCCTCTTACGGCAAGCATAGTCACCTTTTACGGCAAGCATGGGTTACTGAAGACCTATTCATGTGAGAGATGATATCGAATCAGACATTGTGATATTGAAGAGGTTCATGGACAGCTTCACTGAGAGGGAATGGCGGATCTCATGTTTGTTCATTTAGAGGGATGTCGGATCTACACATATGTTAAATGAGAGATATATGTTCAACAACTCAAGGCCCATTGTGAGAACCTGTCGGAATACATCTCCATTGGGTGTCCCCTTTCCCCATTTGGAGACGTTCTACCTTCTCCTGTGCAAATTAAATAAAATCCGCCTATACCCAATAACAATTTGTAAAAAGATCGGCCTGTAGAATCTCAGCCTACACCTATTCACATTTAGAGATAATGTCGGCCTATCGGCATTCACATTTAGAGAGAATATCGGCCTATATCCATTCACATTTAGAAAGATGATTCTCCTAAACCCATTCACATTTAGAGAGCAGATCCTCCTATACTCATTCACATTTATAGATGTTATACCCATTTAGAGAAAATCTATATCGGTCTATACCTATTCACACCTAGAGAAAATATCATTGACATTAGGGGGCACGGGTAAGCCTAGTCGTCTAAGGCGCCGCGAATCGCTGTGCAGAGTTGCGTCCCATGGGCACGCAAGAAACCTATGATTGTGGGTTCGAATCCCGGTTGCCCCGATTATGTTTCTAGGTTTGTCAACACCATACCCGTGCTCGTGGGTTTCACCGAAGTGGTAAACGTCTGAGACCTTCATCACTTCGGACTTTCCTCCAACATTAATTTGACACGCCGTGATATAACTGGAATACTGTTAAAAGCGGCGTTAAACCAAACCGACTCACTCGCTCATTAACATTTACAAAGATTCACATTTAGAGCTTTAGGCTTAGGCTTTTTCCTATTCCCAGCGTATGTCGGCCTACGTCTATTTTTCTATTCAGCAACACTTTTAAGAACAACTGACCTTGTCGTTGTCGGACTGTGACTGTGGCAAAGGTGGTCACTCCACCCACAGAGAGAACATACTGCCCAGCGTCGGTCATCTGTGTGCTGGTCACTCTGAGAGTCTGATCGAATCCTGTTCCTGAGGTCGAGAACCTGCCACCATTGAATATTGCGCGTCCTCCTTTAGTCCATGTAGCTCCGGGTATATTAGCCTCACCGAAGACAGCCACCAGTTCAAAGGTGTCCCCCTCAAAGACGTCAATATCGACGAAACGCTGAAGCACTAAAACAATATAGAATATGTAATTAAACATACAGTCATATATTGTACATTGTTATATGTTCTGGCTCCGAAATCTCGAAAAAAACTTAAGTTCAAAGACTGACTTAAGTCTGAGATTTTGTTAAAATTTGAGAAAACTCAAAAGAATGCAAAATGGATTTCTCGAAACAAACTGAGTTCGATTTTGTAATCAAAACTGATTCTACAGTTTGAGTTGGGTAGGTAATGTAAGTTTTTCGGTCGGTCATAAAATTGCTCTGATGAAAAGGCGTAGACGCTTTAGGGAGAAACGAATATCCACGTTATCAAGGTGTGGTTGTGGAACGGGGTTTAACGTTGCGTCCAAGATTATTGCACTTAAAAAGCGACGTGCATGTACGTGTGTGTGTTTGTGTGGCTGCTTGTACTAGTCCGGACTGATGCCGATTTATAGTGCTACCCTACTGAGATACCATGCCGCAGTTTAACATGAATATCCCACTCAGACACAGTATACTGACTCCGAGCCGACCAGTCCTTGCTTAAGCGCCAGACAGGGTAACAACAAGTACCATCTTTTAACGTCTTTTGGTATCGAACCCCGGACCTTCCGCTCTCCGGGCGGACGCTCTACCACTAGACCACGGAGGCGGTCCCGTAATCAAGGAGTATAGTTCACAGACAACATCCTCTCGGGTTTATGGAGCCCGACGAGTTTTTATGTGGTTCAGTTTTTGTGGGGAGTGCGTTTTATTTATCGTTTCCCCTTGTTTGGGAGAAACTTGAACAGTGTATTGAGAAACGCGACTGGGTTAGAAACTCAGCTGAGTTAAAATCTCAAACTAAGTTTGAGATTTGAGTAAAAAGTTGAGTTTTTTTCGAGATATCGGAGTCTGATTCTGTATTGAGTGACACTCACGTGTACAGGTGGCAGTATTGCAGTTGACGGAGAAGGTTTCCGACGTCGGGCCGACACAGGATCCACCCGAGCAGGTTCTTGTCCTCGTCACTATCTGGTTTCCTCCACCACAGGGCACAGTACAAGGAGTACGACTTTGTTCCGTCCAAGGGGAGAACACACCTGACCACAGGAAAAAGAACATTCTCATTTTCCAATCTCTACAGCCAATTGGCCTGTTATACAACATTTATATGTTTATAGTTTTAGTTGGTATTCGTGTAATATCTTTGGTATTGTGATCAGATTAGGTCAAAAACATGTGATTTCTTTTGTTTGTTTGTTGTTTCACGCCGCACTCAGTAATATTCCAGCAACATGACGGCGCTCTTAAAATTATATAATCTTGACCAGACAATCCTGTGGTTGTCATCATTAGCATCGATCTCCAAAATTAGGATACGATGAAATGCATCAACCAAGTCAGCGAGCCTCTCCGCCCGATCCTTTATAAATTAACCGCCACATACGACAAGAATAAGTTCCTTCAGGCCTTTCCTCACCCGGATCTTCACGGGTACCCAACTACACGTGTAATGTTTAGTTAGGACATACTCTGAAAGACACGTACCATTACACTGGCTGGTGATATTAAGTAGCTGTGTTGCCAAACTTTGGAAGTTTTCCACAAGGATGACCATGTCAGAAGATGATGCTAGTCCACGGAGCTCTTCTTGGTTAATTAGGTCACCCACACCGACTGCTATTATCTGTACTCCTGCGGCCTTCAGATTCAATGCTGCCTGTGCAGTAGCCGCTAAATCGTCCGACGCGCCATCAGTAATCACCATTACAACCTTGGCAGAGTCGGTCGTCTGTGCGTCAAACAGATCCTTGATGCGATTAAGAGCTAGATGGGTGTTGGTGACCTCATTGGGGTATGTCTCACCCAGTAGTGAGGAACGTATGAAAGCATCGCTGCGAGACAGGTTCACCTCACTGTTGATGATCCTGCTGTAGAGAACGTATCCCATACGAAGGCCATTCTGGGTTCTGTTAAACATTTCGTCCACAAATGATACTACAGCAGGTAAAAGCTCGAACTCAAATGGGTCAGGGTTGATGCTGTTTGATCCATCGATAGCCAAGAACACATCAATATTTTCGCGGCAGACTAGCAACAAAGAATGAAAATGGGGGGTTGATCAACATGGAAATATCTACAAAATAATAATTATGTTTCTAAACACACATAGAAAAACGCAAAATCAATCATCTTTTCAAATAATTATTATTTTTAATCAACAAATAATGATATCTTTCCGTATCAAATAATAATTATGTTCCTAAACACACATAGAAAAACGCAAAATCAATAATCTTTTAAAATAATTATTATTTTTAATCAACACATAATGATATCTTTCAGTGTTATTCATAAACTTTACATGTGTTCATTTCGTGTGGCAAGTTACATTTTACACGGCCTTCAAAGATGCCACAATGATGTTATATTTTATTGGTACTGAGAGAAAACCCACCTGCAGTTGATCCCGGATCTGAAAAATGATAACAAATAAGTTGACAATATTTGATGCTCCAAAAGTACCTGGACATGTGGGCTATTTACATATTCTCGGCCAAACTTTAACAATGCCAGATAGCCAATACTCTTATTTCGCTGTGAGGATATTATGTAATTTTACACCAGGTACACTTAGCGTAATTGCTTAAACGAACAAAATGTACATTTGTGAAATAACATTAAGTACTTTATCCACTCTCTCACTGACATTCTTACTCTTTTCGCGAATTTCTGGTGTCATCACTAATTTTCAGTAATCCATTCACTTAATTTTCACAGCTAGTTTGTCCTTTATTCTCTTGCAATGACGTTTTATAAATACATATTAGAAACGAAATAATTTCAGTATACATACTTGAATTTCCTTGTACAGTGACTTGTCCATAAGTGCTGACCCCATTGATTGTGAGGCTATAGGTGCCAGAATCACTCTGCTGCGCATTGGTAATACTAAGTCGGTGTTCGAATCCAGAACTGGAATATGTAATCCTTGGGTCACTGGGCAAGCGGGTGTTCCCCTTGAACCAGAGGATATCCTGTAGACCGGACTCACTCATGCGGGCCACTAGAGTTAAGGTGTCTCCAACAAAGATGGTCTGGTCAACAAGCCCTGATGTTACTGTCACTGAAAATACATGACCTCAGCAACTTGAGACATTCCTAAAATAACATGAAAACATTATGTTGAATAATATTCCAGTCTTATATATCTGGGCGTCGTTGTACAAATCGATCTTAGGTGATCGTAACTCCCATACCTTAACATAGACTTACGACAGCCGTAGCGCTAAGGTTGTTTTGTACAACGGCAGATCGTGTCAGACTTCATTGGTTAACATTAAACCCCTAAACTCCCTTGGCCTGCTGTGTCGCCAGATCTCTTGCATATCAAACATATGGGGGCTGAAATTAAACGTCGCTGAACTTCCGGTAACGTTGGTCCTGCTGCGACATCGCACAAGCCTTCTCAACCATCTTGTGTCGTCAATGAGGCGCCGTTGTCAAGCCTGTGTCACTAAAAAAGTTGGTTACCCAATACTGACAACTGACAATTGACCCCGCGACACTTTCAGTCTGAGTTGACATTTACAGTGGACATGTGTTGACACTGTCATGATGAGTTCATGTTTCATGGATACCCATACATTGTTCTGTTTGCATTCATGTATTGATACTGATGCACAGGAACTGTTTCCGTCAGGATACATTATGCTTTGGTCCTGATGTAAGTGATACAGTAAATGATACAGTTCGTATGTGACATTAACCAAACCTTAATCATTAGATCTGATCGCTTATCCAGCCCCGCATTAATGCTGCATCCATCCATCGGTGGTGATCGCGAACACATGATGTCATCACTGATTTTCAGTGGTCCGTTCATATAATTTTCACAACTATTTTGCCTTTTACGCCGAATTGAATTTGTTTTGGCCGTCAAGACTGAGGGTTTTTTTTGCATTGACGTATATTATGTCATAAGATGTCGTCATCCAAAATAATTCTACCTGGGACTGTGATACTTACATTGAGTGACGCAAACTTGATTCAGGAGCCCACTGGCCAAAATCGATAATTGGTCAAAGTTGTCGATAGATAATCTGTTTTGTGGCGATGTAGCAATACGGTCCAGCTCCAATGTGTAAGAATTAATGACGCTTTGTGGAAAAAGTATGCTATCCAGAGTAACTCCTACACTGTAAACTGTAATGCCCTCTGACTTTGCAGCATTTGCAGATTTTTCAGTATCATCAGGAAATCGGGAGAGCCCATCAGTGAGCACAACCATGGCCCTAATATTGCTTGTGGTGTTTAAGAGCGCCCTAGCAGTATCGATACCAAGATCGGTGTTGGTGCCACCATCGACTGGGTAGACAAGGTTTTCGAGAGTTTGAAACACTTCTTCTCTGGTGCTGGAAGGGTATATGCTTTGTTCCACAGTTGTACCATAGACGACAATGCCCAATCTGAGATTCTGTACACGGTTGAATGCTTGTCGAGCAAAGGCCTCCGTGGCTGATCTTACTTTCTGAAAGTTGTCTGTCCCAATGCTCTCTGAACCATCGATGACAAGGACGATGTCCATTCTGTCACTACATGCTGGGGAAGAGGACAAAAACGTTTATGTATTAGATGTTGGCTAGTGTGTTTATGTTACATGGCAGAAGAGATTTTTGTAAGTGTGTTGTGATTGTCAGTGGCAAAAAATGACTGAAACGTAAAATGTCTACGTTGCCAGGTCATAGCAGGAAATGTGATAAGAGTTACCTCCCTTAGTTGTTGACACATGCAGAACAACTTTTTGAGACGTTTCATAATGTGACTGTTTCTTGAAGGCTGGCTGAACCTGAGGAAGAGGGACACGAGGGCGATTCGAGGTCTTTTCCCACCTGACCGTCTCATCTACTGGTGACTAATGTGTTCAAACGTCAACATACAAAACTGAGGACAAGAAGCTATGGGTGATGGACTTCCCTATGAAAGCTGTAGTATCGTTTGGTTCACTTACCATATGAACGTTTGAATCTACGAGGAAACGTCACTGTAATTGTTATGGCTACACACACTCAACAGTCAGTCAACAGAGTGAGTGAGTGAGTGAGTGAGTTGTTGGTTGATTGATTGATTGATTGATTGATTGATTGATTGATTGATTGATTGATTGATTGATTGATTGATTGATTGATTGATTGGGTGGTGGGTGGGTGGAAGGGTGAGTGAGTGTGTGTGTGAGTGAGTGATTGAGTGTGTGAGTGAGTGAGTGAGTTAGTGACTGATCGAGTGAGTGCACAGCAAACTCCCAGAACCAGAAAACATGAAACTTTTTTTGAATAACAACATCTTTTTTTTCAAAGAATAGAGAAGCTGTTATCAACAAAATGTTTTATGTCTTGATACAATTTGTTCGAATATACTGATACTGTGCGAATCCCTCCACAGCTCGGCCATTCGGTACAACAACATTTCATAACGTTACATAATGAGAAACATATCTGATGATAACATAGGGTAATTACCATCTGAATGATGACATCAGACCTTAGTAAGCTCTTACAGTAATTGATGCCCTGAATATGTGTACTACAATGAGATCTCTGATAATAGTCCACCGTTGACAACGCTCCTCATTAATATCGCCCACGTTCCATCCAAATTAGACACCAATATACTTCTGTGAACAATGCCAGTTTAGGCTAATGAGAGAGGTTTCGACTTTCATTCAGTGAGAATAGACTTCATAAACTGACAAGACAGTGGTGAAGAGTTGGACTGGACGTCAGCAGAGCACCTGGCGACTGAGCAACAATGCAGGGCATCTTCAGTATCGCCGTACTGTTACTGTTACTGGTTCCATCAGGAGCGGTGAATGCACCCATGTGTAACAAGCTGTGCACGACGCTCGCCACTGAAGCTATCGATTGGTGTATGGCCAAGTTCTGCCAAAGAAAATATCTATTGAAACTTACCAGGTTTGGAAAACGCAATGAAAACAGTTTGCCCACTGTCAGCCGAAGTATTGGAAAGCTAGACGAAATGGTTTCAGAAATCGACATGTTTCGGATCGGAAGCAACGACGTGAGTTCGTCCCAAACCATGACTCACAAATTCCTTCCAAAGTTGAAGGACGTCGTGATTCGGGAAGAAAGGCCACATGAAGATTATGCTTTTGGAAAAAACAAGTGAAATCCATCTGATTTGTTGAACAAGTGTAATGGACAGAAGGACCAAAATGCCATCAGTGGTTTTCGTCTAGGAAGCGACCCCACAGTGAAAAGTGACAGTGAAAATGTAATAGTATTGTGACAATCTACAACTTCAATATTAAGTTTTCTAACGTGTTTCATGAACCGACCACGTCCTGGCCAGTTGAGTGGAGCATACTATTCTGCACAGGACAAGGAATGATGACATTCCGTACACCTTTAAGATCAGCCGTGAGTACGTGACTGACACGTTATAGATGTCATGGCCTACTAATAATGACAATCTTCTGTGACATGTCCTCCCTTTCAACCCGAAATGCTATCAAGGTGGGGTTGTGTTATAGTACATTTCACACCACCGATTCACAAGTGTGATATTAGCCGGAAGAAAGATGTCATATATCTCATGTTCTGATGTTGAAATATTTTTGAATCAGTATCCTCCTCTCTTGAACGAGAAATCATAATAATCATAACTCTTTGATGATGACTGCATTCATATTTGATTAGATATATATTATTTCCGATCTAAGATGATGTCACTGTGCTGCTTCTGTTAACGCAGCATCACGGTGTGTTTCATGATTCACAAAGATGTTGTCCAGAACTTTAGAACTATCAGATTGTGTAGTAATATCCTGATACAGCAACGCCCGATAACCCATTCTCCAGAAATGTAGCTCTTATGTAAATCTGAATTAAAATTATGCTTACATTCTACAATTCTTGTCTTTCTGTTGAGTGGCATCGAGTGACGTGTCGTTACGTATTGAGTGGCATCGAGGGACAGTGTCGTTACGTATTGAGTGGCATCGAGAGACAGTGTCGTTACGTATTGAGTGATATCGAGGGACAGTGGCGTTACGTATTGAGTGATATCGAGGGACAGTGGCGTTACGTATTGAGTGGTATCGAGGGACAGTGTCGTTACGTATTTGGTGACATCGAGTGACAGTGGCGTTACGTATTTGGTGACATCGAGTGACAGTGTCGTTACGTATTTGGTGACATCGAGTGACAGTGTCGTTACGTATTGAATGATATCGAGGGACAGTGTCGTTACGTATTTGGTGACATCGAGTGACAGTGTCGTTACGTATTGATGGATATCGAGTGTCGTGTCATTTCGTATTGAGTGTTGGTGAGTGACGTGTCATAACGTGTTACGTGATTTAGAGTGACAGTGTCGTTACGTATTGAATGAAATCGAGTGGGGAAAGGGTGAATGGCTGGCTGGTATTTTGTCTCAAGAATAGATTTTCGCTGTAGCTACAAAACCAGACCTTATTTAAAACTATTAGTCTTTTTTTAAAGAGGAACACCTTGCAATAATGTAATTGTTTTCAGCAGTGGAACAATATTTTTTTTCTCCAGTGTTTGATGTGATAACTCGTGACGTAGAATCAAACATAACGCCGTCAAGACGTCTGCACAGATCGGCCATTTGTGTACTTGCGTGTGTATTAACAACGACTAGCCAATCTGATATTTAGGTTATACAACAAGCAACAATAAATTGGTTACTCACATGGGCCTGTGTTTTGAGCATCCGCAAGCAGCAGCGTGGCTGCAAGCGCCAAGAAGGAGGCGGGTAACCGCATTGTAGTCCTGTCTGGTTACCTGGAAACGCCACAAGAAGATATTACATTTATTCTTGGCATCAATAAGAGTTATAGTAGTTATTATATACTTGACCTGAGATAACATATGTGTTACAAATCTCCCTCCCTCACCGACAAACGATATTCACTCTGCAGTGTCACAGGGCTCTGCTCCCGAGACCAGTCATTATACGAGAATAAAGTAACCATTGAAAACGTGGTAATAAATTTTCTCAGGCTTATTATTATCAGCTAATTGTATCAATAGACGACTATATAAAGGATCAAAAACCCAATTAACACTGAGAATGATCACTGATTAACTAAATCAGAGCAAATATACAAGCTGATTAGCTAAGCAACTGTAAATAAATAAGGATAGTAGCTGAATCAACAGTAAGTGGCAAGTCGGCTGCGACCATCAACACCTGAGAGGTACATTTAATTAATGAGTGAATACTCTTGGCTGGGTTAAATTGCAGGAAATATACACTGCATGATGAAAGTACACGTTTAAACCGCTGGAGAATGAGATTTACAGGTGACCAATTCTCTAACAATGAGGGCGGTCGGGTAGCCAAGTGGTAAAAGCGTTCGCTCGTCACGCCGTCACATGGGTACAATGTGTGAAACCCATTTCAGTGCCCCCTGCCGAGGAATATAGCTAATAGCGGCGTAAAACCATAATCACGCACTCACTCACTCTAACAATGAATGTAAAAACACCGGTCAACGACGAACGACGACCTTTGCCGAATGGTGACGACGACGGATTATAGACAGCAGTCTAATCCCACTCACTTAATTGCCCGGCGTCGTCAGCATTCGGCAAAGTCCGGCTTGTTGATTGTGTGGTTGGTTTGTGACGCCGCATTAAACGATCTGTCAATATTCCACTTCTGACAACCGTTAAATGCATGTTAAATATACACATGTAGCTCGTAACTGTAAACCATGGTATATTTCATGTCATGTCATCCTCACCGATAATTTTAGATGTGTAAAAAAGTTATATAGCTTAATTTACAAAATGTATTTTTGGTGTTTCCAGATGGTTCGTTCTTGACTGTCGTAACAGAAAATATATTAATTTCGATTCATTTTGGAATTTTTTAGATTGAAAATTCATTGTTATTATTAAACCGTCAGTTGCACAATAAAACAATATTTATAGATAATAAATAAATAAAGCGACAAAACCCTTTCAATATCCAATAAGAGTCGATAGTACGATTCCGACTATATCATGAGCTATGCATATGCCCATTGGACATTTATAAAAAACGTGCACCAGTTAGTGTGCTTAACACAAACATTCTATAATACAGTGACGACGGTACTATTATTGATACTCAAAGTGCTAAATGACACTGTTTTATCTTGCTATTTGACATCACTGTCACCATGGCAACAGTATCAACTATCACCTGAGCAAACACTCCACGCGCGTGCCATTGTTAGAAGGTGAGAGAATCCGAGTCATGTGTCCGTCAACATCGATGATCATTAACGTCTTGTACAAGACACATTTGTCATAAATACAAAACATTCCTACGATGCTGTATCAGTTGTATATCTCAATATATGATTTATGAAATCATGCTGTCAGATAAAACAATCTGTTAAGGGTTTTGAGACACTAGTTTTGTGCTGAAACTGCAAGAATACTTAAGTAAGTCATATTTTGTGGGGGCACGGGTGGCCCAGTCGTCTAAGGCGCCGCGATTCGCTTTGCAGATTTGCGTCCCTTGGGCACGCCAGAAACCTATGATTGTGGGTTCGAATCCCGGTCCGCCCCGATTATGTTTCTAGGTTTGTCAGCACCATACCCGTGCTCGTGGGTTTCGCCGAAGTGGTAAACGTCCGAGACCTGCATCACTTCGGGCTTTCCTCCCACATTAAGCTGACACGCCGTGATATAACTGGAATACTGTTAAAAGCGGCGTTAAACCTAACTCACTCACTCACTCATATTTTGTGTACCGGTATTCGATCCTAACAATACTAAATGTGTTATGGGTAAGAATGTTTCCAACAAGAATTGTAGAAAGAATACTATACTTCATGTTTCCAAAACTTTAAACATTTATGAAGGTAGTCTGTGTTCGCGACTTACACAAACATGGCTTACAGAAACGCTATGGAGAGTGAGTAGACTTGTGGCAATTCTTGTTACCACATGTTTACCCTTTCCGCGAACACCCGGTGTCCTCACTGATTTACAGTGATCCATTCGTATAATTTTCACCTCTAGTTTGTCTTTTACTCCAGGTGGAATCTGTTTGGGCAGATAATCGTCAAGATAGTTCAGGATATCATAGAACGCAGTAGTACAAGTTGTATCATAAATTATAAATATAAGGTATGAAGTGAGTTATCGTACAGTTTAACATTGTATAACGTAATGTAAAGCACAGTATATGATAAATTAGCATCAGGTTGATAATAAAACACCATAATGAATATTAAAGAATAGCTATATCAGTTGACACGAAAGTGGACATACTATGCATTACAAACGATGCCATACACTCGGTGAATTATCTTTCTGTTTTATTTAATAATGATTTCTGACTAAGTGTGCTCCTGCCTAGTGAACCATAACACACTAAAATCTTCGTAATTTATGAAGACCTTTAAAGTGTATTCAAGTGACAGTTAACACAAATCACAATTCCATGACAATTCAGTCTATTGAAACAATTGTATGTTTTAGGTTTATATGAAACTGAATTTGGAATACTATATAATATCTGAAAATATTAAATTGGTATCAGATTTGAGTGAAATGTGAACGGAAGTACTTTCAGTCCGTCGCCATGGCACTGTCCTTTGCAGAGAAAAAATTGTAAGAATAGAATATCATGAAGAGAATTTATGGATGTCAACTTCTTTATTATGAAGAACACAACGTTTCGGAGTATATTCTTACTCATTCACCTGATGAAGGAGTAAGTACAGACACCGCAACGTTGTGTTCTTCATAATAAAGAAGTTAACATCCATAAATTCTCTTCCCGTTCACCTAATGAAGGAGTAAGTATAGACTCCGCAACGTTGTGTTCTTCATAATAAAGAAGTTAACATCCATAAATTCTCTTCCCGTTCACCTAATGAAGGAGTAAGTATAGACTCCGCAACGTTGTGTTCCTCATAATAAAGAAGTTTGACATCCATAAATTCTCTTCCTTATGTATATCATTTCTAAATGCCTTTCAAAGACTTAAATAAAATATATTTTCTTGTCGAATAATGTCTATCTCATGTCGAGGCATGACATTGAAAATACGCTTTGTCGGGTCACTTGATGAGATGAACATGTTATGTGACAAGAAAATACACCTCTATATTTTGATTACCAGATCAGTTATTTTATCTACAACAAGAGAGTAGTGTACTTACTTATGTATTATCGAATACATAGTCCACCATTTTCATTGCTTGAATGTTATTGAACAAGAATAAGCGGTATATGGTGCCATATTTTGAAAGACGCTAGTAATCCACCAGTGTCGTTCAGTCACTACACCAAAGGTGGATCGTGGAACTCTCTACTTCCCTTTCCCTTCATTATCATAAATTGAACGATGCCAGGAATTTCTGAAGAATTATGTACAAAGCAAAAGGAATATTTGTGTTTTGCGTTTCGGTGCGTCGTTTTAAATCTTGTTTACATTTAATGTTCTTGATAGGTGACCTATTTGTTTAATAATTACTTCGTATGACCATAGTGTTTCATAACTAACACACACCACAGCGTGTCCACAAAATATCATATGACAGAATAAATGTAGTGTGGTTAAAAACATTTGAGTGGTTGGTGAATTCTTGGAATTTCATACTGTACGAATAAATAGACGAATTTGACAGATACTTAAATTTATATGCAAGAGCTTGGATTCTGTGGCAGCTGGGAGGTTCCAGGTACCGTGAGCATCAATCATGAACGGTCCTATGTCAAATATTTCATTGTATATGTTTCTGGATGTTCGTGATCTAAATCTCAAGCATTTCTCCCTAACGCTCCCAATTGATCTGTTGAACTGTTTCCAGGAGACGATGAGTCAATGTAAATCTTGCCTCGGGTGGATGTAGACACAAAACCACTCTGCTATAAAATGCATGGTGTGTCAATAGACGACTGCTTCAATGCAGTCTCAGATTGCTGGCTGTGTGTGTGTGGTGAGCCATGCTGCGGGAGGGCGTTGTCGCCTGACCAGTCTTACTGTTAAGATAACACGGGGGATGCCAGTCTCAACATCGGGCACCACGGCAGGTGTGAATTAGACATATCCTTACGGATAAAACGGTTAAGACACATTGTACGAATATGATCTTCTGAAAACATCATATCACGAAAACGTTGGGAAATATACCTTTGTTATTTCAATGTCTGTACCCTAAGGTGTTTTGATGTTTTATGGCAGACATGTGGAGGACATTTCCAAATTTGACACATCAGTGACAAAAATGATGCCCGATGCCATTCCCTATGTTCCTGTCTATTTTTTCAGGTGAACAATTGACTTGCTTTTGCATGTGTTTGTGACGGGTGTCTCCTGTGATGCAGGATACGCTCACCTTTTCGTGAACACCTGGTATCATCATTATTTGATAGTGATTCATAAACACATGCTCTATATGATGCTCTATATGATGAACATGTGTTGACTGATACCTGGCACCATCCTGACAAACAAAAGCAAATAAGATTGGACCAGTTATTAAATATGGAGAATCACACCCTTGTGTATTTTGATATCAAATATATCAACACGAGTTGATTAAAGTGAATGAAATCCAAAGCTTGCCGAGGAGTTTTTCCACTTTATCAACGAGTGTTAATATATTTGATATCAAAATACACAAGGGTGAGATTTTATTTATCATCCAACATCGTTTTCCCAACTTTTCCAGTTTGAAGACAGCAATAAGCAGTGTCTTAAGTGTAAATAGTAACTGCTAACAGCTTCAGTGGCAGAGCCATTAGTGATGTCATTTGATTGTGACGGCATGGTAACCAGTGACGTCACAATGGTCTGCAAAGCAGGGTGATGCAATTCATTGCAGAGATATCTACAGTGTAGATATCGCTTGATTTAACACAAGCGATATCTCCTGTGGGAGTCAGTTTTGGATGATAAATATCCTTTAACTCCGAATACATATTTGTAGCTAACTATTTAATCTTCTTGTCATAAGACTTTTATCTTACTTCAAGCCCTTCATGTTAAGAACAAATTAAGTCATAGTTAGTGGTTTAAAACTTTAAATGGAACTAATAGGCGTTGTACATTTGTAGTGAGTGAGTGAGTTAAGATTTAACGTCACATCGGCAGTATTTCGGCCATATCGTGACGAGATGTACATTTGTACGTAAAAAAGAAAGAAAGATCAATTGTACCACACCTGCACCATTGTGTTACCGCTGGATGGCGTTGTATGAAATAGCGGATACCTTTTTAGCAGACCGTTGTATTTTGTTTTTCAATCGAAATGTGATTCATACAGTGACTCTAACAAGGACGGTTGTGCGTTTTCACGTATCTGGTGAAATGACACGACAGTTCGCCACCACAAAGGAAGTCTTATTTCAACACATTAATACTTCAATACTGCTTGGTCATCTGGGTGCAAGAGACGAGTGAACCTACTGCTATCAATGAAGGCAAATACATCACGGGAAAGGTTGTTTGACATACCGATCTGCAGACTAGATGATCTGAACACACTGGGTATATATGTCAATATAAGAGACAAAACCCTTACCATATTCATAAGAAATATGTCAAAAAGAGAGTCGATTTTACGATTCCCACTATATCACGAGCATGCATAAGCTTGGACTTGTGAAAGAGTGTATTGGTGTATTGACGCTATCTTCCTCATAGATCTGGGCATACTTAACGTTAAGGGTTCCTGGGAATATGTTTTCACTCAGTGAAATATTGACTCAACACATGCATTGTCGTGATCATAATTAATATATCATCGAATTATCAGTAGTTCGAGTGTGATGATTACAAGACATAAATAATATAAGGAAGAGAATTTATGGATATCAACTTCGTTATTATGAGGAAAACAACGTTTCGGAGAATATGCTTACTCCTTCATGGGGTGAATGATGAAGGAGTAAGCATATACACCGAGACGTTGTGTTCCTCATGATAAAGAAGTTGACATCCGTAAATTCTCTTCCTCATGAGTATCATTGCTAAATGCCTTTCAAAGAATAAATAATATAATTATAATTAGTAATTAAACAATATAATTAATTACGTTTAAATTAGATTTCTAATTAAGAAGTACATATAAACATAAAGCATCTCGTTTACATTCATCTTACTATGTATTTCATTAACGTCGGACATGTATACACCCGACTGTGTCACGACATGGCTCACACAGCATCTTAATCAATAATCTGGGTTGTATGCACTAAGCGCATGACGTCATGAACAGACAGAGGCAAGTAAACTGTTAATAGGTCTCCTTACATCGTCTGAACAAAGCTGCCCAAACCTAATGAGAAATGACAAACAAGCATTCATCCAGGTGTGCTCACAGGTAACACTTATATTGAAACTTCCCAGTCGTCACCTGCCAAGGGGATTGTCATGTTGATAATGAGACCGTCCTTTGTGGTTTTACTAATCCTTGAATTGCTCCCAGCCAGCGGCAGGGCTGAACAAGTGCAGTTGTACACGGTGTTTCTTCCATCCAGTATTTGTTTATGAAACCAGTTAACATCTAATATAGGAATTAGTTTTTAAAATCATGTTTCTGTTAAATGAGGCTACTATCTTAAGAAGCCATATACCTTTATCCAGAAGTGTCTTTCGATCTTGTATTGCTTTATTGCCATGTTAACCTTTTAATCTTGTTTCTGGTAAAAAGGCCACTGTTTAAAAAACCTTTTTTTAAAACACTTTTACTCACAAGTAGCTTTCCATCTTTTATCACTCAAATTGTACCTTTTGAATGCGTAGCGCTATCGTCGTTTTGTACACTGTCCAGTTGTCCATTGCTATCACCTATCAGCGCTGAGTAGCTGTTAAGCGTTGTCTTCCATTTGTTATGCTGGCTTTAAGTCAGATGTTTTTCATATCAAACAAGGCGTTGGCCAAGGCCGAGTCATATCTGCAAGGCTGTTTACGCTCTACATTAATAACTTATTGTATCAACTGGACGATTCTGTTTATGGACTTAATCTTCCATGGGGGACAATGTCCCGGTATACTCCTTGCAGATGATACAACTTAATTAAGTAGTAGCCCCACGGGCTTGCAGAAAGTACTACATGTCACTGAAACGTATGCTAACTGATGGCAGTAAAAATACAATTCAATTAAAAGTGCTGAATTTTCATTTAGATGTGCAAGAAAACTGGCGCCACCCTCGAACGTATATCTAGGTGAAATCAAATTCCCAGTGAAGTATTCTGTTATATCTGTAGGAATATTTATCTGTACAGGCAGATCATCCATTGCTTACTACCCTAGCTTGTGAGAAACTCGGAAATTGATTAATTTCAGGTCTTTATCCAATTGCTGCTGTTCGTATATGTGTAAGAGTTGTTTTACTATGTGATCTATATGGCTGTAATGTGTGGACAAGGCTTTCGCTGAAAGAATGTTATGTTAGAAATAACACAACGATACTTCTGTAAGAAAATGCAAGGGTTTCCAAAACAAACACCTCGTGTAATTGCTCGAGATATGGTGGGTCTTATATCTCTCCAAAGATATATAGATCAGTGTACTACAGATACGTGTACACTTCTTCTCTTGGAGAAACCTCTAAACACAACATCAAGATTTGTTTTTAAACATCCCAAAAAAGGCCAGGCTAGCACAGTATATATGTAAAGTAACTGAAAAGCGGAAATGGGATATGAAGTCGTCCATCTTTAACATGTTACAGCTTCCCACAAAATAAAAACTGGGCTGTGATACAGACAACTCTGTGTATAAGTCTCATTTTATTCAGAAGAAATCTTGGACCAAATTAGTTAAGCAAAGTGTAAGCCAACATGATACATTAGCAATAAAAAGAAAACATCAGAACAGATTATTACTGTCCAGATACATCGTCTTCAGATCCGGTAGTGCACAGAGGTTATGAATACTTGCTAACTTACGCTCAGATAACTGCACGCATAAAATCATCCTCTATACAGTCTAAAGAATTTGTATCTCTATTGCTTGGGAGTGTGCGTACCTGCTCAATGTGAAACAAGATTAGATTTGGCAGATGTATATGGCAGCAAATGATTCTCACCATATGTTGCACAATAAGAAAGTGGGCGTTGCTGTTATTACCATAAATTTATCTCTTTTAGTGTAATACCTATACATATATATGCTGTAGTCTTTATATTACGGTGGAAAAAAAGAATATCTATCTATCTATCTACCTGTCACTTCTTAATGCCATTCAAAGACTTTATACATTTTATGATACAGACAATATTCTCCCAGAATACCTGAAATTTGCTTTACCTTTACTTTGACAGAGGTTTTTTTTCCAAAAGATTGGGATACAGGTGTTATTATCCCATTACATAAAAAAAGGCTCAAGAATAATCAAAGATAACTATAGATCTATTAGTTTATTGAGTATTTTGTCTAAAGTGTTCACACGTATATTAAATACAAGATTAGTTTTTTGGCAGATATGTATGACAAAATATCAGAATGTCAATCTGGCTTTAGGCGAGGACACTCGACAATTGACAATCTAATTATTTTAAATGCTATTATTCAGGTATGTCTGGTCGTAAGTTAATTGTAGCCTTTATAGACTTTTCAAAGGAGCTTGACTCTGTCCGTCGTTCTTATTGTGGAAAGTATTGGGAAAGCACAATGTCAGCACTTAGTCCAAAATGTTAAAGTCAATTGATGGTAATGTTACCGTCATGTATCAGAAGTAATAGCCTGGTGTGAAACCAATTTCAATGTAGGTGTTAGACAAGGTTGCGTTTTAAGCCCCTTCGTAATTCCATTTTTCATAAATGAAATTGTACACACTATGGAACATGACCTGGAGTACAGTTACATCCTGATGTTCTGCAAGTTTTATTATTGCCCTTTGCAGATGATTTGATTTTAATTTCAGACACTATTAGGGGACTACAGAAGGAACTATCTATCTTAGATAAGTATCGTGTGGACTGGACCTACAAAAATGGTAGTTTTTCAGAAAGGAGGGAGGCTGAATAAAAGTGAAAAATGATATCGGAATGGACAACTTTTAGAAGTCACACAAGGGTATAAATATTTAGGTTTGTTTTTAGCAGCAGGCTGTCATAGACACACGCTTTAAGCAACATAGCAGTTCAAGCTAAAATGGTACTAATCAACCTGTTAAATAGCATTAATTGTTAACAATCTTATACTCCAACATTTCCTTTCAGATTGTTTGACTCCAAGATATCACCAATGTTACTGTATGGGTCAGAAATATGGGTATTCCATAGAATGGAAGAGGTTGAGAAAGTTCATTTATATGCGTATAAATGGTTATTGAATGTTAAACAATGTACATCAAGTAGCATTGTATTGGATGAATGTGGAAGATTCCCTTTACATATCAATGCCATGATGAGAGCTTTTAAATATTGGCTACGTATAAATGTGTATGCCGGGTACCCGCTTACCTAAAAGTGGTCTGTATTCTGTATTTATACGATAGTCAAGGAAAGAAGAATTGGGTTACTACGTAAAACAACGTTGTTTTCTCTCGGATTCGGTCATGTTTGGTTATCACAATCACCCAGTAATGTACAGCTATTTACTTCGATGTTATTTCGAAGTTTGAAAGATTATTTTATATATATATGTAAAAGCTCCAACACGTCCTTCTATTCTCATTTTAAATTAACGTTGAAGTGTGAAGAATATTTGAATTGTGTAACCGTGAGTAAATTCCGGTCATGTATGTCAAGGTTTAGATGCAGCTCACACTGGCTGGAAATAGAAACTGGTAGAAAACTTAACATTCCTCGTGAAGAAAGATTTTGCAAACTATCTCAATTTGGCCTAATAGAAGGCGAGTTTCATTTCATGTTAGTGTGACCTGCATATATTCACCTACGCTATCTCTATATATATCTAATATTATCTACACCCAAATATCCATAACTTAAATATTCTTTTATCCACAACTAACACAAAGCTCATGACTAATATCGCTAAATATCTGTACAACAGTAAAGAAGAAAGAATACGTATTTCATCATTGTGACTGTTATAAATGTGTCATACATTTTGTACAAAGGGCCTGTGGTCTGTATAGTACTGAATAAAGAATTCAACCCACAAATTCAAATATATTGCATGATCGTGCTTTATAACCCATATCCCGTAACTCTTACGTGCGCTTTACATATGATTATAGCTAAAATGGATAGAATTATCAGTAAACCGCCCGCATGTTATCAAGAATCAGCGGGCCACTGTAACTTGATAATGCCCTCATATGGCTTGACGACGGGCCATTATCACGTCCGTTGTTGGGTGACGTCATAGGGTAGGCATAGGTGACGTCACGTTAAATAGTGACGTCATCTGGTTTGTTCTATGACGTTTCCATATTTGTAATAGTGGGTCAGTGACATTTGTGTTGATTGCAGTAAATGTTTCAAAACCGATATTGTTGTTTCTTTTTATTTGATACAAAATTCCATCCATTTTAGCTATAATGACGGTAACGCTATTCTTCAGGGCATTATCATTTGCAGAAGCCCTCGGTCTTTTCAACTGCCCTCCTTCGTCGGGCAGTTAATGGAAGACCTCGGCCTTCTGCAAATGATAATGCCCTGAAAAATAGCGTTACCCTTATATTATAATGAATTTTTGTATGCAATCAATGTATGTGTGGTGAGACTGGAATGCCTGCCTGCCTGCCGAACTCCTACGCTCTTGAAGATTTTTATAATATAAACTTACTCGAAAGATATGGTGAATTCATATCATATGGTAATATATATAGAATGTTTATCTAATTCAATCAATTATCAGTATCGTTTTTCTATTGATATACCTCTATTAAGAATCTTGCAATTTCATTGGTTAATCCGTACCACGTGACTACCTTCAATGTCGACGGACAATGACCTCAAATATTGACTCGTCGCATGATCAGTATTGACAAGCAACGTGATGAATATCGACTCGTCTGCGAGAAAACAAGATGGCTTCTGGTACTAACATTTCACAGTTCGCAGCTAGGTTACTGTTATGAAACAGAGGACGGTTAAAAACCTTCGATATAACAAAACGGACCCGTGAAGATCCGGGGTAGAATGGATCTTCAGCAGCCCATGCTTGCCGTAAAAGGTTACTATGCTTGTTGTAAGAGGCGACTAATTTGATAGGGTGGCCAGACTCGCTGACTTGGTTGATGCATATCATTGTATCCCATTTGCGTGGATCGATGCTCATGATGTCAATAACTAGATTGTCTGTCCCAGACTCGATTATTTACAGACCGCCGTCATATAGCTGGAATATTGCTGAGTGCGGCGTTAAACAACAAACAACAACAATAATATCACAAAACGAATGATTGCTCTTGACGAGGTCAACATGTGAAAACAAGGACCCTCAGACCCGACCCCTGAGGTGGTCAGACCGGATTTATATATTGTACATAATTGGATTATTGCTGACTGCGGCGTAAACAAAGCACGAGGGATGGTTGTCTTATAATAATTCCAACCACCGACACATATGTTATAATTTATCAGCTGAATATTTTGTTTCCTATCCTACGCATACGGTTGAAGTGAACAGTGTGGTCAACTGATATTGTCAGTTTTGTTTGTTTGTACTTGAATACTGATAAATAGCACCCGATGAAATAGAATCGATTGAGTGAGTGAGTTAGGTTTAACGCAGCTTTGAACAGTATTAGAGTTATATCGCGGCATGTCAACAACCTAAGTGATGCAGGTCTCAGAATGTTTACCACTTTAGTGAAACCTACGTATGATGCTGACAAACCTAGAAACAATTGTGGCGAAAAGGGATACAAATCCACAATCATAGGTTTGCAGAGCTAATTGCGACACTTCAGACGACTGGGCCCCCAGTGACCCCAGTTAAATGGAGATTTACATGTAGACGTATGGCTGGGAGCACATAAAACCAGTATACACCTGGTTTATAAATAGGTGACCTGTATATGATATTCTTCATATGTGCCCCGCCTAATTCATAATAGTGAATCGGTGACAGTAACATGAATGAACGTTCTGGGCGTAATATTTACTCCTAGCATATTTTGTATGAATACGCTACAATAATAGAGGGGGAAAGACTTGGTATTGCGGTATAGAAAAAGCGAGATGCTGTATGCCATCATATAATTAAAAAGAAATGATAATATTTTCAAACTCTGTATGAACTTCTTAACATCATGATCAAATATAACACAATAATGTTATAAAGCCCACGTTCAACTGTAAACATTGGCCAGGTTATTTAAGCAAATCAAACATTGTCTTATTGAGGGAGTTCACTTCGGCGTTTGACCTAGTTAGGTTCACCAAAGAAGATGTCTATTTCATGTGCATTGCATTTGGGTGGAGTGTGTTTATTAAGCCGAAATATTTTTAAGAGAACGTCGCCACAAACAGACACGCTGAATATACTTCTAATACTGCTCCTGCTGGAATATGCTGGGACCTGGGGTGGTTGAAAGGTACAATAAGACGAACCGATACTTTCAGAAATTATGGATAATTGTAAACACCTGCTGCACTCTAACGGTGAATGTGCGATTAATTGTACTTGGATGTATCAGGCTTCTTGTTTAACCAGGCCAACTCCTACATCAGGGATGGGGCTGCTGATGTTGAATCAATAAGACGTACACTAGGAACCGGTTCTCTGCTGTGTGGCATCAGTCACCATTTGGTCATCAGGGTGTGTGCAGTAAACACAACTAGTCTAATTGCCAGGTCGGAACTTTGAAATAAATATATTTCTTCTAAACTGATATAAAAAAACACCTGCTTTCCTAATTCGAATAAAAAATCATTGTTTCTTTTCTAAATATGCGTGGCGGCCATGATGTTGAAATGGGGTTTAACGCCGCGTTCAAGATTATTGCAGTTATATTGAGATTGTGTGTAGTTGCTTGTACTAGTCCGGCTAATTCCCGTTTGATAGTGCTAGACTACTGAGATAACATACCCCACTCAGACACAGTATACTGACTCCGAGCCGACCAGACCTTGTTTTAGCCCTTTAATGCCGAGCGCCAGACAGGGTAACAACAAATACTTTCTTTTAACGCTTTTTGGTATGACGCGGCCGGTGATCAAACCCCCGGCCTTCTGCTCTCTGGACAGAAGCTCTATCTACTATACTATGAAGGTAGCCTCATGAATATTAACAAGGACTAATTATGATAATTAATATGACCTACTCTGGAAATCACTGATAAATTAATAATATTTACAAAATTCACTTGATTATACAGTAAGTCAATGGTTTCACACAGGAACGTCATGTCGTGTAACACTTCTTATATAATGTGTCAAACAAAATCAAAATATTTGTCAAATCAAAATGAAATGTTTATCCCTTGGTGTTAACACGTAGGTCGCTGACGAACATTACATTACGTTATATCGCCAGTGATTTTCGCTAACACATGGTATCATGAATATGGGCTGGTGATTCGTAAGCACATGCTCATGGGGCGATTATTCCAGCAAACTAGTGACTCTATGGTAGCCCAGTGGTTAAAGTGTTAGCCCGTCACACCGAAGGCCCGCGTTCGATTCCCAGCATGGATAGGTGAAGCCCATTTTTAGTGTTTCCTTTCATTAGATTGCTGGAATATTGCAAGAATCTTAGCGGTACACTCACTCACTCACTCACTCACTCACTCACTCACTGGCATAGTATTCAAACGCGATATCGGCTGTTTCTTCTGTGAGTAAAAACGCCGATTATTCCTAAAATAACATTACGTCATAAAGAGATTAACAGACGCGTATGCCGGATCGTAAATGGAATATATCAGGATAGGCTCCCTGTAGACAACTTTTCCATATATTTTGATATTTCGAAGCGGAAACATAGCCGGCCGGCTGATAATCTCTGTTTCGCCTCAATAGCCTACCTAAAACGTCACGTCAGATGAAGACGTCATTCCATGCCATTGTGTCCTTGACAATTCTAGGATGTCCAAATACAATTAACTACAGCTTTGTTGTTTTGAAGTGAAAATAGCATTTTCGCTATGAACAGAATGATCATCTTTTCGCAAACACCTGCGATCATCACCATGTGGTAGTGACTCATAAACACATGGTTTAGGTGAGGTGAGGTGAAATGGGGTTTAACGTCGCGTTCAAGATTATTGCACTTATATAGCGACGTGCATGTACGTATGTGTGTTTGTGTGTACTAGTCTGGACTGATGCCGATTTATAGTGCCAGCTCACTGAGATACCATGCTGCAGTTTAACATGAATACCCCACTCAGACACAGTATACTGACTCCGAGCCGACCAGTCATTGTTTTAGCCCCTTAATGCCGAGCGCCAGACAGGATAATAACAAGTACCATCTTTTAACGTCTTTTGGTATGACGCAGACGGGGATCGAACCCCGAACCTTCCGCTCTCCGGGCGGACGCTCTACCACTAGACCACGGAGGCGGTCAAACACATGGTTATGATATAGTCAGAATCGTACAATCGACTCTGCTTTTGGCAGAGATTTCTTATGATTATTGAAAGGGTTCGCTGCTTTTATTTCCAATTGATAAACAGACTTCCAATAATCCATGTACAATACATATGTCGACACTAGCTGAAGGATGTGATTCAAATCCTGACCTCGTTTCGCGATTTCAAATGAAAGATACATTCCATCGCTTATAGTAAAACATTTAATTCTAATCCACAACCGACTATATCACATTTATCTATGTTTCCAGACAAACATCGAGCTATTTGACCACAGTACCATACGGTCTCTATCGGAACATAAGATTACATCGTCTTCATCGATAAATCGAGACAAACGAACGCGAGGTAACGACTTTCAGTGAATGTCCGAGTTAGTTTATAGTCACATAGGAAATAAACTAGAAACGTCAATAATACATCTTAAAGACGTTTTATTTATTTTAATTTACCAAATAATTAGGTTATTGTATAATTAACGTACCTCCGGATGATGGTTTTATGTCCTCCTTGCGAAACGAAAGGAAATTTCACCACTTGTTGTTAGTTAGCCCCGACAATCGTGGTTCTGTAGCGTGTTTCTCCTGGAGAGAATATTGTGTCGTTCCGTGGTTTGATGTTCTCCCGTCTAAAGAGGTGTGACACCCTGCGCTTGGTGTACTTGAAGACGCTCCCATCTACCAACAGATCGGTTCTTTATCAATTGGACGTGTTGTATCCACCCGTAAAACATATAACAGTTATTCCGTTATGAAAAGTCTTAGCGTAATTCATTGTAGGAAGTAAATATGTTTAGGATTGGCCGTGTTTGCTAATGACACGCACACACGCTATCGTCCTATTTAAAAGATTTGTATAGAGTGGGGGACGTTTTTAATAGGCCCTCTCTCAAATGATACTGATTTATTTGAACTTGTGGGTGTACTGCGGTCCGTCTCTAGCCCAGCCTCGCTCTGGTCCAGCATCGCGACACAGGTAGGAGCGGGCATATAATGAAATTAAGAACTCGCTGACGAGATGTTTAGATACAGGGCGTTGAGAGAATCCTTTGTAATGCCCAAAAGGCGACAGACGCGTGTGACAGATACACAACTGCTTCTAAACCCACCTAGGGAATCAGTGAAAAGTAGCAAATAAATGACAAACAAGCACTCGAGCTTCCTCTCTTCCCTCAGATGCAACACTAATTGTCCGTTCTGAACAAACAGTTTAGTGTATGACATAGATATCTTTGACTACCCTCCCAGATTGCGTATGACGTGATGGGATATATATGTCTGTATATCAGCGTGCGCATGACATGGTGGGATATATATATCAACATCGTGTATGCGTATGCTGGTATAATAACGTTTTTGTTCAAAAGTTCAAATATTTAGAAATTCAAATTATGTGTATCTTTGTCAAACATTCCTTTTGAGTAGATTCATTACATGCAACTGCAATATTCCATCTACGTCTCGGTGCTAGGCTCTGATGTCGCCATAACCGTTGTTTGCTATCCATCCTTCCCGCACTCCTCTCACATCAAGTGGATATAGACTTTTATTCCCGTGTTAGTTTGGACTAGATTGATGTTAATACACACCTGCAATATATATAACAATTTTTTAAGTTTTCGAAAGATGTGTATTTTTATTGTAACGATGATGTGTTTAAGAATGTGCAGAAAAATGCACGTGGAGAGCTTTTAGTAGTATTCTTTTGTGGTGAACCCGATGCGCTCTCGTCACTTTCATATGAACAGACGTGGCGAATGAAAGCTGCAAATATCAGTAAATGATAGTCTTAGGTCGTGTGTTCTAAACTGAACATATTTATTAAATATTATTTCTTTACGTAGTTGTTTGATAAAGGTTACAACGTTCAAGGCCTCGGTAAAGTATAAAATATATGTTAGACATTTTGAGGACTTTTCTAAATTTGACGCATCAGTGACAAAAATGATGTCGGGTGCAATTCCCTATTTTGACCTTTACCATATGTTCCCGTGTTTTTGACAGTTGAACAATTGACTTGCCTTTGCATGTGTTTGTGACGGGTGCCACCGGTGGGGCAGGATACGCTCACCTTTTCGCGAACACCTGGTATTATTACTATTTGATAGTGATTCTTAAACACATGCTCATTGTATAGTCGGAATCGTAAAATCGACTCTGTTTTGGCAGATATTTCTGATGAATATAAAAAGGGGTTTGTCCCGTTATTTACAAGCTGCAAAATCTCGTCACTTTTACAGTGCAGACATTATTCAAAAATAACATATCGTTTTTAGTTTTAAAAAATCAGTTCATGCGTTATCGTGTCACTGGATTTTCTGGTCCATCGATCACTTGATTGTCTGGTTTGTTTACCATTTATATCATTTTCATTGCGATGTTACTTTTTACGCCAAATGGAGTCTGTTACGTCGGATAATCGAGACTGATTATTCTCTGGTTTTAACGGGGTTTTTCATATGTTTCGACTTTTACACACGTATGTGGTGTTCGTATTGATATGCTATAGAAATATACAATGGTGAGATGAATGCATCAATCAAGGTGTAGTTCAATACAAAACCCATGTCTGTATCAACTATTGGAGAAAGTCACGTCAACTAAAATGACGCAGGGAATGAACTAAAACTTATTATCGCATTATTACCTATGACATTTGTTTTGGCCCCGCGGTGACGTCATCTTATCCGTCATGACGTCATGTCCTTCTCATGAGGATTATCCAAAGCAGGACTATTTTTGTAAAAATGTCACTTTAATATAAAGAAAATAATCATAACCTTTTGCGACTGTTCATATTGTTCATTGTTCATATAACATAGGCATCGCATCACAGATGCGGTGTGATGACTATAATGATACGTGTGAGAATACTTGAAATTTATGTTTACATTTTTTAACTAATTTCTTTTTTGTAATTGAAAATTGAAAAGAACCGGTGTTAAATATAATATTGTCGACGTCTACTTAACCATCTTCCGTTCCTGCAACAGTTTCTTAAAAGTGGCTGTGTAATTTTGTGTAAAAGGAAATTGGTTCAATGACGACTAGGGTAAGAAATAAACCTGCAAGCACATGACACTTACCATGTCGGAATCTTGTGTGTGTAAAAAATCAAATGTATTGATATTCAAAAAAAATTTAAGTCAACTTTATTTTTTAAAAAATAAAATCATGTACATGTAGAAGTATTTTTTGAGTGCTTACTAAGGACAGGTTCACACAGTGCCGATTATGGCTCCCGTTTGAGATCAGACAGTGCTACGACACGAAGGGTGAAAAAGTCGGATTACTATCCTCAATTATCTGGAATGTCCTATCATTGTCTGAAAGCAGTCGTATACGTTCGTAACAGAGTTCTACGGATCGGGAAAGGTTCAGAGAGGTCGGCCAAGCACTCCCGATAGTATGGTGCGTCCCGTAACATTCGGGAAACTCAGCCGATTTTGTCTAGTCGGATTACAATCGTGACTATGTCGTGACAGATTCTGTTGTATCGGATCAAAGTCGTAACACTGTCCCGTGTTGTCAGGGCGGTGTCCTGTGGATCGGGACGCTGTCGTGATGAACGGGCATGAATTGTTCATTGCCGTTTCTTGTCGATTGAGTCCATATTGCGTCAAGATCTTGCCAAATGCGAACCGTCTTTGTCGGTTCACTGTCCGGTCACTGTCTAATCTCTGTCGGGTCGCATTCGGGAGAATCGGGACGCTGTCGGGACAGATTCGGTCGTATTTTACCATGCGGAAAATACAAATCGGATAAGATTCGGATTGAGAAAAGGAGAATCGGGACGAATTCAGCTGGAAACGGCTGAATCGGGACGCTTCATGAACAATGTTTATGAATTTCGCGCCACGAATCACAGTATCTTGATCAGAATTTTGACAAATTTTAAACGGGAATGGTCCTTTCAAGGACGGCAGTAAAAATCCCGAACTGAGCCCTAAGCGTCAGTACAGTTCATATATAGTTGTATATAATACCACTAACTTAAGATATGTTCAACTGAAAATCAGATGAGAGGAAGAGTTTCCGCTGCCCCTAAGTGTATATCTATAATAATCCCTATATAAACAGAAGTTCGCAGTTTCTTCCACTCCCTGTGGCTTATGCTGGGAGATGAATCCTCTTAGTGTTCCGGTACAGTTCACACATATCCCACACACATCCATAGTGTGTCCGTTGACACTGCCACAATGTGAGGCTATGTAAATATACGTGTAAGTACGTAGTCAGGGACCGGGAGAGAGGGTCTGTTTACACGGAGATATAGTTCACACTCTCCTGTATACGTTGGATATACTATAAAGCTGTAACTCTTCTGTCTGGTATACGACATCGTGTAACCTCTCTTAAAGCGTGCAAGGCATACTGTCAACTCTCCGGTAGTATATACAATATAGTGTTAATTACCCTGAAGGATACAGTGTTAATTCTCCTGGACGATATAAGATGTAGTATGATATACGATATAGTGTTAATTTCCCTGAAGAATATTGGATATAGTGTTTATTCTCCTGAAGAATATTGGATATAGTGTTTATTCTCCTGGACGATATAAGATGAAGTATGATATACGATATAGTGTTAATTTCCCTGAAGAATATTAAATATAGTGTTAATTCTCCTGGACGATATAAGACGTAGTATGAGATACGATATAGTGTTAATTTCCCTGAAGAATATTAGATATAGTGTT
This sequence comes from Haliotis rufescens, assembly GCF_023055435.1. Classification (NCBI taxonomy): domain Eukaryota; kingdom Metazoa; phylum Mollusca; class Gastropoda; order Lepetellida; family Haliotidae; genus Haliotis; species Haliotis rufescens. Next base: position 59,280,862 of record NW_025964334.1, read on the forward strand.
TATTCTCCTGGACGATATAAGATGTAGTATGATATACGATATTGTGTTAACTTTCTTATATATTATACACGATATAGTGTTAACTATCCTAAAGGGGTATGTGATGTAAGGTTAACTCTCCTGTATAATACGATATATTAACTATCCTGAAGGATAAACGATTTAATGTTAACTCTCCTGTAGGATATATGATATTGTGTTAACTCTCCTGCGGGATATTCGACACGTTGTTAACTGTCCGATTGTATATGTATACAAAAGTACAAGCTTGAGTTTCAGTAAATGCTGAGTACACTGAATTGTTTTTCTGCAGCTATGGATTAAGACCGGGATGTCAGATGTCGCAATCTTGTTTTTCATTTTTCATAAATTATATTGTCAATGCTTTGGGTCCTGACAGAGAAAGATGTGTGGATATGTGTTGGAACTCAAGATGTCCTATTATTTGCAGGTGGTATTTATTTGTTCGATTATACAGTTTCCTGTTTACAAACACCTCTGGGTAGATCGGATATTACTGTAGTGAATGGAAATTAAAAATCAATATTGATAAGAGTAAAATTATATTCATACAAAATAAATGGTGCTCCATTGAGTGAAAATAAGACATTTCGTTTAAATACCAGTATTTTGAAATTCTCCCAAACTATAAATGTCTAGGTGTCCATTCCACATCTTCAAAATCATCAACATCTTCAAAAATACTTTGCCACAACACGTTTCGAAAGTCATTCAAATATTACTATCTTTAAACAAATTAATATAACTGTATGTCATATTTGTAAAATTTATGTTTTGTACATTCTGTTGTATGGTACTGAGGTCTGGGGCTTCCACCATATTTAGATATTGATAATATACATGTTGTAAGTAAATATATATTATGACTCCTAATCCGGATGGAAGAAGGAAGGTTGGAAGTTTTAAATCAGCGTATTCTGTATATAAGTGTAATGGAGGACAAGCTAGGACTGGTTGGGAGGATAGGGTTATTTTGAGATGTATTCATAATATTAATTCAGGAAAGAAAGAAAGAAAGACGACAAGGGTGCTGGGCATTAGATGTATTCAGATATGGGACTGGAGAAGTGAGGCTAGAACAAGGCGCTGGAAATTAGTGAGAGTTGGGTTTAACGCCGCTTTTAACTGTGTTCCAGTTATATCGCGGCGTGTCAGCTTAATGTGGGAGGAACGCCCAAAGTGATGCAGGTCTCAGACGTTACCACTTCGGTGAAACCCACGAGCACGGGCATGGTGCTGACAAACCTAGAAACATAATCGGGGCGAACCGGGGTTCGAACCCACAATCATTGGTTTCTGGCGTGTCCAAGGGGCGCAACTCTTCACGGAGAATCGCAGCGCGCTGGAAACGAAGATGTATGTGTTGATCCATTTGCTCAACGCTGTGAAGATATTGATGTTCAAGATTGAAATGATAATATCAGAGTTTAGTCTAAGTCAGTTTCTTGTTTTGTTGTTGTCTGGAACAGACAATCCAGTTATTGACACCATGAGCATCGATCCACGCAATTGGGATCAATGACATGCATCAACCAAGTCAGCGAGCCTGACCACCCAATCCCATGAGTTGTCCCTTACGACAAGCATGGTCACCTTTTACGGCAAGCATGGGTTG